>NC_140959.1:78285566-78745566 GCF_014529385.1 Adiantum capillus-veneris | reverse complement strand
AAAACTCTAACCTTCTCTATTAATTCGGGTATACAATACAATCGGGCAGGCGAGCCGGGGGGGGGGGGGGGGGGGGGGGGGGCTCAATAGCAAATACAATTCTCAACAAAAAAGACAAGGAGAAAAAAAAGTGATAAATCACGTGGCCTGCTACCAAGAAGACGGGAAAAATTATCAAAATACCCTCTAATTTGTGGAGAAATTTCCAAAATACTCTTCAAATTTCAGACATTCCCAAAATATCCTTGTATCTATTTTGGTTGGATTGTTCAATATTTTTGAATCTTTGTTCCTTTTTAACAATTGAGATCCATTTATGAATGTTTTGCGTGCAATGTAAGTTGTCACAAATTACCTCACAAAAAAGTGATTATGTCTAAAAATAATGAAGCAATTCCTCTCCAAAACCTACATTACCAATCCAAATTCTAGTTTTCGTATCTTGCTTATAAAAACCTGTAAAAATTTTATTTTGGGAGAAACTCACAATCATGGGCATGTTGGAAAATTTGAAAAATTTGAAGGACATTTGAAGAATTTATGACAAAATACTAGGAGTATTTTGGGAAATTTTGAAATTTTAAGGGGTATTTTAAGAATTTCCACAAATTACAACGGTATTTTGATTATTTTTCCTAAAATTTAAGTTTGAAAAACTCTCTTTCTCTCTCTCTCTCTCTCTCTCTCCTTCTCCTTCTCCTAGCATGCACACACACATATTGTTGAATCTCTCATACATAGTGATGCCAATTCAAAACATTATGATGCCCATTCAAAACCCATCGAAACTAGGCAATTTAGTCATTCGTGATTAGGTGCACATGACACCCAATGTTGGGATAGTGATTAAACTTGAAAACACCAAGAGATCATTCTACGAAGACATCCAATGGAACAAGAAGGAAAAAAGTGATAAAATCATGAGGCCTACCCATAAGCATTCCTATATGGAGAGAGAGAGAGAGAGAGAGAGAGAGAGAGAGAATATTGTTCCTACGACACCAAATGCAAGCCCAGCCCCAAAAAAGGAATATTTTGATGTTCTAAGATGCAAATTAATAAGGTTGAGTGTAGGCACACCTATTGATAATTCTGTTGATTGCTTATTACATTTAAGATTTTTGAGATAAAATACAGCAATTTGCAAGTTCCTGTCTTAATCTGAACGTGCTTCTACTCTGAGTCGCTTCAAGTAAGTAGGTCTCTTCAATCTTTCTTAAGGGTTCATTAAAGGGTATCTGATGAGATGCCTTTAGCAAGCAAAAGGGGAATGTGAAGGAAAAACAAAGGGTTGAGGAGCAACTAGTACGCTAGCTGATGGACGGCGGGCGGACGAGTGGGTGAAAGAAAGGAAGCTCTGGACTGAGGAGGCAGTTTTTGCCAGGACAGGGACGCGCACCTTGTGGCCACGCGGCAGCAAACGGGAAGAGGTTGGGAAAAACGTGCAAATGTTCATTTGAATCATCTCTACGCAGAGACGCAGAGCACGGCTCGCCATAGCCAGATATGACTGCCGTGATATGCGGCGCTATAGCGCCATCATTGTCAAGTGCAAGCGGGCTGGGGAGCCCTTGTAGCTCGCGGCCTCCTGTTCATGCTAACTGATGGCGTCCAGATGGTGCCATTTTCTCCCCATGCATCTAGCGATTCTTACCCCCATGCAACCAGAGCCCTCGTCCTCCAACTTGCAGTATCTACAGATCACGGAAGGAGCTTCGATGGAGGGAAGATCCCTGTCAGTATGCCACTTCATCAACGGTTAGAACTCATCATGGGCAACTGATACAAGCTTATTGCAAGAAGCTGCATTCTAACATCAAGCCAAATCTCTCTCTCTCTCTCTCTCTCTCTCTCTCTCTCTCTCTCTCTCTCTTTCATACCACCTCGAATTTGAGGAAGATGCAGAGATGCCAAGGGAGGAAAGAACCCTTGTTTTTCATGGTTCTACTTCTGTAAAGTTCTGGCAAGAAGGAGGCGTGAGGATGGCGATGATGACGCAGGAGGAAGGCAACAGTGGATTGTGAAAAGTTTATTCCAGCAGCAGCAGTTATTTAAAACATCTCTCTCTCTCTCTCTCTCTCTCTCTCTCTCTCTCTCTCTCACAAAAGGTCAGGGTTGGTGTGTGATGAGGTTGTTGAGAGTGAGCTCGAGCGCAGACCTGAGGCAGGAGATGGAGCACGAGCATGGTCTGGGCAAGCAGCTGGGGGCACAATAACCATGCCTTGTCATGATTCAGTCATGTGAAAGTAATTAGCATACTGGCTCAAATGTTTTATTGAGTGGAATCTCTCCCAGATGCGAAAAATGTAATTAGTTACCCCTGTGTCGCCTCTGTTGCCCCACAGTCCCCTCTGGTACGCCCTCCACCATGCCTAACGACATGTCTCAAGCCCGCGCTCTCCTCGTCTCCATTGCTCCAATGTTGTATTTCAAGCCGGTCACTTGACCCCGCATACCATGCACAGGATGCGCAGGCGTATCTGATGCACATAATGCAATGCAGGGAAACCCCAGCGATGTTGCACATGATGCAAACAACCTGCCGCGCCTACTCCATCATCGAAAGAGGGACTTTTATATATATATATATATATTTTTTATTTTTTTTTGGTAAAAGGGCAGCTGCGTAGAGCGGAGCAATCAAGATGTGTAGGTCTCTTCTTCTTCTTGTCTTGTCGCATAGATCTCTGAGGCGTCTTCCCATGCTGCAATGCACCTATGCATGTGATTTCTCTCTCTCTTCCCACGATGTTAAAATCCTCTTCTTCTCTCTCTCTCACAGATGCGCAAGCGGCAGAACTCTCTCTGTCAGCCCTTCTGTTCCCATTCGCCTGCAACAAAGAGCCCTGTCCCATTTTCCAGTGTCGGGGATAGCAAGAGCTGCTAGCCATCATGCACAAGCCCAACATGATTCAAACGGCCTGCTCTTCACTGTCTTGCAAAACAACCATCCACAAAACTGTCGCGTGCACCCCTGCTCAGCAACTGCGCACCAGAATGCTCTGCCCAACAAAAAAATCTTTCTCCATCTCTGAACAGCAGCCCTTTACAACTGCAAGAAAAATCTCTCTCCTCCACGTGCCTTCCTTTTCCTACCCACTGCATTGACTCAAACCCTTTTCCACTTACCCTTTTCCCATGGCCCAAGGATCTCCCCAGATTTGTGTGCAAATGAAGTGGGTTATTGCCTACTCTTTGTTGTCTTTGCAATCATCACTATGGCCTTAGGTCCCTATCACACTGGGACGGGCAAAAGGTGGTCACTCCTAGGTGGCGAGCAGCTATTGGCTCTACGAAAAGGGGAACTTGGGCCGGAGGCCTTGTCAGGTGGGCGGGCATCACCCCTCGGCCAACTTCTCGCACTCCATGGCCATCTGCAAAAGGCGATGCGCGAGAGCAGATGACAGGCGCTGAGCTCTCGTCGTCAGCGTGAAGTGCGATCGTTTCAGCATTTGGCGAGCATTGGTTTGTTGTTGCAGGCGGGCCGCTGCTTCTTTGAAATTGTGTGTGACATGAGAGGGACTGGCCACCAAGAAAATTGAGAGGGGCGGGTGCCCCAGTCTGACAGGGGCCTTAGCCTTTGGACGGCCAACAATGAGTACCCACTACCTCATCTGCCAATAAAAAAATTTAAGAATTAGAAAATTTAACTCTCCTTTTTCCTTAGGAAAAAAGGGAAGTCATCGCTATGGCCTTACCCCTTTGGGGTAGGCCAAAAAGTGATAAAACTAGTAGCTAAATCTTCAGGCAATATAAGCTCTTTATCCACGTCCACTAAAAAGCTGACAAAAAGATAAAGATTGGGCTTGCTAGGGCCTACGGCATTAGTGTTGGTTTAGCTGGGTGTGATGTGTCCTAGGTTCAGTGTCTCTTTGAGTGTGGTCTTATCAATAGGATGGGCCATTTAATTAAATCGTGGAACAAATCTTGTGCAGTCTCTAGGCTAGGTGGAGATAGAATTGCCGAAAAGCGTGCGCGCGCACAAGTGTTGGCACTGTGTAGCCATTATACAACGTCTCCATGGTCAATCAAAAACCCTGCATCAATTTTACCATTCAATAATACCCCTGCAGTAATTGGCACTCTCCAAGCGGGCCAGCACGGGGACGCCGATCATTTCGTTGTTGTTCTCGGCGCTTGGTACGACAATCCCGCTCAACATGACCAGTACGACCACAGTAGCTACAAGTTTGTAATGCAGGGGTATTATTGAATGGGTTCCTCTGAACACCTCTTGGCCGTCGAAATGGTCGCCAAGTGTTTCTGCCAGCAAAACGACCAGCGGTTCGTTGCATGTATTGGGCAGAGGCAGGAGCGGTGGTGTGGCTGGCGTAGAGGATGTGCTGCTGCGCATTGCATCTTCCTGGAGAATCCTAGCAATGAGTGTCTCAACTGTGAGGCCAGTCAACTGAGGCCTGAGTTGTGATGAAGAGCCGCCAGGAGGAGGGGAGGGTAGCCAGTAGCAGCATTGACTGGATACTATCATCCATTTGAAGGCCTGAGAGCAGAGCATTGTCAAGCAGTGTGCGCCAATCGTCAACAAATTGAGATGTGGCTTGCTGCTCTGTCAGATTAGAAGTGAGAAGCTTCTTGAGGGCCGTGATACGTGTAATGAGATCCTCGTGGTGATAGGTTGCAAGCAGGAAATTCCAGATTTCGGCAGATGTCTAGCAACGCCGGATCATCTGGACTTGTCTATCACCAAGGTGAAGCATAAGTTCTACCTGAGCCTGGAGGTCTTTGACCGTCCAATCAGCGAGGGCTGGGTCTGCAGGAGGTTTGGGTGTTGTGCCATTCACAATCCCCCATAGTGTTGCTCGCTTGAGCAAAAGGGTGACCCGTGTAGCCCAGGTGAGGTAGTTCGGGCCAGTAAGCTTATCAAGATGATAGCTTCTGACCGTAGTGGGAATGAGGGAAGCGGGTGCTTCCTGAGCCATGCTAGTTGTCCGGATCAACTAGCAAGCAAGAGCAGAGGCAACGCAGGAGAGGGAAAGGGAAGCGGGTGGGGTAGCGTGCGCTATAGTGATACCATGTTAAAGAAACATGCACACGTTGTATACACACACAGAGAGATACACAGACTTGCGGGGCAAGAAGGAGATGTTGATTCATTGCCGAAGGGGTAGTTTTATACAGTTTTGATGTCTGTTGATTGTGCAGTTACAAGACTTGTGTGAATGTCCAGGGAGGGTCACACGACCTTGCTTTATTGGGCTTATTATTTAATTATGCGCCATAAAAGCGGCGTCTCTGGATATCTTGTAGGCACCGAGGGTGAGGTGCTGATGCAGGGAGGCTGAGAGATTGATAAAGAGGGGGACGGGGAGGGGTCCGCAATTTGAGAGAGGGCAAGGCTGGGGTCCAGGTTTTGGCAGAAGCTGCTATGGCTGGGAGCAGAAGCTGCACGTCATGCTGGATTCCACAGATCGCCAATATAGCTCGGCAGCCAGAAGAGCAGCACAACATACAACAAAAGGAGAGAAGGTGACGATAGACGCAGTCCTTCTCCTCTTTCTCGTAGAAGGGCCATAATAACTTGTAGCCTGCTGCGTCCCATGTCTTTGTGATGAGTACGATTCGGGAATCTTGGACCGTTTGTCGGTATTAAAAAAACATGCATTTAAAACTATCTTTACATATCTTTAATAAGTGTTTTCAATTACTTGGTGAAGCCAAAGAATCTTTTTCCAGTATTTGAACGCACAAGCCAGCACGTGGCATTGAGTTTAAATTTAAGAAAAAACATCGCTGCCATGAAAACCTATAAATAAACAAGTGATAAAATCAGCAGGCAGGCCTGTCAAGCATGATAAAAATTTCTTTTTGAAATCCAATTTTTCAAACCCCCTTTCATATGCTTTGTGTAATGCAATCAACTTATATAATTGGCCATATATAACGTTGACTTAAAGATATAAATACAAAAAATGACAGGCAATTTTGAGATTATTTTGATAAGCAAAATAGCTCTTGAGAAAAAAAGTAGGCGTCAATTTTAGGCCTTGATCTGAAGGTAGATCCCACTTTAAAATCACTACATCTCTAAGCTTTTGAAAAAAAAAACATAAGCGGACACATAGAATTGAATTAAAAGAGCACCCTTAAGTTCTACACCCTAAGTTTTAGATCCCTATGCTCTACACCCCACTTTAAAACTCTACGTTTTTAAGCTCTAGAGCCTTTTTTACAAATTTAAAACTCTAGATCCCTAAGTTGTAAATTCCACTTTAAAAGCTTTAAAGTTCTAAGTCATAAGACTCTAGCGTCTCGGGGTGACCCTGTCCCTACTTGTGGATCCATGTAATATTTTCACTTTCTTTAATTCAAAGTTTTAACTTCTAATAATAAAAAAAACTCTAGGTCCTCATTGGATTGGATGATTGGAGACCTTACTTTAAAAGTTCTACATCTTTAAGTTCTAAACTTAACTTTAAAATCTTTAAAAATAAAAATAAAAAATCTTTAAAGGTTAAAGCCCCAAATGATAAATTCCTTCCATAAAGTTTTAACTAACAAAAATGACAACTTTAGTCTATTACCTCAAGTTTCTCAAAATTCTCAACATGAAAAGGTGGGTAACACAAATTTCAAAATGAAAAGGTGCCTCTTGGGATTTGTGGAGCCTCTAAGGCTTTATCATTTAACATGTAAGGCTGTCAACGTTTCATGCTTCCAAAGGCATTGGACAGCCCAAAATCTTTTCTTTGATATATGAGAGTTCATTTCATATTTCAAAACTCAAGACATGCCCATCATTAGATTTACACAATTCATTTCAATGAGTACCCACTATCTTATTTCAACCAATCAACATTTTTGACATGTCAAAAAATTCTTAAAAATACAACTCAACCTTTTTCCTATTTTAGTTAGCAAAAAAATAAAAAAAAGCACTCTACGTTGCTCAATTGCTCACAAAAGCAATTCAATCTTCTCCGCAAGCAGTTCGCAGGTTCCTCGGAAGCAGGTCGGAGCATTGTCTACTGGTTTGTCTCTGTCCACTCTTTGCAAGCGCGCGAGAGAGAGAGAGAGAGAGACAGAGAGAGAGAGAGAGAGAGAGAGAGAGAGAGAGAGAGAGTAGCTGGCTATGAAGGACGGGGCTAGTAGGCGATGATGGCTTTGCTCGCGCATGATGTTCATCCTACTGCCTTCTCACCCTGTGCTGGAAGTGGCAACGCCCAGCTAGCTGTACGTCTGGCACCTTATAGTTAACCAAAAAGCAAAGAGCCATGAAGAAAATCCTACCTAGTCGACATGACTAGAGCATTCTTCAGTAACATGGAGTCTATAGGCCAAGCTCCTCCCTATTCATTACAGCAGTACAAGGTAGACAATGTCATTTTGTTTGCTGCCCCATCTGCATATTGGAATCGGCCTTCTTTTGCAGTGAAGCCTCAACACCGAATTATACGCCTACATGCGCCTTCCTCGTGTAGCGATCATAGCAGCTTTGTGTGCAACAAGACCCATTGGCCAGTTGAACACTATGTCCAGATTCAATTAAGTACCTTACTCAGCTCGTTTTTGCAGGTGCAACTAGTTATAGCCAACATTATGCCGCTCCAAATGGTTTGTTTTCCTACGAGAGAAAAGTCCTAAAACTTGTTGTGCAGCTCTGTTGATAGCCTATCTGAAAATTTGATGAGGCAAGGCACATTTCGAAACGATCTGCAAACAAACAGAAACATCTCTCATGACCAATTAAACGCAGAATATGGTGTCCGTAGGAGTTGGTTAATGTGTAGCTCCAAGGAGATACATCAGCATTGCAGCGGAAGTAAGTATTCAATCATGCAGGTGCCTAGGCTGCCGACCAAGATCAAAAGAATAGTCAAATAGCAGAAGCAGAATCTAATTCTTTTTTCCACACAAGAGATTTGATGTTGGAGAAGCCGAAGAACACGGACTGCAGAGTAATGGCATTTCTGGAGACAGGCATACCAATATGTCAGCACCTATTATTCTCCAGCAACAGCAGTTCACTGCTGGCCATTCAACAACTGGGTGGGATAGCAGAAACTTTACAGACAATATAGTCAATATTGGGGCATGTAAAGAGCTTCTCTTGCTAAACCGCAAGCAAGCGACAGCCAATGCGGGTGCAGTTGAGATTAGCATCAACAGTATACTCTATTTTTTCTCTTTAGTAGTTGCATACAAAGTAGGGATGCTCATGGTGTGGATTTGAACACCCAACAGTTACTGCTTCGGAGCTCCCTTCTTGCCAATAATCACGATTTGGTGGCGGATCCCATGAGCAAAGGTCCATGTACGTAGCAGCTATCGGATCAAGTTCAGATGGTTGCAGATGGAAGACATCATTTTGAGTGCGGAAACAAGTTTGTAAATTGTGATCTATTGTCGAAGCCATTTTGCAACCTCTAGATTTAGAAATTATTTTATTTAGTTATACACTCAATATATAATATATGTTGGGTGCCAAGCGTCCTCTTGTGCAAATACGTTTCTCACGATGCTGCATCTTATCTCAGTTTTCTTCTAGAGATGAATCAACTTGCTTTGCATCTCTTACTGGCTTAGCATATAAGATCCATTACATTGGTAAACATTCAAGGAGGGTTGTCTGAACAGAGGGGTTGGCTGGGGTGCAGCGGATTGGAGGGCCGTGCATGGGGTGGTGGCGGCGTCATCGATTGGACTGAACCTATGGAATGTGGTTGTATGTAAAAAAGGACTAGATTTCTCGTACGCTTCATGCTGCCACCTCAATTACAATACGTCTGTCGTAACCACTAGCTTCTACACCTTCTGGAGGGATCTGCATCTTCTAGTTGGTCATAGCTTGCCACAATGCCTAGTAGACAGCTGACTGCAAGGTAGTATAGGCTTCATAACTGCTAAATATGACAACGTCTCGACCACTTTTTGGCTCTGTTTTTTAAGGTGAATGATTTCGAGCAGAATGCCACCTGTACTAATGCCCATGAGCGTCACATAATAGTAGTTCGCCAGATGCGTGTTTGGATTATTGATGAGTGGATTGAATATAGTGCCTTCCGCTATGGGGATGCCGACCTCAAGATGCCCATTATCATGTGCAATTAGGAAGCACGATACATAACGCGGGTTAGTCAGCAAGGAGGCAGGAAGATATAACTTACCGAAGCAACTTACAACACGCACACACACACACACACACAGAAGGTAATACTGATCAGAGGACATAGAACATAAAGTTACATTTGCGTGTTTTGTGTATAGCAGGGAGGACATATTTTCACAACACTGCACGTTCCAATTGTACAAGCGCGACTCCAGCTCGACAACACTGCAAGGTCCGTTATCTGCATCCAATTTTTCATGCGCATTCATTTGCTTGGTGCAACACATAAACACTACGGGGCAGGGCACGGCTTCCGTTTCTTATAAATTTTTGGAGAGACCACAGTGCCAGCTCTCCATCATACATTTGTATGGCACCTCTGTATGACATGCACTGTATACTTTGCACTTTCGTCTTCGGCGTTTCATTGCAAGATGATATGTTTAACTATTCACATTGCTTTTTTGTAGCTTGACTCAAATATCAGCCTGTAGATTGGACAATCAAAAAGCATCAGTACAACATTGCAGGTCAATAAAGCACCTCATTTATTGTTGCAGTTCATTCATGCTTTAGCTATTTGCTTGTTTTAGAATTTTGGTACTACTTTCTTTGCTTTGGTTTATTTAGATCTCGGTTTTAGAACTATACACTCGATGTCGATCAACATCTGCACATGTTAGTTACACACGCAACTCTTTGCATACGGTTGCTAGCCAATGCATGTGATGTATTACAATAGTGAATACATAAGTAGTGAATGCATGTGGTGTATCGCAATATAGTGAATTCACCTTGTGCATCTTTACTTTAGCTCTAAATAATTGATATCATACTAGGTGTCTAAATAAATGATACCATACTATATATGTTCTCGTTTCTTCAGTACTAGATATTAGTATGAAGTTCTCAAGACCTAGAAGATTATAGTCCAAGCGTCAATAAGCTAGGGAGCTTATCGTCCATATAATAGGTCATGGTTTGAAATCATTGCATTGTATAAATAGTGGAGCATGCAATGTGACATCTTTATTGACAATCTAGAAATATGACCCTCTTGTATGGCGATGTACCTCATATATATAGCAATAAACGAGTTTGACAGACAAATGAAATAGACACTCCTACTTCCCCCACATCTGTATTATTGTTGGGCGCTTTGCCATCGGAGCAACAACAACAAGACTTAGCAGCATTGCATTGCATCTACAGTCCATTACCAGTTCAAGATACCAACCACGAATCAACAATATCCCCTCTCTATTCATGCGACCGATGAGAAATATTTGGACATTAAAGAGGAGGATATTATAATTATAGACTGGCTATCCATGTTAACTCAAACGACTTTTGACCTTATCGTAAGACAAAATGTCAACGTAACATGTAGTACATTTGCAAATCCCTTGAACAACAAATTTGTTCTCTTGCTTGGTGATCTTGTCCAACTATCCCCAATTTATAGTCACGCCCGGGAGCTTTGTAACACATGCCATATCACAAGCTCATTCCACTCCCTACATGTAACTTTGTACAAGATGTCATGCAGGCTGTAAGACATGCAACGGACCCTGAATTTCTTCACTTCTTGACCATTATTCGTGAAAGAAAACCATCCATAGATGAGATCAATTATACCTTGGGTGCATGTATTATAAATGAAGCGCATGTACATGACTACATCAACAACTCTACTATGATAATTTGTACTCACAAATCAGACGTCCAACACTATAACAACCTTGCCTTGAATAAATTGTACAATCAAACTGACATTACAAAAGTTGGAATGAAGACGAACGTGAATAACATAAATGTCTTCAGTAGTGGCTCCTAGACCCTAAGTTCAATGAACTGGATTTGATCACAATTGGCGTAAGCTGCTTGATCACTGAAAACATCGACTTGATAATCACTCCAACAAACATGCATTGTCGATGCCATAACACAAAACACAGAAGGGGAATTCACATGTATCAGTGTTCTCATTCATTGGACCGGAAATAACTACAAAAGAAGAAAGATAAAACACAAATAACTACAAAAGAAGAAAGACAAAACACACTCGACATCCACCTTCAAAAATGCGAGCCGACTATCTGCACTGCCAACCATTCGATGAAAACTTTCTTTTCAAATACTTTTCGTTTGCAAGAATTTACATATAGCACATATACTAGGAAAAACATTCATCAGTAGACATAGTAGTACAACCCCCGTACAACCTCGCTTGGATATAATCTCAAATGTAACCATCCCTATAATCTCTAATAATTAATGTACTTAACTTTGTCTCCTTCCATAAACATTATAGCATTTTTCAAATGTATCCCCCTTTCACGCGGTGACACCCTTGCCAAATTAGTCATTCTCTTGTTCTGCTCAATGCTAGATGCTAAATGTGAATTTGCATATGTCTTATTATATTCTATAGATGTTTTATAGCAAGGCCCACCAAGCAAGACTAGTTTTGCAACTAACCAATCAAGAAAATCTACATTTTCTCTCTTTTTCATTAAGAAAAAGTGTATCTCATATGCAACCTTGTGTCATTGATAAAATGTGTCCTTTGGTCCGACACAATCTCTACCGGACATCCATAGCGACAGACAATATTCTCAAAAAGAAACCTTGCAGTTGACTTGGCTGTGTTGTCAGGAAGAGCCTTAGCTTCAACCCACTTATTGACATAGCAAGTAGCCATTACTATGTACTTGTTCTTTTTGGGAGTAACCTTCTTAAAAGGTCCCATAAAATCTAGGCTCCATTTCATGAAAATACCCAGTGGTTGTACTGACGTTAAAGGAGTCATATCTGAAGTTGTAGGTCTACCCATTCTTTGGCATATATCACAAGTTTTGCAAAAACTTCTAATGTCAGTGATTAATGTTTGCCACCATAGACCAGCTTGCAGAATCTTCTTGTAGGTAACTTCATTGGAAAAATGTCCACTTGATTTGCCATTAAGTGCCTCTGAGATAACTCGCATTCTCCCTTCCATAGGCACACAACACCGAAGAATACCATCAACCCCTAACCAATAGAGTGAGCCTCCGATGATGGTAAACTTCAAGCTCTTGATGACCAAAGCCTTCTTCTGGTTCTGCTTCCAGTCATCTGTGAAAGCACCTTGAGAAAGAAACTGATAAACATCATACTATTCAGGATCAACTAATTCTCCTGCTTCCGGCTGGAATAAGTCAGCATCCACTGGTTCATCCCTCAAAGATGCTTCTGAATAACCCTCTGTACTTCTGGATAGAAAATCAGCTCCACAGTGATTCTTGTCAGGCTTATGAAAAATTCTGAATTTAAACTCCATGAGGAATATCATCCACCGTATTATCCTGCAACTTTGTGAGAAGGAGATATGCTTGAAGTAAGAAATTGAAGACTGTGAAAACCTTGAAGCGTCTCGAGAAGAGTGTAAGCAATCAATTGAATTTGTTTTCCAATAAGCATGTCAATTCTTAAAGGAGTACCTCATGAAGGCTACTAGGTAATTCCTTTTATAACAAATAGTTGAGACATGTTTGCTTAGTAGTGTCTTTTATGAATGTAGAAATGCAGTTCACCCTGACAGACATTCACAAGAAGTTTTGGACAAATTCTCACAATAATTCTCGCATTGTGGCTTACCTCAACATCATGAGCTTCTACGAGGGAGGCACTGCATAGCTAGCTAGGTATGATTGGGGGCATGGGACCGCCGGCCCGGTGGGGGGACGGGGGGGGGGGGGGGGGGGGGGTCCCTTGCCCCCACTCGTACCTAGCTAGGTATGTGGTGCCTCTCGAGCAGAAGCTCATGATGTTATGCATCGTATGAAAAACTCTGGAAAAGACTCGTTTTCCTACAGTAGAAAATTTCTAAATCTTCTTGTGATTGCTAATGATCTAGCAACTCAATTGGAGCTAATAATTTAGTGGCAAAAGAGCTCATTCAAAAGAAACCGCAAAGGGAGAAGTAGCCAAAAGTTCTATCTCAAGGAAGTTTGTTATGTGCCAATTGAAATACAAGAATCTTGGGAGCATCGGAGGGTAGTAGAAAGAGGCTACACAGCGTTAGTTTTGACACTTCTGGCAAACCAAGGAATAAAGTTGCAAGCCACTACCTAGCCGAAAAGAGCATCACGAGGTAAATATTTTGCAATTTCGACATTTAGGTAGCTCATGTCACATCATGAAGGTAAGGCAAGAAGCATTCAATAAGCTGAACATGAAAAAAAACACTCTCTAACCTTCTCTATTAATCCGGGTACACAATACAATCGGGCACGCGAGCGCGCCGGGGGTGGGTTGGGGGGGGGGGGGGGGGGGGGGGGGGGGGGGGGGGGGGTGCCAATAGCAAATACAATCCTCAACCAAAAAAAAAAGACTCTCTAACCTTCTCTGTTAATGATGTGTGCATCAAAGAGGTATATCTTTCTATTGTTGTTGTTGCATACCACACAATAGTCAACCGCTTTTACCTCAACTTACATGCAATTAAAATGGCTAACTCACAACACTTTGCAGTTCACATGTAACCAAGCTACAACAAAATGATAAGCAAAAGCCAGATCACATGCCACATATGCAACTTTGTGAGAAGGAGATATGCTTGAAGTAAGAAATTGAAGACTGTGAAAACCTTGAAGCGTCTCGAGAAGAGTGTAAGCAATCAATTGAATTTGTTTTCCAATAAGCATGCCAATTCTTAAAGGAGTACCTCATGAAGGCTACTAGGTAATTCCTTTTATAACAGATAGTTGAGACATGTTTGCATATTAGTGTCTTTTATGAATGTAGAAATGCAATTCACTTAGAGACATTCACAATAAGTTTTGGACAAATTCTCACAATAATTCTCACATTGTGACTTACCTCAACATCATGAGCTTCTGTGAGGGAAGGCGCTACATACCTAGCTAGGAACGATTGGGAGCAGGGGACTGCCGGCCCGATGGGGGGGCCGGTGGTCCCTTGCCCCCAATCGTAGTCCCCTCCCCCCAATCATACCTAGCTAGGTATGCGGTGCCTCTCGAGCAGAAGCTCATGATGTTATGCATCGTATGAAACACACTGAAAAAGACTCCATTTTCCTACATGATAAAATTTCTAAATCTTCTTGTGATTGCTGATGACCTAACATCTCAATTGGAGCTAATAATTTAGTGGCGAAAGAGCTCATTCAAAAGAAACCACAAAGGGAGGAGTAGCCAAAAGTTCTATCTCAAGAAAGTTTGTTATGTGCCAATTGAAATACAAGAATCTTGGGAGCGTCGGAGGGTAGTAGAAAGAGGCTACACTCAGCAGACAAAAGTTAGTTTTAACACATTTGGCAAACCAAGGAATAAAGTTGCAAGCCACTACCTAGCCGAAAAGAGCATCACGAGGTGCAATTTCGACATTTAGGTAGCTTATGTCACATCATGAAGGTAAGGCAAGAAGCATTCAATAAGCTGAACATGATAGATACTTACATGGATCTAAAGCTCCAAAGAAGATAATCAAGTTTTACCACATTTGAGAAATACATCGATACAACATGATGTCATTCTTAAGTTAGAGGAAAGATGGAACAAGTCCAAATCACTTCATCGACAACTGCTTGCCAAATACCTCAAGTCTATCAACAAACACTTGCCAAATACCTTCATGTTTATGCAAACAAACGAACTAAAAGGAGGTATTGTTTACAAGCTAGAGGAGACTTCCGATGTGTGCAAACCTTGAATGTTCATTTGATTAAATAATTAGGTTACATTAAAGTAAACCTAGGCTTCTTTTGAGCATTGGTTTGCAATCACAGTGCTCAAGCACAAGAGGTGTGTACATTCAATGATAAGAGCTTCCCGCATTCTCTACTGCAATAAAATCAAATCATAGGTAAATCTCAAGCACAAGAGGTGTGTAGATTACTCAAGCACAAGAGGTGTGAACATTCAATGATAGAGCTTCCAGCACTCTCTACAGCGATAAAATCAAGAAATAGGTAAATCTCCATTCTAAAAAATGTAGCTAGACTGAAGAGGAAAAACATCATTCTCTTGAACCACAAATGTTGTTGAGGCCACTCACAATGTCCAATAAGAGTTACAACATTCTCTTCTTCACCTTCTCCTTACCCTTTGGGTAAAAATGGCGATACATACTTGTAGAATGGGCATAATCTTTACACATTTATTGCCAGCCCCCTTCATTGTTTTCCCCATAAGGGCCATTATGAAGACTACTAGAGTGCCCATTTTGATAGCCATGAGATGCCGGAGGTCGCTTTGGTTTTTCCACCTGCACCAACAGAGACGCCAGAGAAACCCATTTCAGAAATACGACTGAAAAGCTCAATTAGCATATGTAAAATCGAGAATTGTGAAGGAAACATCAATGAGGCCACTATCCGAATGACAAAGGGTCTAAGAAGCCATGGTAGATTAAAAAGCTGGGCAGCAACCTTGATAAGGATGTGACCAGTAAGATGTTACCAATGCAACCATACCAAAATTGGCATAGTCTAGTGCACATGTGACCATGCATGAGGCACAGTTATTTCAAGAAGCAACTGATAACTATGCATCGCGCGGCCACTAGTAAGGATGTGGTCATCCGTCCACTCGTTATCAGTGACATATAATCGGTGCGATTATGCCAAAATCAGCATAGTTACAAGGAGACTTGCATAGTTGCATATAAGAGAAATATTTACAGGCGCCCGTGTGACAATGCATGAGACACAATTATTTCAAAAAGTAACCGATAACTATGCATTGTTGAGTGACCACTGCCAGACAATGGCTTGTGCAATGATATTTCATTACCTTGGGCTCAAACTTCAGAGAGACCTCTAGTTGCCCATGTGTACGCCCCGACGGCCGCACAAGATCATACAAATTGGCCGGTACTTCGAGCTCTTCCACCACTTTGGCCAAAGGAATCCTGATAGACAAGGATGACAAATTATATGCCAATGAAGTAGTTAATCAATTTGCATAATCTCCAATGCACAATGCAGATACTGAAAATCTCTACCTGGCTTCACCTATTAAATCATCTGCGGTCCGCTTGTCCTCATCATAGACTTTGATAATTACGTCTGCAACTTCTTCATCTACTTCGAAAAAAAATCTCTGCTTCCAGGCCGGATTGGAGCCACCAGCTACAGCATTGAAACACCCTCATGTCATGTTCTTGGGCCATTGAACTAGAACAGTTTATCACCATACGACATCTTGAGTGCACAAAGGCAAACACAATGCGGTGAATACCTTCGCTTACCTTCCAATGTTTTGCTTTTCTGGTCCTGGGTTTTGTATGAAATGAGTGCATAAGGATCGTTATCTCCTGAGATGCCCAAGAATCATGTCAGAATTGACACAAAATGAGACAACATTAGAGAGGCCCTAAGTTGCACCCGGCCTCATCTCGCCCTCCTAAACAGGCAGGCAACCGCACATGCATACGCAAGCATAGATACATCACACACACACACACATACACAGAGTTCATTCCAAGCATACCATCAGATTCAATGACCAGGCATTATACGAAAATGGAGGTTTTAGGAGAGATAAGTACCCAGGAACTCAACGTTTTTCAAGCCTTTGCCTGCGATTAAGAAGACTTCAACAATGCCCAACACGGCCATCCGGGTGGTTACAAAGGTATCGTACAAGAGAACGCAGAGGCGAAGAGGCTATGCGCGCGCGTCTCTTGGAAGATTTCAAGGCGATGCTCTCTATGTAATCCAACCTTCACTGCGCAGCGGAAATGGCCATAGAGAATACCCCAACCTCGCCTTCTCTCTCTCTCTCTCTCTCTCTCTCTCTCTCACACACACACACACACACACTCTCGCTGTGTGTGATGGATTCTTGTTGGTTCATGCAAGTTGCACTGTGGCTAGGCTGTTTCTATTCACGTTTGTCGCATTGACGGCCCCTCGTGATCTCCCTCGTCCCTTGACCAAGCCGCAGTCCAGTAAAATCGGGGTGAACAAGGAAATACGCCCATCGTCTCTCATTTTTTTTAGAAGGGGGTCCAGTGTTAGAAAAAAACCGGGGTCTAGTGTATTTTAACCGGCTGAAACTATAAAATCCCGGTTAGATTTGAGCTTGCCTTTAAGAAAACCGGCAAATTTAACTGTAATTACTGGCAAAAGCTTCAAATTTTGACCTGAAAATCGGGAGAACTTCAAGTTTTTCCTTATTATGATCGGTTAGGAAAAATGTTTTTTTCTAGCCCTGAGGGGGTCTACGGCTGAAGACGGCGTCGCTTTTTGGCAAAGAAAAGATCACGACCGTTGATCCCAAATGTGAACTTTATTTTTGGGGGGGAAAATTACCAAAATACCCCTCTAATTTGTGGAAATTCCCAAAATACCCCTCAAATTTCAAAAATTCCCAAAATACCCTTGTATCTATTTTAGCTGGATTGTTCACGATTTCCTAATCTTTATTCTCTTTTGACAATGTATGTCCGTTTTTTAGTGCTTAGCATGTAATTTGTCACAAATTACCTCCCAAAAGAAGACAATTATGTCCAAAAATAATGAAGCAATTCATCTCCAAAGCTTACATAACCAGCTCAAATTCTAGTTTTAGTATCTTGTATTCATAGACAATCAATCTTCTTATGAAAAGCTACAATTTTTTTAATCTTTGGATAAATTTACACCCACAACCACCAGGGGTATTTTGGGAATTTTGAAAAATTTGAAGGGCATTTTCAGAATTTATGACAAAATATGAGGGGTATATTCGGAATTTTTGAAATTTGAAGGGTATTTTGGGAATTTCCACGAATTAGAGGGTTATTTTGATAATTTCCCCCTTTTTTTTTACCATCAGCACACGGGGAAGGTAGTAGGGAGAAACTATACACATATCATGTATTTACAACCGTACATTGCTGTTACACTCTCGAGGGGTAACCGTGGGAACCACCCCCCCAATAGGAAAGGAGAATCCACCCAAGAGAACGCAACTTGTGAGCCTTGAACCCTCAACCTTGGGGTTACATCACAAAGGTCTCACCAACTGAGCTACCCAAATGTGAACTTGATGTGTACTATATTATTGTGGTGTTAACTATGTGAACCTGTTGTAAACTCAAAGTCAACTCAATGTGAACTAAGATTGCGACGGCTTGAACCACGCTACCATTATCCATAGCTATCAAAATGTGTGCAATAGCATAGTGGTAAAGCAATGGCCTTGGGACGGGGAGGTGAGATTGAATCCCACCCAACCCTTATTTCTTCCTAATGAATCGAACGGCCCACGATCAACAATCATCTAGGATTGTAGATCCCCTCTAAAAATGAGGGTGTCACATAGAGAGGTGGCCTCCCCATTCCAGAGCATGTGCTCTAACCTCCATGTGCGCATGCGTTAAGTTATGTATGTGGCATTTCAGGGCATGAAATTGTCAATGTGGGTTGATTGATAGATTTGGGATCCGCTCGCACAACCCACATCACGATTTTCACCTTCACACTTGATCCCATTTGAACATGCTTGTGTCATATAGTGCTAGGCAAGCCTTCCAACTTTGAGGGTCTCACCTTTTGATTAGTACTTGAAACTAATATGCCATTATTACTTCTTAGAGAACGGTTCACTTTGAGTCACATTCATGAAGTAAATCACCATCGAATACTCTCAAGTGGAAGGTTATTGTTCAAAATTGATCCCAAAGCATATGTATACAAATTTATCAATCATCTAAACCTCACACAAATGAAAATTAGAAGTCAACACATGTTCATCATAATAGAAACTATATAGGCATGGGCTAAGAAGATCATGATCACTGCATTACGTGATCGCACACATGTGTCCCAAAAAAGAGAAAACCATACATAAGTCTGGTAGAGAAATAGCATCGACCTCGCCCAGGTATTATAAACCGTAGGAAACGTGTCCTTCCCCCATATATTTGTTTTCTCCTCCAGTGTTGAATTTTCACATTTGGTTCTAGAGGATCGCTTTTCTTTTGGAGCTACAATGCATAAAAAGAGATTCCTTACAATCAAGTCTTCACAAACGGTGGCATCAAAGTGATTCTGCTACAAAAGGGTACGCCCCACGAGCACTCGGAAGTATGGCTAGGTGTGTGCAATGCCTCCTCTATCCATGTGCATTCGGCGTCCTATTTTCCCAATGCAAACATGTACACATGTTCACCTGCAGTCACTCGCATGTGTCACACTAGGACTTTGAGGGGGGGGGGGGGGGAAGTGCGCGAGCGAGAGCGTGTGTGTGTGTGTGTGTGTGTGTGTGTGTGTGTGTGTGTGTGTGTGTGTGTGTGTGTGTGTGTGTGTGTGTGTGTGTGTGTGTGTGTGTGTGTGTGCAGCAATGGAGAAGAGAGGAGAAGAGGAGGCCTTGTGTTTGCAGGGGCTAAAACTCACTCTCTACGTGTGAGACCCCTTATTCTATTATGTACATAATGAATAAGTATAGTGGGTGGGCACCTGGCCTAACCCGCCACATGGGGCTTTACCCCAACAACCTCCCACGTAAAGGCCAATGTGGCTATGAGAGAGAAAAGAAAATCGTACAAAACCTATACAAGGCCATCACAAGTATGACATCAACCAACGCCCACTGGCTCACTGAATCTGTGTGCATCCAGCTCTAATCGTAGAGAAAGTATAGAGCGATCGACACCATACTCCTCACCAAAGCCGCACACATCCTGCAGGTATCTCACCACCTATGCTCAAGGCCAATGTCAGTCACTGCACAACTAACTGCTCCCACTGCAAATGCACCTACTATAAATGCAATCTCGGGTCTCGAGATCAATATCTCGTACACAAGACTCCCAAATGCTGATGCAATCCTAACAATATCTGCCAACCTGACCATCTCAGTCAAATCTGGCTCAGAACTCCGCTTATGGAAATCACCCCGACACCCGAACTTCGATCCTTGGAATCCATCCTCGTGTCCATCGCATGTCACATGCGCACCAAGAGCATTTGTCTGTCCTGAACCCTGTGTGGTAAGAGAAGTGCCTAACTCTAACTCACACATATCAGCCTCTTGCCTAAGCATATCCATGAATGACTGAATCACGAGTGAATCCTCAACACTCAAGCCATCCATATCTGTCATTGTATCCACAAATGACATGCCTTGTTGCACAATTGTCTGCACAACTGGCTCAACATGCTCACAAACTGGAGCATCATGCAACCTATCTGCAAATGAGACATGCCTCGTCTCTCTGCATAGATGTGTACTCACGAAGACTGTGCTGTCTCGTACGTGACATACTCGCATCGCATGAATCATGCCAACACTAGCACCTCTCACTATGACTAGCTATCCACGATGCAATCTAAAACTATGCTCGTCCAACACTGCTTGGCATCCACTGCCTCGCAACTGACTCACAGATATCAAGCTTTGTGTCAAACATGGCACATAACGTACATCTCACAACACGTATGATGCATCACTCGGCAACAATAGTCTGACGTCTCCTGCACCAATTATGTCATGCACTGAACCATCAGCTAGCCACACACGTCCAAGTATATCACTAGCATATGTGCTAAACCACTCACGACTCTGCGTGACATGAAATCTAGCATTCACATCTAGTATCCAATGCAAAAGTAATGTGTCGTCAAAAACCGACATAAGAAAGTCAAGAGCAAACATGGAAGCAAAGTCAACATCTCCGTCATGCGTAGCCACATACGCTACATCTGCTCCCACATCATCCAAAGTGATATCATCCCTCTTGTATTGTCTCCTGTGCTATCTCATCCACCGAAAACAATGCCTATGTACATGCCCTGTATGGCCACAATGCCAACACACAACATCTCTATGTCTACGAGATCGTCCTTTGACTGTAGGCATCTCTCTAGACTCATTTGTGCCAAAAGCATTGCATAATCTTTGCCATAACTCTCTAGATGTACATGCATCCAAACCAATGCGATAGACAAACTCACCAAGGTGTAAGGTGTAACGTGCAAGCTCATCCAAGTCCTCCCACTCACCGTCAGTCGTAGACTCTGGCCTAGCATCCATGCCCTGTAGTGGCAACACTTGGCCCAATTGAGTCAGTGCATTATGCATACCTGCTTTCCAATGCTCAAAGTTTGAACCATCAAACTTTGTATGGAAAATCACAAACCCTAACAATAATGTACATGCCAAATCCATGGCCATAACCTGTGACAAGACCAAGCACAAATCGATCAACTGACAATAGCCAAAGCCTAGCTAACTCATACACCAAGGACTGTCAAAATACAACATAAGCTGTCTAAAAGAAGTATTGCAAATATGGCGATCAATGTAACGAACAAGTGAGAAAAAACACTCAAATGATGCCAAAAAACCCGCTCTAATCCAAGAGCACTATGTGGTAATCGATGAAACTATCATCAACAATCTCCCTCCTGAAGAGATCATCACATATATGTCAAATGACGTAATCCGGTGAGCAAACACTCTCACAATGCAATGCCAAAATACTATGGCAAAGAAACCACTTAGTGGCAAATGCAATCAAAACACAATTGCAAAGCATGCACATAAAACAGATAAACTTGCAAGAAAAATCCGGCAAAGTTTCGGCAGTATTTGGCTATCTAACCATAGTGACCATACATGCCATAAACATGCTCAAAACCATGAGTAAATCATGCGCAAAATTCGCACTCAAGCATACATGAGCTGCCCCAAAGTCTCAACTCCCCGAACTTAGAAAACAATCCTGTAATCCGAAACACAAAAGTGCATCAACCGCACTCTATAAGCGAAGCATATACTAGCATAAACTTGGATGCAAAACAACCAAAATATGGCACAAATTGATGCTCAAAACAATTGAAAATCAGCCCACATATGTCATGCAAGGCGAAGAATATCATTCACCGAAAAGCGCACATCATGTGCATCCACATGGCAATATAAACGAGCATCAAGCATGTACCAAATGTGTACGACATGAGCATCCGAATCAGCTGAAAATTCAGCTCTCAATCATGCTAAAAATGCTTGCAAAACTCTCTGCAAATCCATGCACAACACTCTTCAAATCTGCTTAATCGCGCAAGTCAATGTACATAACCTGTGATGAATCCACTCTTGCTTCCTGAGAGTCCACAAGAATGCATACATCCACAAAGTGCTCTCAACGTATGCGCATCAATTTGTCAAAAATATCAACCCACACTGAGAGAAAAACATCAATGTAATGGAATTGGCCTATTTAATTTGAGAGTAGCGGAAATTAATGAGAGTACTTTTGAGAAATGACTTTGTGAGCATAGCGAGTGAGCATAATTGAAGATAGCAACATAATCATAACAATTAGTTAACTTGGCATGAACAATACTTTTGCAAGAGAGAGAATTTAGAGAACATGACAACAGTTGAGGACCGTATTTATGTGGAGCCGGTCCCCCCTCCAATAGGCATTTGTATTATGATTTCTCCCATTAAGAGAGACTTGTTACAATACAAGCTTTGTGTTCCTTGTGACCTAGGTGATGCAATGAAGATGGAAAGCTTCATGCATCACAAACATAACATAAACTTGAAGAAAGCTTTAACTATCCCAAGCCTCAGTCCCAAGACCTCAAACACCTTCGAAGGTGGAGAGAGCTAGCAGGGAATGAGGGTAGGGAAGAGGAAGAAGAAACATTTCGTAGGAGAAAGAATTAGTTCCTCACTTATCATAACTCTTGTTGCTAGCATACATAATAGCATAGTAATGAAGAAGAAGGAGATGGAAAGCTTAAGCATTGAAGCATGGCTCTTGGTTGGATTTGCACTCCATATCCAAGCGTGCTGGTGTAGGCTCTCAACCTCTACTTGCTTGGAGAAGGAGAGGGAGCTCTTGCACTTTGCATAGCACACAATGACAGTGTTTGTGAGTGTGTGTGGGTGAGTATACCCCCTAAGCAACCCCCTAGATTGCTTGGGTCGACCCCCCCTTGTAGCTCATGCTTGAAGCTCATTGGACCCCTCCAGGCCTAGCAGGAGGCATTACAAGGAGCAAGGGTAGCCTTGAGACAAGTGTCCCCCTTTCCCCTTTGAGAGAGATGGCTAGATAAATGATAAATCATTTAATTAAATCTCCTAAATTATTATTGGACCCCTTGGGTGGCCAACCAATAGGCTTCAGACACACCATGAGGGCAACATGAGGAGGAACTTGACAAGTGTCCCTTTTGCTTTATTTGTACCATGCATGCGTTGTGTGAGTGTGTGGGTGTTCTCTCTCATTCCCCCTCATGTAGGGCTCACCCCCTCCTTGTAGGGATTGAATCTTTGACTTTTTGACACCTCAAGCCCCTCATGCATAGGCCCAGTTCCTACCACAAGCTTGGCTCATAAGCACTTTAAGCTTGGGCTGGGTTCTCACCTCAAGTGCAACCCTAGCATCTCAAGCATGTCAAGCACCTCAAGCATCTCAATAATTAAGCACCTCAAGCATCTCAAGCACCTCAATCATCAAGCACCTCAAGCACCTTAGTCATCAAGCAGGACAAGCACCTCGAGCTGGGTCGGGTTCCCTCGCCTCAAGCTCAACCCTAGCTTAGCTAAGGTAAAAGGACTTTTACACACATTATTGGAGGTCTTTAATGAAGCTAACCCTAAGGTCTTATGCTCCATATTTGAGCCTTGCTCTTTGATAGACCATCTCTCATTTGGTCCCCTTTACCATTGGCCCCGTGTTGAGATAGATCTATAAGCACATGTCTATATCTTAACACTTGTTCCCGTTTATTCTCCCACATTAAGTGATCAATTTAATATGAGAAAATCATTTGGGTTGGTTAGATATTAGACATTAGATTTTATGACATTACCTCTCTCTTGAAATCATAGTTGTCCTCGACTATGAGGTAGAAGAGATAAAGCCTTAGTCATTAGTCAATTTTACTTAGCGGGTAGAGGATCCCTTTTTACCCTACGACATCTTTCCAAGATGGATGAATAGTTCATTTGGTGCTTGGGAGACATAGCTTCCGCAAGCATGTCTGCTCTTTAGTCCATTTCATTCTTCCAAAGTAGAGTGACAAATTCTACTTGGTGTTTGAGAGACGTCGTCATCACAAACATGATTCTAAGCATGCATACTAGTTAAATTTGTACACAATTAAAAAGAGTACTAGTCTTATAAGACAAAAACATGAGTCATTTAACAGAAATTTGTACATTTGCTTACTCTAATGTAGCATTGTAAGCATTGACAAGGTTCATACTATCCTTAAGCTGTATTCCTTGCATCCATCTAGCATCTTCAAAAGGATAATTTTTGAACTTAATAAGATACCATCGGATAATCTTACCATGTCGTAGTACCTTGTCTTCATGCCGAAGGATAGCTTCGGGTTGTAGCACCTATTCTTGGTCTTCAACTTTGGGAGGGTCTTCAATAATTGGTTCAGTTGGTGGCTCTCCTTTGTAGGGCTTAAGTAGGCTTACATGAAAGGCATTGTGTATGAGCCAATGGTTGAGCAACTTGAGTTGATAAGCCGTCTCATTGATGGGCTTCAAGATTTGGAAAGGACCATAGTATCTTTTTGCTAGTTTAGCATAATACTTTTGATGGCTCGTAGGATTTTTGCCCGTCGTTTGCCTTAATCGAGCCTTAGGAAACTTGAGTAAGACCCAATCATTTTCTTTGAACATTAAGTCTCTTCTGTGCTTATCAGCAGCAGCTTTTTGCCTTTGTTGAGAGATGGATATAGCCTCCCTAATCTTTTGAAAAGATTCTTGTAGGTCACGGCTATACTCTTCGGCGGCGAAGATCTTCCCATGTACTTTGAGTAGCAAGGGACTTTTAGGTCTTCCCTCATTGATCTCAAAAGGTTCTTTTCTCGTAGAAGTATGTACAGTATTATTGTAGGCATACTCTACAAGAGGTAAGTACTTTTCCCATTGTGAGAGTTGATCTACTTCGGTAACATAAGTCTTGAGTAGATCGAGTATCGTAAGATTGGCTATCTCACTTTGGCCATCCATTTGTGGGTGATAGGCCGAAGAGAAATTCAATCTTGTTCCTAGATTTTCAAAGAGACATTTCCAAAAATTACTGGTCATTCTAGGATCTCTGTCTGACACGATGGATGTGGGTAATCCATGGTGCTTGAAAATCTGAGATATGAAGAGAGTTGCCATTTGATGTGCCTTAATAGTCTTTTTGACAGGAATAAAATGTGCTTGCTTGCTAAACCTGTCAACTATTGTCCATATTCCTGTATTCCCATGGATAGACTTGGGTAATCCAAAGACGAAATCCATGGATATACTCTCCCATGGTGAATTTGGGATAGGCAATGGCTGGAGTAATCCAGGTTGCTTCTCTCTATCATACTTGGTCTTTTGGCATACTACACATTTTGAAACATACTCTTGTATGTCCACTTTCATGGTAGGCCAATAGAAGTACGTCTCTACTCCTCGGAGAGTAGGTTGAATACCTCTGTGCCCCGCATATGGAGGAGCATGGGATTCATACATAACTTTCTCACGAAGGGAATGGGTAACACATAGCCTATTTCCATGGACAAGATAACCATCCTGCAAGGTGAATGGTTCCTCTTTCTTCCCCAAAGCAAGGGCTGACATTATGTCTCTAAAGTCAGAGTCAGTAGCATACTCATCTATCATAGAGGATAGATCATTGTGAGTAGTTATAGACACCGCATTAACTTTGGGTCGTCGTGAAAGTGCATCGGCCACTTGATTGTGCTTACCAGCTATGTGAGCAATATGGAATTAAATTGTGAAAGAAAATTTTCCCACCTCATTTGTTTGTCGGAAAGCTTGGTTTGCGTCATGAAATACTTGAGACTTTGGTGGTCGGTTCGTAGGATAAATGGAGTCCCCAATAGGTAGTGCTTCCATGTGTCTAGGGCATGTAGAACAGCTAAAAGCTCTTTCTCATAAATGCCCAAGACTCGTTCATCAATATTGAGCCTTCGGCTCTCATATGCTATGGCATGCCCTTCTTGAAGTAAAACTGATCCAAGGCAATCACCACAAGCATCACATTGGACCTCAAATGGCTTTGAGAGATCCGGAAGCACGAGGACTGGTTGGGAAGTAAGCTTCTCTTTGAGCTTTTCAAAAGCATTTTGCTCCTCTTCTTAGTTAAGTCGTGTAGTGGTCCTGCTACTTGAGAGAATTTTGCTATGAAGCGTCTATAGTATGCGCACATACCAACAAAGATTCTTAGCTCATGTAGATTTCTTGGGTTAGGCCATGCTTTTATTACCTCTAACTTTGATGGATCCATTCGGTCTCTTGAAGGAAGAATTCGCTTTTCTTTGGTTTAGAAAAAGCTTGTTCTCCCTCAATGCTTGAAAAATCACTTGGAGATGTTGCTTATGTTCCTCCAAAGACTTGGAGTAGATGATGATCTCATCAAAGAACACTCCAGTGAATTTGCGGTATGGTCTAAAAATTTTCTCCATCAAACGATTGAACGTGGCTGGTGCATTAGTCAAGCCAAAAGGCATGACTAGATATTCATAAAGACCAAAGGTTGTGCGAAACGCGGTCTTTAAGATATCTTCATCCACTATCCTTATTTGATGATAACCACTCTTAAGGTCAATCCTACTGAAGTAGGTAGAGCCTTGTAGCTTATCAAACAGATCTTCTGCCCGAGGTACGGGAAATCTGTTTTTGATAGTGATATGGTTTAGTGCTTGATAGTCCACACACATACGGTATGTACCATCTTTCTTTTGCACTAAAAGGACTGGAGAACAAAAGGGAGAGGAACTAGGCCTCGCCATCCCTTTGTCTACCAGCTCTTGTACTTGCCTCATGATCTCCTCTTGTTGAGCTTGTGAGACTCAGATAAGGAGGCTTGTTAGGTGGTGAGCTTCTAGGAAGGAGCTCAATGCGATGGTCATCATCCCCTCGTTTTGGAGGTAAGTCCATAGGGATATCATCGATGAACACATCTTGGAATCCTTTTAGAAAATTAGACAAGTCTAACTCTTCTTGATTCCTACCATTTACATTTGATGAAACATTAGTATCTTTTAGAGACTCTTTGACAAAAATCATGTACGCAGAAACTAAGCTCTTCATTGACTTATCAAAAGCAAGAGGATTTACAAGTGGAATAGTGCGACCACGCTCTCTAGCATCTATATACATGTTCTTTCCCCTGTAGTAGGTGAAGTAGATTCTTCTTTCAGGGAACTTCATGTTGGAAGCCATGCGATCAAACCATGGTTCCCCTAGGATAACATCCTCATGTTGGAGAGGAGAGATGAAGAAGTCTTCTTTGTCGACATAGCTTTGGACATGAAGCCTCAACTTCCCAATCAAGGGAGTAACGGAGGCTTGTTGTCCCTTGAAAGCTGCATCAGCCACTACTATATCTCCCATCTCAAAAGCTTGAATGACCAACTTGGTGGCCAACTCCATTGATATGAAGTTGAGAGTAGAGCCACGGTCAAACAAGATGAAGGCATCATGCTCTCTTACCTTTCCCCAAGCATAGGATGATCCTTTGCAATGAGCATCCTCTTTTGGAGCTTCGATGGTAGAAGCCCTAGGAGTCTCATTGCGAGTATCCTTCTTGGGGCAAGAACGATAGCCATGTCCTTGCTCCCCACACTTGAAACACTTATGGTCCTTGTGAAAAGCTTCAAGCTCTTGAGGAGAGAGTTTGTTTTTACCTTTGTAAACTCCTTTCCCTTGGACCGATTGTTGTTGTTTTTAGAATTGACTTGGGAATTATTTTGAACATTGGTTTTCCCCTTTGCATCATTTTTGTCTTTGTTTTCTATGGGCTTGACATTATGTCTAGCCCCTTTATGGAAATCGATGCGTGAAGAAACCATGGTGTGATGGATTACTTCGCTAATAGTACCAGGCCGTTGAGAGTTGATGTATTCGGCCATCTCTTCAGGTAATCCCTCACAAAATTGTTGCCTTTGCTCGACAAAGTCTATCTTTTGAAAGATAGTAGCCTTGAGATGTAAATCCCAAAACTTGTCTACATATTTGTGGATAGACTCATGGGAGAGGAGCTTCAGGCTGCGCCATTCGGTAAGCACTTTGTCCTTTGCATCGATTGCAAGGAATTGCTTCATGATGGAAACTCGTAGAGTTTTCCATGTCTTTGGGGCTTCACCATTGCCATGAAGGCTAGCCCACCATTGACGAGTTGATTTTTGGAAGTGCATAGCTACATGGCGTAGCTTGGAGGACTCTGTGAAGCCCTCATCTCCAAAGGCCGCATCAAATTACTGGATGAAGGCCAACACTTTGTGAGTAGCACCGAAGGTGCCATCATAGGTGAGAAAAGAGATACTCTTTCCTCCCTCCTTGAACTTCTTTAGCTTTTGTGACCTTCGCCATGCAGGAATGATTTGCGATGTCCTCCCCTCTTGTATTCTCTAGGAGAATAGCCATAACTTTCGTCGGAAGAGGGGGAAGGTGAAGAAGAAGGAGAAGAGGGTGACCTCTTCCTAGCCCTTTTCTTCCTTTGTTTCCTCTCTTGCCTTTCAGAGTGATGAGGAGAAGGACTATGTGTTGATATTTTCCTCTTGGGAGGAGTGGGCGATCGTTTAAACCGCCGTCTTCGTGGAGCCACATCTTCAGAGGAACTTAAACGTTCATTGCTATCTTGATCTTTGGATTCCTCCTCTCGAATGGAAGAGAGTCTTCTTTTGGGGGTCTCTTCAAGAGGCCTCCTAAGCTCTCTCTCCTCTTGGAGAGGAAGGGAAATTCTATAAGCACGAAGTTGTTGAGTAACTTCAACTTGCAAAGCAAGGTTGCCCATAGCTTGCTGCAACCTAGTGACGAGATAATTCACAAACATGGGAGCATCATCATTAGCACCTTCATGTGCAAAATCAAAGCTATCAATGTTCATTCTACTCTCTTGATTATTGTCAGCCATGTTAACAAAATTTATGTATGAGCTTAGTGTATGCTTTGGAAATTCAAAACCTTAGTTGCCACTCCTCTTAGCCTTTGAAAATCGGCTCTTAAGTATCTACACCCACGGCTCGAAGTGGTTAATTATAGAGAGTAGAGGAGTAGGTCCAACATAGCAGAGTTGCCAAGGGCTAGCTCGTTTCGGACTTCTTATGGCTCAATAATGGTAAAGCCGTAGGAAAGTCTAAAAAGACTCCATTATTAAGTCCAAAGCTCCCGAGGTGTGCACCATCCCCCACATAGTGGGCTCAACAAAACCGATAATAGATCCCAGTTCCACTTACCCTAATATAATTAAGAACATCAACCATTTATAGGCTACTTAAGAACCTCTCTTCTTAAGTAAGAAAAGAGAAACCAAATGATCTGATACCAATGTAATGGAATTGGCCTATTTAATTTGAGAGTAGCAGAAATTAATGAGAGTACTTTTGAGAAATGACTTTGTGAGCATAGCGAGTGAACATAATTGAAGATAGCAACATAATCATAACAATTAGTTAACTTGGCATGAACAATACTTTTGCAAGAGAGAGATTTTAGAGAACATGACAACAGTTGAGGACCGTATTTATGTGGAGCCGGTCCCCCCTCCAATAGGCATTTGTATTATGATTTCTCCCATTAAGAGAGACTTGTTACAATACAAGATTTGTGTTCCTTGTGACCTAGGTGATGCAATGAAGATGGAAAGCTTCATGCATCACAAACATAACATAAACTTGAAGAAAGCTTTAACTATCTCAAGCCTCAGTCCCAAGACCTCAAACACCTTCGAAGGTGGAGAGAGCTAGCAGGGACTGGGGGTAGGGAAGAGGAAGAAGAAACATTTCGTAGGAAAAAGAATTAGTTTAACTTATCATAACTCTTGTTGCTAGCATACATAATAGCATAGTAATGAAGAAGAAGGAGATGGAAAGCTTAAGCATTGAAGCATGGCTCTTGGTTGGATTTGCACTCCATATCCAAGAGTGTTAGTGTAGGCTCTACACCTCTAGTTGCTTGGAGAAGGAGAGGGAGCTCTTGCACTTTGCATAGCACACAATGACAATGTTTGTGAGTGTGTGTGGGTGAGTATACCCCCTAAGAAACCCCCTAGCTTTATTGGGTCGCCCCCCCCTTGTAGCTCATGCTTGAAGCTCATTGGACCCCTCCAGGCCTAGCCAATCACAAGCAGGAGGCATTACAAGCAGCAAGGGTAGCCTTGAGACAAGTGCCTCCCTTTCCCCTTTGAGAGAGAGGGCTAGATAAATGCTAAATCATTTAATTAAATCTCCTAAATTATTATTGGACCCCTTGGGTGGCCAACCAATAGGCTTCAGGCACACCACGAGGGCAACATGAGGAGGAACTTGACAAGTGTCCCTTTTGCTTTATTTGTACCATGCATGCCTTGTGTGAGTGTGTGGGTATTCTCTCTCATCCCCCCTCATGTAGGGCTCGCCCCCTCCTTGTAGGGATTGAATCTTTGACTTTTTGACACCTCAAGCCCCTCATGCATAGGCCCAGTTCCCACCACTAGCTTGGCTCATAAGCACTTTAATCTTGGGCTGGGTTCTCACCTCAAGTGCAACCCTAGCATCTCAAGCATGTCAAGCACCTCAAGCATCTCAAGCACCTCAAGCACCTTAGTCATCAAGCAGGACAAGCACCTTGAGCTTGGTCGGGTTCCCTCGCCTCAAGCTCAGCCCTAGCTTACCTAAGGTAAAAGGAATTTTACACACATTATTGGAGGTCTTTAATGAAGCTAATCCTAAGGTCTTATGCTCCGTTTGTTAGCCTTGCTCTTTGATAGACCATCTCTCATTTGGGCCCCTTTACCATTGGCCCCGTGTTGAGATAGATCTATAAGCACATGTCTATATCTTAACACTTGTTCCCGTTTATTCTCCCACATTAAGTGATCAATTTAATATGAGAAAATCATTTGGGTTGGTTAGATATTAGATATTAGATTTTATGACATCAATGCGCAAAACAAGAGAATGACAAAGCTCAATTTGAGCTCTTTGAATGTAACAATCACCACAATAGGCATACATAATCTTCAACTTTCCGAATACCTTGCAGCTGGTCAACCCATATCTCCCAAACCGTTCAGAATTTGCAGAAACTTCCTTCTGCAAACTTGTAGACCACGTTGTCGTGCTGTGGCACGTATATAGTGGGAACAAGCATTAAACGATTTATCTTGTGACTTTTTGACGCATAAGTATACTTCATATAATACTCATATGCATAAATAAAAGCTTTCTACCATACCTTAGTATTTACCTTTGAAGTAATATAAATGTACATTACTATTAGAAAGTACTGCAAGCAAGTATCAATGATTGTGCCTCTTTTTGTCTGGGGGAAAAGCATTTGTATATTTCTTATAATATCTCAGCTATACCCTACCATATATAAATTATTTTCTTCTTTTCACATTTATCTAATAATATAACCCTTCAATAATGCATACCTTCTTGGATACATACAAGAGGGAAGGGCCTACTAGAAGACTTTATGAAAAGGAAGATCCAAAGCTTCTTGGACCATCCCAATTTGAAAATTCCGACCTAAGGGCGTGGAGAAAAGGCCAAAACCAAGTCAAGCTCTTTTAGTAGGCCAATTTTTCCTTTTGAAGCATGTCAATCCGAGTTACAGGTCAAAAGTTATAGGGAAACCAATGAAAAATCCTCTCACAACTACGCTGCAAGAAGAGATGGTAAACAAGTGAATCAAGTGAAAAGAGGTAATCTTGGTTTTTTTCCATAAAATAAGATATTTGGAGGATAAAATACATAAGCATGTGAATGTGACACCTCAAAGATGCCTTGAAGGACAAGACACACAAGTTGGGACCCCTTGCTGGAGCCACACAGAAGATGCCTAGGTGGGGCCCATATACATCATGCACCCACATGGAGCCTCAATGACCAAAAATGATGAATTTCATGATATTTTGAGTCCTAATATAGCCCATTCAAAGAAATATCCAAAGAACATTTGATTTGGGCTAACTCTTTAGCCTAATCAAGTGATTATGTAAAACATGGCTCCCTCACCTATAAAAAGGGCAACCTTCTCTTCATTGGGGAAAGGTATGAGTGAGTGAGAATAGCTCAATTCCATAGTGACACACTCATCTTAGTGCCACACTTTCTCTTGAAGAAAGGCTGAAGTCTTGCCTCATCTTCTCTCTCCATTAAGGCCCGGGGGGTTCACTATGTGTAAAACTACCATATCACGTGCGTTCAAGACATGTTTGTAAAACCCCTTATCTGTGAATTTTGTTAAGAATATAATGTACCCTTTTCTTCTAAAATCTGTAAGTTTTTTTCAAATTTGAAAAAATAATGTCCTTCTGTATATATATTTCTGTAAGTTTCAAAAACTTTAAATACCCTTCTGTTGAACTCACGTGATAGGTTACATTTTTATGAGGTGACCTCCCCGGGCATTAAGGTGGTGGTGATTGCTCTCATGTATTAATGAGTACAACCTTCTTGCGGGAAACAATTATGAGCACAAGGTACTTCTCTCCCCGCAGTATCCTTATTGCCTAAGGGCAACAATAGGGCTTGGGAGAGAAACTCTCTTCTTCTTCTCCTTTCACTTCTTTCACACCTTTATCTTTGAACATACTAGGTATATCATTGATGAATAACCATAATCCACATAGAGGTAATTTCTTTCAATTCCATTCAGTGCAATCTATTAGGGTCAACATTTGGATTAGTCGAAAGATTCACTTTCAGCAACGCATAGTGTTTCTATTTGGTCTTGAAAGGCTCAACGAAATACTTCTCTCACCAGATCCCATCATACTACCTATTATTGACTATGAATTCTCTTTTGATGTGAATGTGGTTATTTTATTATGAATCAAGAGGATTTGTACTCACAACTAATCCTAATCGCTAGATAAAACATATACATTATAGTAAGCACAAAGCTACATTTCCAAAGAGAAATCCGTAGCTTATTTGGACAACAAAGATTAAATATCATTAACTCATCCATTAACCCTTTTATCCTACCCATGATACGATATGATTGTAATCTCGATGTTTTCATTGTTGTTTTGTTCTGACTATCTTTCATGAGTTCTCTCCATCACGTGTGTGTTTGTAAGGAAAAGTGAGCGGCTTCTTTGGCTACATTTCTTCTTTAGCTCTAGAAGCTATGTTATCTACATCTTAGCTCTTTCTCATAACCCTTGATCTTCCTCACAAACTCTCACAGCAAGAGGCTCGGTGCCTTCCTGGCAAGACCGCCTACTTTTTGACATATTTTTGGTGAACCGGACGTGAACCTGCCAGGGTGAGAATTTGTGGGTAACCATGGGTGATCATGTTGAGCAACAGGGTATGCATTTTGACCCATCAACAATGCAAATGTTTCAAGCATTTGCAATGTTCATGCACCAACAACATGCCACTGAAAGAAGGGAGATTTCAGCAACGAAGTCCATACAAGCAGTCGTCAACAGAATGGATCAATTTAATGGCAAAGATGTAACCAAGTACTTACGCGAGTATGTGAAGGAGATGGAGCTGCATCGCGTGTCAGAAGGTGAGATGATTCAAAGCTTTGAGCTAGTTGTTGCTCCAAAAATTAGAGAGCATGTTAGGGCAATTAAAGATAGGCATGGGAGAAATCGGGAAGAAATCAAAGTAGCTTTAAAGGAGGAATATTTCATGGAGGACTCAGAGAGAGTGACCAAAAGGACAAGCAAGGACTATCAATAACAGAGCTACTTATGGAATTTGAGCGGTGCTATGCATAACTCACAAGGACAGAAAGGGCCACACTAGATGCAGAGAAGACATATCTTTTCTTACAAGCTGCAGGTAAAGAGTTTCAAGAAAATTTGGAGCTTCTTCTTGAAGATAAAGATGCTGAGCAAGGACTAAAGACCGACTGGAATGAGGTTGAAGGTGTTGTCTCACTGCTTGCCAAACGACAAAGAAGAAGGGACAAGATGGTAGTAAACACTACAAGTCCTTCCACCTCAACTTTTGATAAAAGGGATGCAGCTGCAAAATAAGGAGGATGATGGAGCTGTGGTAGGATGCTACCAATCTAGTGGGAGATAGAAGCAAGTGCATTTCTAAAATGATGATGAAGAAGTTGAAGATATTCCTAGGAGTTACTATTCACGAAGTCATTGGGCAAGGGCTACTACAGAAACTTTGGTCAAGGTAGGTGATCTTGAAGAGCCATTTGTTGCCTTGATTGACCATGGTTCAGAAATAAACATAATGTCAAAGAGTCTCTACAACAAGTGCAAATGGCCGATGGACACAGATCATGGCTGGATGGTAAAGGTGGCAAACAATTCATCCGATGAATTGTATGCAGCATGTCCAGGTGTGAAGGTAACAATAGGTGATGTAAAGATTGACCAAAACTTCTTTGTACAGGATACATCTTCATATCATCTCATCCTTGGACAACCCTACATTGTGGGAGTTCGAATGGAAACAAAGGTAATGGATGATGGTTCAGCATATGCTAGGATACGTAGCAAAGATGGTAAACGAGCTGTCCAATTTCTCATAGTTTGTGTAAACCATGAAAGAAATCGTGACAACCTCAGAGAACATCCTTTACCAAAGGTGAGCAAAGAGTTTCATGATCATAGAGAAATGATGGGTTTTGGTCAAGTACCATTGTAAAGCGAGATTGCAGTGGTACAGAAAGAAAAAGGGTCTCGCCTGATCCAAAAATAGGTGAAACTTTTTCAACGGGCTCCTTGGTAACAAGGAATGGATCAGTATGTTTTATGAAACTTGAAGATTTGAAGAGATGTGAGAGGCAATATGTGCATAATGTACAAATAGGCATGAAAAAGAGTGGGTTGCTAGAGCCTACTGAAAATGTTTTGGGTTTGTGTGAACAAGTTTCTTTTGTAGATACTATGGGTGAGCTTGATGCTATAATGGGGTCTAATTTGCATCTTGAAAATGAAGTTGTGGAAGTTTGCTCTATGAAAATGTATCAAGTAATAGAAGCCTTTAAAGAAAGCCAAACAGTTGGCCCAGAAGTCCATGTTGAAACTAAATACAAGAGTGTAGCAAAGAAGGTGAAACCAGTAGCTTCACCCTTACCACCCAACAACAGGGAAAAGATTGAGCAGGCTTCCTTACAACAAAGTTTGAGGAATCCTAAAAAGATTGGGCATACCTTCACAAAGGAGTCTTTTCAAGAGTTGCAGATTGGTTGCGAGGAGTTTCTAACACAGGAGGAGACAAAGTGCTTCAAAGAAATGCTTTCAAAGCATGGTAAGGCTTTTGCATTTGAGCCACATGAGATAGGATGTGTTGATCCTTCTATTGTAGCTCCAATGGTAATTTTCACAATACCTCATGTGCCTTGGAATCTGCGGCCTATTCCGGTTCCAAAGGCTCATTTGCCAAAGTTAGTAGAGCTACTAAATGAGAAAATCAAAATGGGAATAACAAGAATTCAGGAGGATACGCAGGAAAGCATATGGGTACTTATTGAGGGATGGTTACTTGTGGAAGCATCCTAAACAAAAGGGTGCTACACCACAACGGGTTATATGTAAAAAAGAGACTCAAGTAAAGCTCATGGAAGAGTTTCATGAGAGTCTATGGGCTGGACACAGGGGTGTGTGGGCAACCTTCTCCAAGTTGAAAGACAAATATTGGTGGAAGGGTATGTATAAAGATGTATCTCAATTTGTAGAGTCATGTGTAACTTGTCAAATGTATTCAAATGTCCGACATCGTGATGGATTGCACCCTACATATCCACTAGCCATGCACTATAAATGGGTTGTGGATCTAGTCACAATGCCTTTAGGACTCTGGCAGATGAGATACTTGGTTCTTGCACGAGAGGACCTAACTAATCAGGTTGAAGGAAGAGCATTAAGAGCTAAAACCACAGAAGCTGTGTGCAAATTCCTTCTTGATGAGGTGATTTGCCGTTATGGTTGTGTGGGAAAGATCACTGCAGATAGAGGTGAGCTGGATGCTGAGAAAGCAAGGGAGTTCTTTACCAGATTAGGAATCAAGCTTTCTCTTACCACCACAGCTTACAACCCTGAAGGCAATCGAAAAAGTGAAAGAGGGCATCCTCCTATCATCAAAGCTTTGGCCAAGGCTTGTGAAGGAAGAGTTGGTGAGTGGTCAAAACTGTTACCATATGCTTTATGGGCTGATCGTACAACACATAGCTCAGTAACTGGCTACATGCCTGCGGAGCTAATGTATGGTCAAAAGCCAGTGATACCGATTGAAGATACAATTCCCACATGGAATGTACTACCTTGGAAAGAGGGGCTTATCAGGGAAGATCTCCTTGCACTGCGTATAAGGCAACTAGAGAGAAGACCTAGAGGCATTGAAGCTGCAAAAGAATGACTCAAAAATGCAAGGTTGAAAAACAAAGACTACTTTGATAAGCGACATCGACTCAGGAGCAAAGCAATTGACAAAGGTGACTGGGTTTTAGTGTATGATAGTAGCTTTGATAACCAACACATAGTCATGCGTAAGTTCTCAAAAAGATGGTTTGGAACGTATGTTGTAAAGCATGTGCATGAAAATGCTACTTATAGCTTGTCTGAACTAGATGGTACAGAAGTAAAGATTCCCATTGCAGGAAAAAGGATCAAAATGTTTAAGAGAAGAGGAGATAATGATCTAGAAGATGTTGATGAGGAAGAAGAGCAAAACACACGTGAAGATCAAAGTGAACATGAAGATCTGGAATCATCCAGTGAAGAAGAAAGCAAGGAAGATGTACAAGAGGGCTGATCTTACAAAGAGACAATATGGCACATACCGGAGGATGTGCAGGTTTAGAGGGGGTGGATGTCGTGCTGTGGCACGTATATAGTAGGAACAAGCATTAAACGATTTATCTTGTGACTTTTTGATGCATAATTATAATTCATATAATACTCATATGCATAAATAAAAGCTTTCTACCATACCTTAGTATTTACCTTTGAAGTAATATAAATGTACATTACTATTAGAAAGTACTGCAAGCAAGTATCAATGATTGTGCCTCTTTTTGTCTGGGGGAAAAGCATTTGTATATTTCTTATAATATCTCAGCTATACCCAACCATATATAAATTATTTTCTTCTTTTCACATTTACCTAATAATATAACCCTTCAATAATGCATACCTTCTTGGATACATACAAGAGGGAAGGACCTACTAGAAGACTTTATGAAAAGGAAGATCCAAAGCTTCTTGGACCATCCCAATTTGAAAATTCCGACCTAAGGGCGTGGAGAAAAGGCCAAAACCAAGTCAAGCTCTTTTAGTAGGCCAATTTTTCCTTTTGAAGCATGTCAATCCGAGTTACAGGTCAAAAGTTACATGGAAACCAATGAAAAATCCTCTCACAACTACACTGCAAGAAGAAATGGTAAACAAGTGAATCAAGTGAAAAGAGGTAATCTTGGTCTTTTTCCATAAAATAAGATATTTGGAGGATAAAATACATAAGCATGTGAATGTGACACCTCAAAGATGCCTTGAAGGACAAGACACACAAGTTGGGATCCCCTGCTGGAGCCACACAGAAGATGCCTAGGTGGGGCCCATATACATCATGCACCCACATGGAGCCTCAACGACAAAAAATGCTGAATTTCATGATATTTTGAGTCCTAATATAGCCCATTTAAAGAAATATCCAAAGAACATTTGATTTGGGCTAACTCTTTAGCCTAATCAAGTGATTATGTAAAACATGGCTCCCTCACCTATAAAAAGGGCAACCTTCTCTTCATTGGGGCAAGTTATCAGTGAGTGAGAATAGCTAAATTCCATAGTGACACACTCATCTTAGTGCCACACTTTCTCTTGAAGAAAGGTTGAAGTTTTGCCTCATCTTCTCTCTCCATTAAGGTGGTGGCAATTGCTCTCATGTATTCAAGCAGCAACCTTGTCAATGTAATGAGTACAACCTTCTTGCGGGAAACAATTATGAGCACAAGGTACTTCTCTCCCCGCAGTATCCTTATTGCCTAAGGGCAACAATAGGGCTTGGGAGAGAAACTCTCTTCTTCTTCTCCTTTCACTTCTTTCACACCTTTATCTTTGAACATACTAGGTATATCATTGATGAATAACCATAATCCACATAGAGGTAATTTCTTTCAATTCCATTCAGTGCAATCTATTAGGGTCAACATTTGGATTAGTCGAAAGATTCACTTTCAACAACGCATAGTGTTTTTATTTGGTCCTGAAAGGCTCAACGAAATACTTCTCTCACCAGATCCCATCATACTACCTATTATTGACTATGACTTCTCTTTTGATGTGAATGTGGTTGTTTTATTATGAATCAAGAGGATTTGTACTCACAACTAATCCCAATCGCTAGACAAAACATATACATTATAGTAAGCACAAAGCTACAGTTCCAAAGAGCAATCCGTAGCTTATTTGGACAACAAAGATTAAATATCATTAACTCATCCATTAACCCTTTTATCCCACCCATGATACGATATGATCGTAATCTCGATGTTTTCATTGTTGTTTTGTTCTGACTATCTTTCATGAGTTCTCTCCATCACGTGTGTGTTTGCAAGGAAAAGTGAGCAGCTTCTTTGGCTACATTTCTTCTTTAGCTCTAGAAGCTATGTTATCTACATCTTAGCTCTTTCTCATAACCCTTGAGCTTCCTCACAAACTCTCACAGCAAGAGGCCCGGTGCCTTCCTGGGAAGACCGCCTACTTTTTGACAATGTGAAAATGGTTGGGAATGGAGGAAATGTACCTGAAATGTGTTTTTTTAACAGGTCAAAAAAACTCTGTAAAAATCTGCAGTTGTGTATCCTAGACGTGCAGGCAGTCTGAGTAAAGATTTTGAGAAAACTTTTTTCTATAAAGTTGAAGAGGACAAAAAACCAGTCGTGAAACAGCGGGAATCGGCCTGAATGAAGACATTTTGATAGGTCAAAACAGATCTGCAATAACAGGTTGCAGTTTTTGCTGCTTCTCTGTCTGCTTTCCCGCTGAGCTCCAATGGTGATCCCAATCCCTGAGCTCTGATACCAGTTGAAGTGTGCGAGCGGGAGCGTGTATGAGTGTGTGCAACAATGGAGAAGAGAGGAGAAGAGGAGACCTTGTGTTTGGAGGGGATAAACTCACTCTCTACATGTGAGCCCCCTTATTCTATTATGTACATAATGAATAAGTATAGTGGGCGAGCACCTGGCCTAACCGACCACATGGGGCTTTACCCCAACAGGGAGCACAATTTAAAAATGCCTATCGCATAGGTTCAATAGTAGATATTGTTTTATTCTAGATTTTCTCACATTTTCTATTGAAAAATGACTTTGAAATAAAAATATAGATTGAATAAAAAAAGGGTCCCTTCTATTACCGAAAATCCATAGCTAAAGGGTTTAACAAATAGTTTGTAAAAGCACATGATATGTAGGTCTTATATATAATGACCCCCTGAGACTAAGACGGGCGGCCAAGGGCCTCTTACATTTTTCATAGGTGACACATCAATGGAGTACCTTGCTTGACCTCTTAAGAAGGTAAGTTCATGCTTCAGCTCAATGAGGTTGGTTCAACCTCATTGATTGAGCTTTATTTGAAACTCCTCTTTAGCACCTTCTTCTTGATATAAGAGCCCAAATCCTTCAACATCATAATTAGGTAGCCACTCACATCCAAGATCCATGTCCTTATTAGCTATTTAGCTTCCCATCACTAAAGCCACTCTCTTTAGTGATTGCCTAGAAGAGTCATTTTCATCTTTATTTCATCCTTCTCTATGATGATAATCCCTGGGGAGTTCACTAAAGTATATGTAACATAGCACGTGCATTCAACAAAGGGGATTTTTTATTCTTGTTAACTTATAGAAACATGTGTACATAAGGCCTATAAGGGGTACTTTTCATCCATTTTGTAGAACGCATGTGATATAAGAAAATTTTACATAGTGAACGCCCTGAGTGTTAATCCTAGAAAGCAACTTGCAACATGTTCTATCATCACTGCCAGGATATCCATGTGATCATAAATGTCTCTTTGTGATTCTTTCGATCAATATCCCTATAGCTACAATCCCTTCTATATATTTCTTCTCTGTCATGGTCCCTTCATCTTTGATACCTTCTTTTGTGTCGATCATGTCTACCACAATCTCCATCATAATCTCTTTAGCAACTTCATTGTATGTATCCATGCAATCATCATGCTCTTTGTGAGTCTCTCTTTCATGACATCTTTATATATATCTTTGTGATCATTATTCTGCATGTGAGTCCTTCGATCCTTATCCTTGTAGCTATAATCCCTTTTTTTATCTATCTTCTCTACATGGTCCTACAGTCCTTCTCATCTGTGACACCTTTAATCATTATCCATGTGGCTACAATCCCTTTTAAATTCATCCTCTTTGTCATGGTCTCTTTGCCTTTCATACTTCTGACGTCGAGCATGTCTACAATTTGCATCATCGTGTTGATCATGTCTACTACAATCTCCATAATCATCTCTTATGCAACTTCATTATATCCATCCTTGTGATCATCATGCTCTATCACAATCTCCGTCATCACTTTGAATGCACTGTATCTCCTTGATTTTGCACTTCTTGTGGAGCTGCCTAAGTTTTTATCAACACAAACAATTGGTTTTGTTTTCCTAGGTCTTCACTTCACATGTTAAGCGTAATTTACGCCCTTGTATTGAGTATTATCATTGAATGATAGTACTATCGATGAGTACTATCATTGAATGTGCCGTTTTTCAATTGAAAATTAATAGTACCTGACTGCTATGCTATAGGTTGACCAAGAACTTCTACAATTTTTTTTCAATGTTGAAACCTCACAAGAATGGAAAATTTGAAGTTAACAGATTTTGATAGTAATAAAAATTTAATGGGAATGGGTTCAAAAGATCATGTTCAATGCATTACGTGTTTGCATGCCATGCCTACAAAAGAAGGAAAAACCACACATACATATAGAAGGGAGATGGCACCATCCTCACCTAGTTATTACCAACTGTAGGTAACATGTCCTTCTCCCACATAGTTTTTAACTCCTCCAAAGTTAAAGGGATATGATATGTTTTGCCTCTAGTGTTGAAGGGTCACATCTATTTATCCTCGAGTATAGGAGGGCCACTTTTCTTTTTGGGTCTATGCACTGCATGAAAAGAGATCCATCACTTCAAAGTTTTTTGAAATGGTGGCAAAGAAATTCTAAATGACTAGATTACACACAAAATTTGTTGAAAACATCTCTTAGCTTCCTAGATCTGCTTGTGTTGGAATCAATGCCCTATTTCTTCTTGAAGTTATGAGAATATGTTTGGATTTTATCCACTAAACGTGAGCCAACCAAATTTTGAACATTTTATAAACACAAGTTTTTAACCTTCTCATTATGCATCTTCTTTGTGCTTGTGGAGCCTTTGGGCCCATCATAGCAAAATCTCGTCCCAAATTTGGTTTGGTACACTGCTAAGATTGTGTGCAGTTTTATGACAATGAGAAAATGGGAGATTCCTTCTTGTTGTATCCATTAAAATAAGTCAAGATCTTCCTTGGTCATCATTTCCTAGGAATATCTTCGTAATATTGTAGCCTTTCCTATGAGGATGGGTGTCATGTCCTATAATGAGTAATGTGCTCGATTAGGTTTTGGGAAACCATGATTTATTTTTGTAATATCTTGCTCTTACAACAACATGGAATCAATTAAATAAAAGCCAAAGATCCAACCCTTGGGAGGTGTCTACAAAATAGAGGAAGCCACATCACAGTAGTAAGGTGTCCTTATCCTCTTGGTCGTAAGCCAACGACATCACCAAGATGGAATCACATGAATGGAAGTAAACAACCAAGCCTTGAGAGCTGCCTATAAAACAAAAAAAGTTGCATCACAGGATCAAATTTTCCTCCTCCAAATCATTGTCAAGAATTTGGTACACTCGTAAGATTGTGTGTAACTTTATGACAATGAGAAAATGGGAGATTCCTTCTTGTTGTATTCATTAGTATAAGTCAAAATATTCCTTGGTCATCCTTTCCTAGGTATATCTTTGTAATATTGTAGCCTTTCCTACGAGAATGGGTGTCATGTCCTATAATGAGTAATCTGCTCGATTAGGTTCTAGGAAACCATGATTTATTTTTGTAATATCTTGCTCTTCCAACAACATGGAATCAATTAAATAAAAGCCAAAGAGCCAACCCTTGGGAGCTGTCTGCAAAATAGAGGAAGCCACATCACAGTAGTAAGGTGTCCTTGTCCTCTTGGTCGTAAGCCAACAACATCAACAAGATGGAATCACATGAATGGAAGTAAACAACCAAGCCTTGAGAGTTTCCTATAAAACAAAGAAAGTTGCATCACAGCAGAAAATTGTCCTCCTCCAAAGCATTGTCAAGAATGACGTCTTTATCAACAATCCTTGACTGAAAATCTGATCTTGGCTTTTTTTCTTGCATCTACTTCTTGCATATTCGTGCATGCCTTCAAAATGTGGCCATAGGTAACAACATGTAAAGAGATGGACCTGTCAAACATATCTTGCAATGAATGGAATTCAAGAGACAAAATTTTCAGCAGTTAGGGAGCTTGTAACAACAACCATATTTGTGCATCATAAGTACACTACATTTGATAGGGGCTCATAGTGTTCATTCAAAGAGTTTTGAATGCATTCCACTCAGTATGAATTTGAACACATTCCAATCAATATAGGAATTTGTATGTGTCAATGATGAGACGACAAGATGCAGGTCCACTTGATGATACTTGGTTTATTAGTAGGAATGGGCATGTTCAGAGTGTGTCAATTCAATCAAGAGGTTCTGTATTGAACTTATTCCACTCAATAGGAATGGACGTGTATCAATGGTGAGACAAGAAATTGCAGGTTTTCTTGATGATCCATAGCAAAATCTCGTCATGAACTTGGTTGAGTGCATTGCTAAGATTGTGTCTAGCTTTATGACAAATTTGAGATAATGGGAAATGCCTTCTTGTTGCATCCATTAAAATAAGTCAAAATCTTCCTTGGTCAGCCCAATTTCATTTTGAGAGATGGTTGGAATGGTCCCGTTCCCATGCTAGGTTCCTCCTTTAAACTCACCTTATTGAATCCCTCAGTTATGTAGGTATAAGATCTCTCCGATGATATATTAAACAGACTTTCCTTTATGATCAGCTCTAAGGGAGCCAATGATTCTTGATTCACACTCTCTTTTGTTGAAATGTTTCTCACTTAGTCTCCTCTGGTAGGGTTTTTAATTGAGTAGAATCTACATAATCTCAATTACATTAAAAAACAATTGGTCTTTCAAAACCCTAACTTGTTACCTCTTTTCAATTCTTTAGATGTTTTCAATTCTTCAACTTGGAATCACTTCAAACTGCAATGCTCTAGCCTTTGCAATTTGTACAACAAGCATTCAATGGCTATGAGTTTACAACTACTCTATTAGTCAAAATTCTTGAATTGGTCAAACAATCGTGCTTTTTGCACAAATCCTATTTTAGCTTGCCAAATCCTCTAACGATATAATTCAATTTTGAAAAGAAATCTATGCTCTTTATGACTATATCTAGCTGTCATATCACTCTGGTCTTAATATGTGACACGAGGATATGGATTGTGATCTATATACCTCAATGGCAGAGTGTGATGAAATTTACTCACAGCTTGCCCTTGTACCCTGATACCAGATATATACTTTGTGTGTGATTTGGACTGGTTTAGGTCAGCTGAAAGTCAAACCCTAGGTTTGACTGGTAATTTTTTACCTTGGTCTATTTTTGGCCCTTTTGGTGTGCTTTTGGGATTACTTTGGCAAATTTTCTCTAGGGAGTTTGTTTTCATAGGTCTCTGCTACACTCTGTACAAGCCTCTGCTAAAAATTTCAAATGGGGGACATGTATCGCGATCCATGTTCCATCACTATTGGACTTGAAATTTGGTCAGCTGGTAGATTATAATGTGTGGAGCCTCCTCCAAAAATGGTTTTGGATTTGGACTAGTTTTGGTCAGTTAAAAGTGAAATTCCAGGTCTATATTTTCCCAGTTTCTGACTATCTTATGTTTTAGGCCCTTTTGGTCACTTTTTTCAACACTTTTTGCAATTTTGACTTTGGAAATACGTTTCTATGTATCTTAGCTACTCACTATACAATTTTCAGTGAGAATGTCATATGAGGTACCTAAATCATTTGATATGAAACTTTGTCAGCTTGTAATCTCTGCTATTTGGAAGCTAACCCCTATTTTTTTTGGATTTGGACCAAAAAAAAGTTGAAATCCCCCAAATTTTGGTTAGATAGGATAACTTTAAGTGACTTTCACAATTTCCCTCTTTTGAGTGTGTTTTTTATCTTAAAATTTGATTTCAATTGAATGGATTCAATACTTGTTGGTTGGTCTCAATTCTACTTGAATATGCCTCTAGGGGACATGGATCACTATCCATGCTTTACCACAGAATCTGTTGAAACTTCTCAGCTTGCTTCTGCTAAGTTTTCTAGGGTCCTTCAACACCGTCTTTTTGGTTTTCTATTAGCTTTTAGCTCTCTACCACCAAATTTTCAAAATTTTAGAGGTATGGTCTTCTTTGCTTGAAATATAATTTCAGCTCTTTTTGACGTGATCTTTTCAACCCAATTTGATGTTGACTGTTTCTACTTACCCTACTGCTATGTGCTCAAAAGAGACTTCAAACAAAAAGGAACGAAATAGTGAAAATTAAAGTCATTAAGAAAAACGGAATAGCACTCTCAAATGAGACATACCCTTCCCAACGATCTATGCAAAAATTATACGATTTACACATTTATACAATTTCAATATACATCAAAGTTGTGGAAGCATTTGTATAGGGGAGGAGTTCTCAACACTTGACCTGACAGGAGTTTAAGCCATGAGCCAGGTTGCATCCAGAGGTACATAGCGACTAGTGCTACCCCTGAATGTGTGGTGTAACTGAAAGCATACTCAAGAAAAAGACCAAGTCGAGGGTGAATATATGTGTAGATTGCATTGCAAGAATAATATATATATATATATATATATATGCAGTATTTTAAGAGCATGTACAATGGTTGAAAATTCCAAATCATGCGTAGGGTAATTTAACTCATGAGTGCATAAGTTACAAGATTCATAAGTTACTGGTTTTTCCTCTTGAGATAGAATGCCACTGATTGCTTGTTTGCTAGCATCCATGAGGAGTGAATATTTTTGTGAAAATTGAAAGTTGTAAAATTGGAGCATTCACCAAAGTTTCTTTGAGTTGCTCAAAACTAGCTTGAGCCCCATCATTCCAAACATATACTTTAGTCTTTAAGGGTATTAGACAATGAAGAATCTTTCTTAGCATAGCATTCAATAAAAGTAAGATACATCTTGTTAATCCAAGAAATCCACATACTTCTTTGACAGATTTAGGTGCATGCCAAGCTACAACAACTTCAATCTTACTTGGGTCAGTAGAGATGCCATCCTTGGATATAATAAATCCCAAGCATTTCACTTTGCCACCAGTAAAGAAGTTGCATTTACTACACTGAGCATAAAGTTGATTCTGATGTAGAAGTTCAAGTACTTGATACACATGTTGTTCATGTTCTTCCTTATTCTTTGAGTAAACCAAAATATCATTAAAGAAAAAAATCATCAAGGTGCTCTCTAAACACATTGGTCATAAGGTGGTTGAAAGTTGCTAAAGCATTTGTAAGTCCAAAAGGCACAACTATAAACTTATGATGTCCAAATCGAGTGTTGAATCCTATCTTTGGTATGTCTTCCTCCTTTATCCGAATTTGATAACACTTAAACTTAAGATCAATTTTTTTGAAAATAGAAGCTTCATGTAATCGATTAGGTAACTTATCAATCCTTGGTATTGCGAACTTATTCTTGTATGTTACGTGATTTAATCCATGATGATTGCTACATCGGAGTACCATCTTTCTTCCGATTCAAAGAACATGAGTACTCCAAGAAAAAACACTAGGTTAAATGAATCCATGTTCAAGAAGTTGAGTAAGTTTCTCTTTGAGTTCTATAGATTTATACATTGACATCTTATATGGTCTACAAGCAACTGATTGAGCTCTTGGTATAAGATCTATTACATGATCAACATCATGCTTGCATGTTAAGGGCAAAAGTTCTTCAAGAAATATATTATCAAATTCAGTTAGCCACTTAGGTTCAGATGTTTCTGACTTCTTATTTACTTTGTCAAGATTTATTGCATATATCATCTCATTCTTTCTATAGCTCTTCATTAGTTTAGTGAAGTAGAAGAAGTTTACTCATCCCCGCTTTTCGATAATGGTAACCTTGAAGTTATGCTCATTTACAAAAGTCAACAAAGTATTTTTACTATGTACGTGAACATCATTGGCCTTAAGCCAATCCACCCCTTAAAAAAAATTATAGAATCCTATGGTTAATAGTCTAAAATGAGTTGAAGTGTTGTGGCCATCCAAAACAAAAATTCAAGTCACCCACTGAAGTAGAAGATTTAACTTTCCTTTCCATAGCTAATTCCATTATGAGTTCAGTATCAGGATGTTCAGGTAGAATGAGGTTTCTAATGCATCTAGAAGAGATGAAAGAATAAGTACGCCTAGAATCAATTAATAAGGTAAAATGATTACCTTGATACTCCATTGACTCTGAATTACTAAAAAATATTGATTAACTTCCTGATGTTCGATCATAGGATTAACATGCACATTTTCTTGATTTCCATTGCCTCTAGCATCTTGGGCTCTATTGACTTGAGCTCTTTCTTGAGGTCATTGATTTCCTCCTCCTCCTCTTAGACGAGGTTGTCGGTTGAAGTTATTCCCATTATTATTCTTGTTATTATTAAGTGGTCCATTCCTCACAAAAGATGGGTTCCTGGTCTAAAACCTCCTTGATTTTGAAAAGGTCTTTCATTCTGATTGAAGTTTTGCTGAGAAGATCATATTAGATATTTTGGTAAAAATCCCGCATTATAGAAATCTCCAAATTGACCAAATTCATGTAATTTGGGAAATTTTCACTTAAAATGGGAAAAAATGAGATAACCTTGTTGATGTATTGTTGGTAAATAGAGTAGAAATCTTATAGGATTGTGGTGTTGATGAACACCAGAAGTCAAGATTATGCACAACACATGAATTTGAAGAAATACTATTGCGTAAATAAAACAAAGAAAGGTACAACTAAAGACCCTGTTTACAAAACTGACTATTGTAGTCACAATAGAAGCTACACATAATCTAATGCAAATTTGATACCATATCCAAACTTTGATCTAAGCATGATTGATGTGCACAAGCAAGGCCTGCTTTGGCTTTAGAGCATGCCGGATCTTAAGTCTAGAAAATGATCTCCCCGACCAAACAATTGCATCTATAGTTCTCCACACTTGTGGGTCCTTAGAGTAAGCTTGATAATTTGTCATCCCACTCTTTCTCAAGAAAGGTTCCCAATATTGAATCAAATTTTTATGTAGTTTGGTGATGTAGGCTCATTATCAACGTCAAATAAAGCCATTGCAAGACAAATCGGATAGATTTTTGCGTTACTTAAATTTAACATAACAAAGTCACCTTGGTGCACATCAATCATAGGGTCAAACTCTTCCCTTGGTCTATCTCGTTGAGGATCACAAAAAATGATAATTCAAGTCTTCAAGGCCAAGGAATCTTTTTCCTTTTTATTGTAAATTCATTATAGTGCTTTATAGGAGACAAGATTCTTGAGTTTTTGGCCAAAAATTTGTATACAAGACTCCCTCTGATATAATTGCTTTTCCAATCTCATTAATTACCTTACTCCAATAATCTATCACGGGTCTAATATCGTGGCATACTTAATCCATTCTTTAAATTTTTCTAGAACCTTATATACTTCTTCAATCCTGAAATCACTTCTTCAGCCTTGACATACTTGGCCATTGGCACCAAAGTGGATCTCCATGTAGAACATTAGTTTTCATTCTGTATCTATTTTCCAAAGATGAATACTTACACTCCAACTTGACACACCTACATGTGCTTTATATTGCATCATTGGTGTCTCATCTTGCATAAAAAAACTAAATTGAACCGGTTTAAAATGGCCAAAAAGTATGTCTTGTCCATCACAAAGAGAACCATCACAATATTGCTTGAAATCAAGGACCTTTGTAAGAAAAAAATGGAGTGAAGATGAAGATGAGCTATTTTGTAATGTATCCATCAAATGAGAAAAAGTATGCGTTTGGGTAACTCTCAACTTCTTTAAAAACCTATTGAACATGGCATCTATATCCTCATGTGTAAGCCCAATCATCAAAAATCCTAGCTAGATGGTTTTTAAAACCCCTCTTGCAACACGCATTGAAAAATATGCAAATAAGTATCGATTTTTGTTTTCCCTTGCACAATTATCTAGCTATAGCAAGAGGTTGTACAATAGCTTGCAAACTGTTTACCTTAATTTCTCTTTTGTGGTTTTCAATGATTGCACAATGGGTTTTTTTTTGTATCACATAAGTTGTGGTAGTCCAAAGCATCCCTTGAGTTCAAAGCATGTAGTAGTGAAACACTTATCCTTGTTGGAAGTCCATTTGTTACTAGATCACCATGGGGATGCATATCTATCCTCTATGAAAAGAATTATCAATTGAGCCAATTGTAAGATTTAGGTCAAATGCCCACAAACCATTCAAGACAAAGTGTCCATAATGACCTTCTCCATGTCCATGAGTTTTCATACCTATCAATGCCACCTACAAATTGTATCATGAATCCACACCCTTAGGAACAATATGTAATCGACAAATATTTGTCTTGTTTTGATCCATCTTATCATGAATTATACATACGTTTTTTTGTGGTTAAGTTTTTGAATATGTGCACCATGCATAATATAAGCTCCTAAAACTCTTTTGTTTGCCACATGAATCTTGTTGAAAAAATAGGGGAGTGAAGGGATGGATCTTTGTGCTAAGATATGTGTGAGAATGACAAGTGTTTAACTGAAATATATGAGAGAGACAATGATATACTGAAAGGAATATCTTTATTGATGATGAAGCTTCCTTGAGATACAATATTGGTACTTGCAAACTACCAATGCAGGTACTGCAGACTACCAATACAGGTACTGTGACACAGTCTTAACAGTACTAATAACAGAGAGTAAATAGTACCAAACAGACAGTTATGGTACTTTGGAAGTACCTAGACAAGTACTCGGAAAGTACCAATGGTACACAGTATAGGTACTTCTGTGAGACTGAATGGTTGATCCCCAAACCCAAGCTAGAGGTTAAAGTCCCAAGTACAATGAGTGTGTTTTCCCAGATAACAACACTCTATACAAGATGATCTAAGCCTCACAAGGTCTCTTAGCTCTCTCTCTGTGTTCTCTGTCTCTCTGCCTCTCTGTGTTCTCTGTCTTTCTACTTCTCTGTCTCTCTCTGTTCTCTGTCTTTCTGTTGAACTAGTGTACTGGTACATCTTTATATATCTGTATCTCTCAATGCTGAGCATAAGTCGTGGATCCCTTTGGTAGATAGATGCACCATTATGTGGGAAACATATCTCCTTCATAGTCCAAGAAGAGATCATGGCTGTATCTCCAAATAGGTAGCTCCCAAGTTGGCAGGTTACCCTCTGTGTGCAGTCTGCAACTCTGCAGGCAGCCAACTTGGCACCTTCACCAAATATGGTAGAAGCTGAATTAGGATAAACCCTATGATAGGATTATAGTCCACATGGAGTAGAACAATTTCTCGTTGTATTTCTCCACGAGATCACAGCTGTAGGTGGCTATTTTCATCCCTACAAATCCACCTGCTCCACCTCCTGAATCTGCTCCTACCTTTTAGGTACTTTTCCACCTAAATGCTTGGTGGTTGTTGTAGATGCTTCAACGTGTATAGCTGATGATGCAAGGGTTATTGACCATCCAAAATGATGTCAAGTCATCATCCTAAGCTACCATGCCATCATGCTACCATAGCATCATGCTTAAGCCTTTGTTCCCACCTTATTTAAGTAGATGTGTTGGACTTGTAACTTTAACACCTTCCCTCAAGTACATAAGAATCTTGAAAAGAGTAAAACCTGAAATCAAAAACAACTAAAGCAAACCAAAAATTAAATTGTTGAAGGCTTTGTTGTGATGCCTTCCCTTATTGCTTGATCTTGCATGAAGAGCCTTCCCTTATTCTTCAATTCCTTCCCTTAAGGGAAGCTCCATCATGCCAAATGATGATCTATGCTTGAAGAAAGCTCCTTCCCTAGAGCTTTGGTAAAGATATCAGCAACATTCTCCATGGTGCTGCAATGGTGTAAGACTATGTCTCCATTTTGCACCTTCTCCCTGATGAAGTGCTCTCTGACTTCAATGTGCTTGGTCCTTTGATGTAGCACTGGATTCTTTGCTGAAGATTCAGCTGAGGTGTTGTCACACATGATAGGTGTAGCTTGGCCACTTCCATAGAAACCAAGTTCCTGCAAACATCTTTGCAACCAAATAGCTTCACAAGCTGCTATAGTAAGAGCTTTATATTCAGCCTCTGTTGATGAAAGGCTGATGGTGTTTTGTTTCTTGGAGCTCCATGAGATGGCTCCTGCACCTAGAAAGAAAGCATTGCCACTAATGCTCTTCCTATCCACCAACTCTGCTGCATAATCAGAGTCACTAAAACCATGTAGATTCAGCTTGTCTCCTCCATACAAAATACCTAAGGAAGGAGTACCTTTCAAGTACCGAAGTACTCTCTTGGCTGCATTCCAATGAGATATCTTTGGGGCTTGCATGTATTAAGCAAGTGAGTGGACAACAAAGCAAATATCAGGCCTAGTGATAGTTAAGTAGATAAGAGAACCTATGAGCTATCTATAGAGTGTAGCATCATAGGGAATACCATGTTCATCCTTAGTGAGTCTAAGACTAGACTCCATAGGTGTAGAAATAGGCTTTGAGCTGATCATTCCAAATCTATCAAGAATGGAGTGGAGGTACTTTTGTTGAGAGATAAAGATGTCTCCCTTCTTCAGCCTAGAGACTTCAATACCAAGGATGTAGTGTAAATATCCAAGGTCCTTCATCTCAAAATCCTTGGAGAGTTGAGATTGAACATCCTCCACCATAGCTTCATTGCTACCTGTCAAGATAAGATCATCCACATAGATGATAACAAGAATAATATCCTTGCCTTGTACCTTATAGTAAAGAGTGTGATCAGCATGGCTTCTCTGAAATCCTTGAGATTGGAGGTGATCATCAATCCTCCCATACCAAGATCTTGAAGCTTGCTTCAATCCATATAAACTCTTGTTGAGCTTACGTACCATGTCCTCTTTCCCTGCAACAACATATCCCTCTGGTTGCTGCATGTAGACTTCCTCCTCAAGTAGCCCATTGAGAAAGGCATTGTTGACATCCATTTTCTTAAGCTTCCACTTTAAGATAGAAGCTAAAGAAATTAACAACCTAATAGAGCTCATCTTGGCTACAGGAGCATAGGTTTCATCATAGTCCAAACCATATTGTTGAGCAAAGCCTTTGGCTACCAATCTTGCTTTGTGTCTATCAATCTTCCCTTCCTTGTTGAACTTTAGCTTGTAAAGCCACTTGCATCCAATGGCTTTCTTGTTGGGGGATAATGGACATAGATCCCATGTCTCATTCTTGTGGAGAGCATCCATCTCCTTTTCCATAGCTTGGTTCCATTCCTTCTTGGTACTAGCTACCTTGTATGAGGTAGGTTCTTCATGCTCTAATATGGAGCTAACAAGTGCAAGATTGCATTGCTGAAAATCTGATTCATTACCTCTGTGATATGTTAATCTTTGAGGTTGTCTTCTAGTCCTTGAAGACCTTCTAAGGGCTGCTTGATGCTCCTCATCTTCTTCCTCTAGTTCTTCAATAATCTCCTCTTGCATGCTGGATGGTATGTCCATCTTGAGAGGTGATGGAGAGCTTGCATCCTCTGACTTTGTGGTTGATTTGAAGCTTGCACTCTCATCAAATATGACATCCCTTGAAATGAATGACTCCTTCTTGATAGGATCATATAGCTTGTAAGCTTTGCTTACATCACTATATCCAACAAGTATGCATCTCCTTGACTTGTCATCCAGCTTCTTCCTCTTCTCTTCTGGAATGTGAGCAAATGCCAAACATCCAAAGACTCTGAGGTGATCTACCTTTGTCTTGACCTTATGTAGAGCTTCATACGGTGTGATTCCCTTCAAGATATCTGCAGGAAACCTGTTCATCAAATAGCATGAAGTGTTGATAGCTTCAGCCCAATAGCTATTGCTAAGTCCTTTGTCTTTGAGCATACACCTGGCTGCTTCAAAGAGTGTCCTATTCTTCCTCTCTGCTACTCCATTTTGTTGAGGAGTATAGCTGCAAGTTAGTTGCCTCTTGATCCCATGTTCAAGGAGGTATTTGCTGAAATCTTTGGATAAGAATTCTCCTCCATTGTCAGACCTGAGAGCTTTGATTCTTCTACCTGTCATCTTCTCAATCATCATGTGAAAGAGCTTGAAAATCTGAAATACTTCAGCCTTGAACTTCATGAAGTAAACCCAAGTATATCTAGAAAAGTCATCAGTGAAACTCACATAATAAGTGTGCCCACCAAGTGAGGAAGTGTGGGCTGATTCACACACATCTGCATGGATCAAATCAATTATCCCAAGTGACCTAGTCTTGCTCCTAGGAAACTTGCTTCTAGACTGCTTTCCTAGACAGAATGCTTCACATACTTTCCCAATCCTTTGTAAGGTTGGAATGCCCAAAACCATGCCTTGACTCTTTAGCATACACATGATTTTGAAGCTCAAATGCCCATACCTTTTATGCCATAACTCTGTGGCTGAAATAGGTGCTGATTCACCACCACCTGTGGCTGAAAATGCTGATGGTGTTCCTTCCAATTTGAAGAGCTTTCCATGCTTTTGCCCTTTGGAAAGTACTTTGTAGTGATTCTTTGGATCTCTAATGAGGCATTGTTGGCGTTCAAACTCCACTTTGAGGCCCTTCTCTGTCATAGCTCCAACTAAAAGTAGGTTCTTGGTAAGGGATGGTACCAAGAGAACATTTTTAAGAGTCTTCTTCATTCCTGTGCACAATTGAATGGGTATATCTCCTTTACCTGCAATACTATTAGGAGTACTATCTGCTGTATATATGATGCCATTATGAGTATCATCTAAACTAGAGAAATACTCAGCATGTGAGGTCATGTGGGAGCTTGCACCACTATCAATCCACCATGGGTCTTCATGAGTGTGAGCTGCCATCTCCTCCAAGGACAGCAATGATGTATCTTCATGAAAGCAATCTGAACTTCCTTCTTCTTTGTCTCCATCCATATAGTTGGCTGATTTTCCTTTCCAATCAGCTTGGTTGCTTCTGCAATCCCTTGCAATATGCCCATACTTTGAGCATTTATAACATTGCATAGAGTAGTAGGTGCTCCTACCTCTTCCTCTTGCTCTACCTCTAGATGAATGACCTCTTCTACCATGATAGGATGAGTTACCTTCATGAGAATACCGATCATGAGTGTTGTTGGGTTGATGCCTTCCTCTTCCTCTTTGAGTGTTTGTCCTTCCTCTTCCTCTTGCTGAAAAGAGTGCTTTGTCATTGTTGGTGGTACTACTTGTATTCTTTCCTCCTTCATGTATGATCTTCATGGCTGCTTGCCTTTGATCCTCATCTCTAAGGATTTGTTCCATCTCATCAAGTGATGGCTTCTCCCTCAAGATAATAAGCCCTTGGACAAGACATTCATATCCTTCTCTCAATCCATGGATGATGATTGTAGACAACTCATTGTTTGTCATCTTGTCTCCAACAGCTACTAGTTGTTGATGTAGATCTTTGAGCCTCTTGATGAATCTTGTAGCATCCTCTCCATGATTCCTTTTGGTGTTGGTAAGTTCAGCTCTCAATGCTACTTGCCTTGAGGTGCTCTTTGACTCATAGACGTTCTTCATTGTGTCCCAAGCCTTCTTGGGAGTCTTCACATCCATTAGGTGGCTAAGGATGTCATCTTTGACACTTAACTTCAGCATGTGGACTGCAAACATGGCCTTCTTGTCCAATTTTTCTAGCTCCTCTTCATCATGTTCTTCTTCACTTGGTCTCTCCATGGAAACCAGCTGCCAACAATCTTGGAAGAAGAGTAGGGACTCCATCTTCACCTTCCAAGTTGCATAATTGTTGCCATTGAGCTTTTCATCTCCCTCTAAATGTAGATTATGTAGGCTTGGTGCCATCTTCAACTCCTCACAAATAGTGTGATGAAGGGGGATTTTTGCACTCACTCAAACTCAATCAAGATCACTCTATCTTGGCACTACGACATCTCTGATACCATGTGAAAAATAGGGGAGTGAAGGGATGGATCTTTGTGCTAAGATATGTGTGAGAATGAAAAGTGTTTAACTGAAATATATGAGAGAGACAATGATATACTAAAAGGAATATCTTTATTGATGATGAAGCTTCCTTGAGATACAATATTGGTACTTGCAAACTACCAATGCAGGTACTCCAGACTACCAATACAGGTACTGTGACACAGTCTTAACAGTACTAATAACAGAGAGTAAATAGTACCAAACAGATACTTATGGTACTTTGGAAGTACCTAGACAGGTACTCGGAAAGTACCAATGGTACATAGTATAGGTACTTCTGTGAGACTGAATGGTTATCCCCAAACCCAAGCTAGAGGTTAAAGTCCCAAGTACAATGAGTGTGTTTTCCCAGATAACAACACTCTATACAAGATGATCTAAGCCTCACAAGGTCTCTTAGCTCTCTCTCTGTGTTCTCTGTCTCTCTGCCTCTGTATGTTCTGTGTCTTTCTGCTTCTCTGTCTCTCTGTGTTCTCTGTCTTTCTACGTCTCTGTCTCTGTGTTCTCTGTCTTTCTGTTGAACTAGTGTACTGGTACATCTTTATATATCTTTATCTCTCAATGCTGAGCATAAGTCGTGGATCCCTTTGGTAGGTAGATGCACCATTATGTGGGGAACATATCTCCTTCATAGTCCAAGAAGAGATCATGGCTGTATCTCCAAATAGGTAGCTCCCAAGTTGGCAGGTTACCCTCTGTGTGCAGTCTACAACTCTGCAGGCAGCCAACTTGGCACCTTCACCAAATATGGTAGAAGCTGAATTAGGATAAACCCTCTGATAGGATTATAGTCCACATGGAGTAGAACAATTTCTCTTTGTATTTCTCCACGAGATCACAGCTGTAGGTGGCTATTTTCATCCCTACAAATCTGCCTGCTGCACCTCCTGAATCTACTCCTACCTTTTAAGTACTTTTCCACCTAACTGCTTGGTGGTTGTTGTAGATGCTTCAACGTGTATAGATGATGATGCAAGGGTTATTGACCATCCAAAATGATGTCAAGTCATCATCCTAAGCTACCATGCCATCATGCTACCATAGCATCATGCTTAAGCCTTTGTTCCCACCGTATTCAAGTAGATGTGTTGGACTTGTAACTTTAACAAATCTCTCTCTCTCTCTCTCTCAAGAGAAGATCGATCTCTCTCTTCAAGAGAAGTTTTAGCTTCTAACCTTGCTTTGATTGAACTATAAATATTGCACTTAGGAAACTCACCTGTCTTTGTTAAAGTGACATGTGGGTATTCTTTGTTCCAAATTCTACCAAACGAATATTGGGATAACTTCTTCTCATAGCCCATTTAGTCAAGTTTCATTTTGATTTTTCTTAAAATATCTACTTGTTTGTACATTTATGAAATCACTAATTGAGTCTCTCTTGAGCCATCTATTCTACTTCTATGTGGCATCTTCTTAGAGTTGTTATCCACAAACTCATTTATCAATGCTCACTACAAGAAGTGTTGAAGAGTTGTGATGAACTTAGTGATGAAAATAGATGGGGGTATTTTCATCCCCGGTGTCGCTAAAAACATCGCTATTAGCGTCGCAACGGGATCGTCGATATATTTCACTATGGCGATTTCTATGATCGTCGCTATAATCATCTCTACATAGTGATGCCTATAGCGATGGTTATAGCAATTGTGCAGGTCTAAATATAGCAACACTTATAGTGACGCTCGAGGATTAAAAAAAACAGGTGGGCAGGGCTATTAGCGGGTCACTACGATGGACGTCTGCAACATAGCTCTTTTGTACTAACATAATGTCAATATGCAAGGAAGCGACTCGGGATGGGGCATGGAGACTTAATGAGAGTGTCAATCTCACCAAAGTGAACTCAGGGTCTACTCATTCTAGGACAAAAGAAAATCAACCACTTCCTAGTTAGACAATCAGTATGCGTCCAATCTCACCACTCTAGGTCATCACGGCTTTTCGGCATCCAAACGAATCCGGGATGCCATGAAACTTAAGGAGAGGTATCACAACACTTAAAGGCTCAATCCTACCAAGTTCTGCCACCATGTGGGAAGGTACATAAATCACAATCCATCACAAAAAATGTGGAGAAAACTCAAACAGAAGTACTTGGAAAAGTCTTCCTTAAGCATAGAAACAATTATCCATGGTCAAAACATAAAAAAACCACCATTTTAACCTCTAAATCAATGCATGTGGCTCACAAACAATGCATCGTGAATCACAACAGAATTCGAAATGATTACACTTAGATTATAGAGCAAGAGACAAGGAATGCAATGTGCTATTCGGAAACGAATTCTGATTACCAGCTCAGGAGAAAAGAAAATTACAAGTTGTAGCAGGAAGAGGCCTTCACAGTGCACATTTTTTATTCTTCAAGCTAATGATAAATCTTCCCTCAAAACTAAGGGTTTTGACTTTAAAAGTTAAGGGGGATTTCCCACGACCATCCAGCCTCTTACAAGGGTGTAGACTTAGAGAAGTAAAGAGGGTATTGTCTAATTACATCATGGTTACAACTCATCCTATGTTGAATTACATGGCTTTCTTCAAAACAATAGTGTTTATAGGGTTTGGTGTGCATACGTCTGTATATGCATGTATCTACCAAACATTCTCCCCTTCCTATTCATTGCACGTCCTCGTGCAAGCTGTCTCTGAGCGAGTCTACTGCCTTCTTTCGAGCGTTGCAATGAGATTTCTGAATTTCTGAGCTCATGATTCAATCTCAACTTTGGTGGCCAGCTCTTCGAAGGGATTATTACTGAGGGTACTTTGGTAGACGATGTGGCGGGCTGGAAGATCTTTGTCATTGGGCTGAATATGGAAGAGTCCACTTTGAAGAAGCCTATCATGAAAGCCTCTTCAAAGGTCTGCATGTAATGAGAGGTCAGAAACATGACTCTTGCATACAATCCCATGATGACATTCCTGCTTGGGAATTCTGTCTCCATATTCCAGCAAATGCCCCGCGTACCTTCGACAAAAACTTGCCAGGGATGCTCTGCTGCTTCAATATCACGAAAAGCTGTAATGCATGTGATAAGCATTTTGGCAATCTTTATAAGCATCTGGCAGGCAAGATCTGGGATCTCTCTCATCATGTTGATTACCCCTTTTAGAGTTTGATTCATGTAATGCTCAAATGGTGGGTTGTTATTGAGAGGCTTTGTAATTACCGAGTAGTTTAGCACTACCGATCTTTTGATTTGCCAAATGTAAAAACTATCCCAGGATCGCCGTCTATTGATGGGACAGTAAGTGGGGTCAATCCTAAGATGCTGATGCATCAATGGCAGTGCGATCATCTCGTGCCCATGATTCTTTAGTACCTCATCTAGAGTGATCATGAGGAGGGCAGCAGATTCCAACACCTTCAGTTCATATTGCATATAAGCCTTGTGTGAAGGGTCCTTTACTTCTGAGATCCAACACTGAATTTCATCCCTTGTCGACTCCGAAGTGGATGTCATGGCTGGATCTGCAGATTCATGCGTGCCTCTTCCAATGCTGGTAGTGGGCACCTCTATTTGATGAGCTTCAAACATGGATTGTTCGAAGCCTCCTCCGTGCTCAAATTCCCATGGGGTCTACTGATATTTTGGTTGATCTGCTCTCAAAGCTGCTAATTCCCCTCTTGCCTCATCTTTGGCCTATTGTAGGGCCCTATGACGTGCCGCCGTCATGATCTCTCTGTCATATTTCTCTTGTTTCAGGGCTTCTTTCAACTCTTTGATTCCTTGACTCAAGGAAGTAGATCCTGCGGTCGTTGTAGAGGAGGAGGGGGTCTCTTGTATGGCCAAGAGCTGAGTTAGAGATCTGCTAACCACCACATAAGAGCCTTGTAGCTTCTCATTTTGTTCTCTTTCTCTGGTTAGATCCTCCTCGAGACGTCGCTACTCGATCTGCAATGCGGAGTTCTCCTCATTGAATTGTTGCACTTCCTTGTAATAGTAGGCTGCATTCTCCTGTTCTCTCTGCAACTCCGATTGTGCCTGGAGTTGTGCCTTCGTTAGTGCTTCAATTTGTTGCTTTAACTGCAAGGATTCTTGCGCCGTTCTAGAAGATTCCTTCTTGTTATCTTCTAACTCCAACTCTCTTAGATTGTAAAGAGCCCTTTGACATTGAAACTGTAGCTTGATCTGCTCTAAGTGAGCATCAATATCAAAGGATTTGACTATCTCCGCTCCTTCCTCCATGGCCGCTTGTGAGCGTGGCGATCTTGGCCTATGCTGCCCTTTTTGGCCCTGATTCGATTGCTCAGCCACCTCAGCTTGATTTTCTCTTTGTTTTGAATCTTTTAGAGCATTAGAGGTTGTGGTAGGCTTTGTTTGTGCGGACTCCATTTCTTGATCCATCTTGTGTTCCTTCTGCTTTCCCTCCACCCCTTGCTCCGACTGTCCTACACTTTCTCCTTTCTCTTTTTTCGAAGTCTCTGGAAGTGGCTTAGCATCCTTGGGGGAATCAAGGTCGTGACCTTGTTGGTCCTGTGTGTCATGCTGTTCCTCTCCTTGCGTGTGACTTTCCTCTTTTTTGCATTGACTAGATTCGTCAGATGATTCTAGATCATCGACGCGTTGCTTCTTTGATTCTTCTCTTTTCCTTTGCTCCATCTTTTGCTTGAGCTCATTGTGAATGCGCTACTGCATGGCACTGGCAATCTCCTGCTTTTCTTCAACTTCTTGCCTCTTTTGTTGATTGATCCTTTCCAAAGTCTTTGTTTACTTGCGTAATAGTGGAATATTTTTGGCTTCATCCTCTTCTTTTTCATCATCCACTTTTGTTCCTTGGGTTTGATGCTGATCTTGCTTTTGTTGATGGAGCTTTTCCCTCAATGCCTGAGATTCTTCCATTGTCCTCCTGGCATGAGTAATGGGGATAGCCTCTACCAAGTGTGAAACCTTTTTCTTCAACCGGGTATATCCAAGTATATATGGGCTGTCCTGCTCCTCCTCCAAAGATTGGTACTCCGAAGGAGTGTCTCTTGGGTGGGACCCCTCTTCCTAGCTACTCCGAGCATCTAACTCGGTCTTCTCGCTGTAAGAATCCTTTAGCAGTGCGCTTTGCCTTGTCTATTTGACTTCTGGTTTCAGCCTTGTAGAGTCCTGCCACTGGTCTTACAGCTCTTTTGGATCTGTGGATCAGATCGATCTGTGCTTTGGCAGGTGGTAGATCCTCGATCATTCCCAGTGCTTGATAGGCTATACGTGTGAGCATTGGTCCCCCGTTCATGTAATCTTTACTTCGTTGACTCCCTTTCAGGTTTGCTTCCACAATAGTGTCAAGAAGATAGTGGCCAAAGTCGCAATTGACCACCCTGCCTTCAACCAAGCCCATTGCCATTACCACGGCCATATGCAACAAAGGTTTGGTATATCTAGGCGGCTTCTGCACCTTGAAATGTTGTGATATAAGGCGCAATGGCAGTTCAGTTTCTGAGTAGATCAGGTCTTGATACGTCAGCTTGTGGCTGTGTTGATTCAAAAAGGCTTTGTCATTGTCTATTGACTTCGTCTCTTGCAATAGATTGTACGTCCCTTGTGGCATGTGGAGGGCTTCATTGATAATTTCTGCTGTGATCTTTACCTTGATGACGACTGCCCCATCCTTGTCTATCATAGTTGCTTCCCAATTGTACTAATTTGAACTTATGAGCTCGTGAGCTCTTCTGAACCGTTCCCCAAGGAGGTAGTCGTAAGAAGTTGTCTAGCTGTAGGCACCTGCCCCCTGCATGCACTTCTGGTTTTTGGTGCAAAGTCCCCATTTCCTGTGGAAAGATTGTGGCCTTTACAATTTCTTTGTGTGCTGCTTGAAACCTTCCGATAAAGATGTTTTCCGAAATTGCTTCAAGTACCTGTTTAGTGAGGTGAGCTTTCTCATTTGATGAGATAGCGGTTATCTCATAAGGTGCCGCATTCCACTCCCTTTGTGATTTCCTTTGAGGCATCCTGTTGCCAATTTTAGCATGTGAAAATAGGTTTTAGCCATTGATAAAAAATTATCGGACAGTGTAAACTTGACCATAGAATGAAAAAATGAGCATAACTTTGTCAAAACTACTCCAAATTTGACCAAATTTCACCAGTGCATCTAGGATTACTATAGGCACAAGACTGTAATGTGACATATGAATTTTGGAAAAAGGAACATGGATCAGAATCCATGTTGGGATGCATTTGGAAATTCTAACTTTGGGAAGTTATTCTTGGGCATATGGAGATACTGCTGAGCAATTTTCTATGGATTTAGGGTTGAAAGTACATGGATTGCGATCCATGCTGGGAAACATTTTGGAAATCTGATGATATCATCTGGTAGGGTTTATCTAGATTATGCCTTGGTCCAAAACTTTTGGGATTTGGATCAATGGTTTGACACTTGGGTTAAATTTTGGAAACCATTTGAAGATTTAGAGATTTTTGGCTTTTTGAAGTGGATTTTGGGATTCAAATGGTTTGAAACTCCATGGCTTGGCTTTCTTGAACTTACTGAATCAGATGGCATGTTTTTACTTATATTGAGAAAAAAAGTACATGGATCGTGATCCATGTTGGATAGAATTTTGATACAGCTCTTGTGGACATTTGTTCCCACACTGGTGAAATTTTTTCAACTTTGGACATGTTTTTCCTTAGTTTGCCCCATTTTTTAGATTTATGGCCAAGTTTTTTTCGTTTTGACCATATCTATTTCTGGCAACCACTTTTTGGACTCATGTTTTGCCTGAGATCTATCATTGTTTTGATTTTTGATGATAGGTATGTAGTTCATAGCTTTGCCTAGTTCCTTGGCAAATTCCACCAGACATTGAATTCTTTTGAGAAGACAAATTGAATCCTGCAATTTTCACCATTTTGCAAGTAAACTTTTGCTTAGTTTTTATCCTACCACCATCCTTAGGTTACAATTGCTTGTTGATAGGCTCCGAGGAGAGTGTGAAGTCTCCCAATTGACCTTAGCAGTAATTTGAAAAATTTTCAGGACTCTATCTTTAGCCATTCTTTATAGGTCTTGTTGGCATCCCAGCCTCTGTCCTCTCCTGAGTTTTTTTTTTGGGTTCCACCTTTTTCCCTATGAAAATGACCAAAAGACCATTTGCATACTGAAAGTAGCAATCCAGGAGGGTTTGATGATCTTTAGAGCACTTCTTGTGATCATTTTGCAACACTAGTACTATTTGTACATTGTCCAGCTAGTGAGCCACTTTTATCCTGATTTTGGCAAAAAGGGACATGGATCACGATCCATGTTGGGATGCATTTTGAAAAGCCAGTCATAGGAGTTTGTTCCTGGCCCTCTTTTGTTGCTCCTGTAGAAATTTCCATGATTTTAGGGTTCGGGGAACATGGGTCGCGATCCATGTTCCCGCGATCCATGTTCCACCACTTTTTTCTGTTGTTTTTACCTTGGTTGAATCTGTCAGTTAGTTGGGGTCTACTGATGAAATATTTTTGGTTTTTGATGGGTTTTGGACTTCCCCATTGGCCCTATTAGTTTGCCGATTTTGTGACCTTGTACTGCTTTGATTTGTTGTTTTGGCATTGTTGATGCAATATGAGACACACACACACATTCTCTTGCAAGGTTAATGATCATACCTGTCAAATCTAGTGTGGTAAGATCCACCGAGGCGGATGCAGTGGGCAGAAGCAACTCCAGAAACTCTATGCTCCTGTGGCTCTCTCTCTCTCTCTCTCTCTCTCTCTCTCTCTCTCTCTCTCTCTCTCTCTCTCTCTCTCTCTCTCTTTGTGAATGCAAATGAGCTTATGTTGCCCCATTTGACTATATGTTCCCCATCTACCCGGAATGCCCCATTTGTACTTACCTTCATTGATCATATCTTGTTGTTCATATCACCTGGGGTTCGAACCGTTCGTCATTTTGACACTCGGTTTACAAATGGCATTCGATCTGCAGTTTTGATCCTTCAGAAGTTGGCTCAAAATTCATCTTGTGTCAAATCTTTCCATATTTACCATGTTCGAAGTCCTTGCTTTGAAGTTTCAGCGTTTGCTTTCAAAAGTCAATTTTGAATTTCCTGGCTTGACTTATCAATTTTTTGTTGATTATCTGTCATTTTTGCTTTTTTGTAAAAGAAAATTGTTTACAATGGTTATTAGACGGCCAAAAATTAGCCAAAATTAGTGCCGCCTCCCTTATATACATACTCTTATTCTGGTATTAGATGGTGACGGTATGGCTCATGATTATGCCAACTAAGAGTCTGTCAGGCTATGAAAAACTTATTGTATGTTTTTTAAAGAAAAAGAAAGGAAAGGGAAAAAAGAAGAAGTAAGATGATAATAATAGTATATACAAATACTAATCTTGCGCATTTCCCCCCTTCCTAGAGTGAGTCATCCCCGACGAACATGTGTTAGAGTGCTTGGGAACAAAGCGTGTGTCTATGCATAGCCGTATAGTGTGGCTCTATGATGTTGACAGAGGATATGCATGGGGAAACAAAATGCTGTGCAAGAAAGAGGTGTTGAACAATATGTTCAGTGGCTGTTGGAGGTGAGGTCCCCTGGAAGCTGCATGGTCCGAACAATAGTAATTGGAGAAGACGCGCTCTGTGTTTGATTGTGACCGGCAAAAGTTTTGATGCTGATGGTTGGGTGGCTTTTTGGCTTAGTTTGGGTTGCCAACGAAATTGCTTAGGTTTGGATTTGCTAGAAGAGGCTTCATGAAAGTGAGTTTGTTTTGGTTGCCATACCCACTTGACAGTGTTTGGATGTCGAAGATAGTGGTCTATTGGGTTAGGCCGTGTGACAACAGCGGTGGGCAATTTGTGGTGGTTGAATTTTTGTGTAGGCAAGTAAGCTCACATGTATTGGTTTGTCGTTTAGGTATCCATAATTGCCTAGGATTGGTTTCTATGATTGATTTTTTGACCCATATTTTCTTGACCATGGTGGTGGAGTATCACTGAGCTAGTGCATGTGGCGATGGTAGAGGTTCCCATACATGGTCCGTTGCACGAATGGCGTAGCGGAATATTGGCCCTTGTGTTCAAGGTGTAAGATATTGTCCTACCAGTTTGGTGTGTCTTGATAAGTGTACATCCACGACACTCCTAGAATAACTGATTCGTAAAAATGTTGATCTTCGACCACGTGAAATTGATGCGGATAAACGGTTCCAGCAATGGTGATTGGTAGATCTATGTGGCCCAGATTGTCCATAGTGCCTTTGCTTGCTACTTTGAACCCCATAGTATTGGGAATTAGAGGTTCTTACGTGATTTTTCTGAAAGTGGAGTAGTTAACTACATTAGCTATGGCCCCTATGTCCACTAAGGCTCTTTCGGTGGTGCCGCCAGCAAGTTGTAAATGAATATGTAGATCCATTCCTCCTAACCATGTAGTTGCCATTTGTATGGATGCTATCGAAGCATTCTCAATAGCAACGTTCTGTTGTGCTTTCCTCTGGAAGTTTGCTTGTTCTTTGTGTTTTAATATTCTGAGTTTGGCTTCCTGTTGTGCTTGTTCCTGAATGTCCCGTGCTTGACGTCTGCGTTGAGCTGCTACATGGAGTGTTGCGAGTTCTTCTGGTGTCAGAGTAAGAATATATTTCTTTAATCTACAGCCACTTGACCAATTAGGCATCTCCTCTCCTGCTAATGTTGCAAGCTTGATGTCACCACTTTGCGATATATCATGTATTACAAAGGGCCCCATTCCTCGCTTTTTGAGTTTTTTGGAGTGTTGTTTGAGGATATACATGAGAACGTAGTCCCCTTTTTGGAACTCTTTCCAATCATGTGTTGATCATGAAAAGCTTTCATTTGTTTTTTATGAGCATATATCCCAGCTATCGCTCTAAGTCTGGTTTCATCTAATTGTTCTAGGGTGTCTAGTATCTCCGATAGCTCATGGTCCGTCCATCCTAATTGTGTTTCCACTCTTAGGGATATGATTAGGAATTCCAATGGTAGGATCGTATTAATCCTAAATACCAGGTTAAAAGGAGTCGTTCCAATGGAAGTTTTAAAAGCTACTCGGTAAGCCCATAAGGCTATGTGTAGCTTTTGATCCCAATCATTTTGAGTCATTGAATATCTTGGTGAGCATGGTGCATAGGATTTTTGTGGTACTCTCTGCCTGCCCATTAGCTTGCGGGTGATAGGGTGCCAATTTGTGATGGACCACCATGAATTTGTCAAGGAGGCTTTCGATGAAATCGTTCAAAAAGTGCGTTCCCCTATCGCTCACTATTTTGATTGGTAGTCCATATCTTGTAAAGAAGTTTTCAAAAAGGAATTGAGCTATAGTTATTGCATCATTTTTTTGGGTTGCTTTTGCTTCCGCCCATTTCATCATGTAGTCTGTTGCTACGATGATGTATTGTGCGTGAGTCTTGTATCTTGGAGGTCTGATGGGACCAATGAAGTCAATGCCCCATTTGGAAAAAGCACGTACGCCATCATTGGCCTCAGTGGCATTTCATCTGTGCATTGACATTCATCACATTGTTTGACATATGTCTCTGCATCCATAAACAGGGTTGGCCACCATATGCCTGAGTGTAGCACGAGCCTTGCCGTTTTATCAGTAGAGAAGTGTCCCCCTGGCTTTCCTGAGTGTGCTTGATCTAGGATAACATAATATTTGCTTTCTGTAGCACACAATCGTAGTTGTTTGTCCTTTCCCCTCCCATACAGTTGGTTGGCAATGAGCAGATAGTGTTTGGCCTCTTCTTCAATAGTTCTCATTCTTGCTTTGCCCCATTCCACTGGAAAGGTTTGGTTTTTTAAGTACTCAACTATGTGAGAACTCCATTTAGGTGCTTGTACTACGCGAAACATGGTGGCATGTTCCACTGGGGGTTGCATTATACAACTATTGCATGATTTTACATATGTATGGACACTGTGTTCCATGTTTGGCCAGTAGATGCTCAGTCTCTATAGCCATTGGCATGTGTGTGTTTCACCAATGTGAAATCCCATATTTTTTATATGAGCTTGTTTGAGGTAGTAGGTGGTATCTTCGGGCTGTACACATAGTCTTAGTATCCCATCCTTAGTGTGTTTGTACAACCGTCCTGCTAAAAGCTGGAGATTTTGTGTTTGATGGATAATTGATGGTTGTCTTTCTATCTGCAATGAGCCAATTGTGAGTAGAGGAATGACATCTTCGCTCCATCTTGGCACCATTTCGATGTTAAATAAATATGAATCAGGAAGGTCATCATCGACACCCTTAGGTGCTTCCCCATGAAATAGTCATGAAAGATGATCTGCTCTTTGGTGTGTGGTCCCCTTTTTTACTACCACTGTGAAGTCAAACTCAAGCAGCAATATAAACCAGCAAACAATTCTTCCAATGTTGCAAGGTTTAGAGTTTACTAGTTATATCAGTGCTTGATGATCCACGAAGAAGACAAACTTGTTTGCTAGAAGGTAGTGTCTAAATTTCTTGATAGCATAGATCATTCCCAGACCCTCTCTTTCCGTGGTGGTATAATTTCTCTCTATGTTGTTTAGTTGCCGACTAGAGTAGCAAATGGGAAAATCCATTTTCTTCTTTCTTGGTTGGGCTAATATGCACCCAATGGCATAGGCTAATGCATCCACATGGACATGAAAGATTTTGTTCCAGTCAGGGGCTTACAAAATTGGAGCCAAAATTAGCTGCTGCTTCAATTTTTGGAAATCTTGCTCACATTCCTCCGTCCATTCAAACTTAGTTATGAGGGTGTACAATGGCTTAGCTATTACAACATACATATATATGAAACACCTGTAGTACCTGCAATGCCCCATAAATGCTTGCACTTCTTTTATCTTCGTTGGTCTCGGTAGTGCAACAATTATTTGTACCTGTTCTTAATTAGTTGAAATTTCGTTTTTGGACACAATGTGGCCCAAAATTCTACCTTGTCTTACCCTGAAGACGCATTTTTCCGGGTTGAAGAAAATACGATACGTTCTGAAATTTTCAAAGACTTTTCTTAGATGAGTGATGTGGTCACTTCGTCGATGAGAATGAACACAAAGACAATCCATGTAGATCTCTAGAAATTGTATGAGATATTTTTTGAATGCGTGGCTCATTAGTCTTTGAAATGTAGCGCAGGCATTGGTCAAGCCAAAAAGCATTACCCTGTAGGCAAATACACCCCACTCTGTGGCAAAAGCTGTCTTATGCTGATCTTCCACTTTGATCGTCAACTGGTTGTAGCCTGAGAACCCATCCAAGAAACTATAGGCCTCTTTCCCTACTACTCTCTCAATAACATGATTGGTTATTGGAAGTGGATAGTTATCCCTGATAGTGGCTGCATTTACTTGTTTGAAGTTTACACAGACACGCAGTTTGCCATTCTTTTTCGGTACCACCACAATCGGGGACACCCAATCAGTGTGCTCAATCTCGCAGATAAACTCAACATCCTGCAATTTGTCTATCTCCTCCTTAATTTTCTTGGCAAAAGTTTCATTGTACGTGTAAGGACATTGTCTACGTGGTCTGGCATCATTCTTAAGGGGAATCGTGTGCTGACAGATCTCAAGATCTATCCCCTTTAGGTCTTTGTATGACCATGCAAAGACATCTTTATATCGTCTGAACGTATCGACTAGAAGTTTCTCTTCTTCTTCAGTAAGATCCGTGGAAATGTATGGCAGTTTAGGCTCTTGTTGGACGGATACGCCGCGACGGACGTCAGCATAGCGAGAACTCACCTAACAAGATTTGTCAGCTAAGGACGAAGCTCGACCCGCAGGCGCGTGGAAGCAAGCATAGGGTGTCAATCTACACTCGACCAACTCCTAACTAATTCCTACAGAGGTCTCTACCCAATGTCTAAGCTACAGCCTTCAGAAGTGCATAAGAGGAAACTTCCTACAACGCTTTCTAGAGCCGAATACCCATCAAACAATCTCGAAACGCCACAGAACTTGAAGGAGACCCTACTAACACCAATAGGTTGCTCTCCCTAAGGTCTATGAACCAAAACCCCAACCCAAAACACCCGGTGCAAAATCATGTTGGATGTCTAGCCAAAATTTGCAGGTCTTCGTTTTCAAAAACTAAAGTGCTTAATGTGTAGCTCTACTCAATGCGAACGTGTGGATATGCTGCAATGCAGAAACGGACAACATATGCCCACCGAATCACCAAAAGAAGCTCGTAGATGGAGCTCGCAAAACCGGACCGTACGTACGCAATGTAGGTATTGGCTTGTAGCTCTTGTCGGGGGCAACACGCTTCACTTCTCTGCACTCGATTCCGACCACCGGTGCGTACGTAGCGTCAAGATAAAGCTCTCACTCTCTCTCCTACACATTACGCTCACTCACAGACTTCAAACTTTCTTAAAAATGACAAAGGGTTTTTCATTAAGGTGAAAAAGTGGTATAAATACCTTATAATCTCAAACCCTAATGTTCCAATTTAACCATCTACTCAATCGAAATGTCAAAACTGGGATACAATCTGGAAACTTCTGTAAGCCCCAATATTTACAAAGGTGAAATGTTGAGTTTTCTCAATAAATGAATAATTACAAAAAATAATAATCTGCCGAGTAGTCATTTTCCGTAGGGTGTGTCCTGCTTCTAACACTCCCACTCCCCCCTCCTTGTTCATGTCGTCCCCGACATGGTTGTTGAGCTCCTTCTTCATCTTAGGCTTTCTCTCATCTTCAGTAGTGACTCATATCTTGCATGTTGAGCTAATAGCGTCGGGCTGAATATATCTGTGCTGATTGTGAAGAAGCCGTTGTAGAAAGCTTCTTCAAAGGCCTGGAGGTGATAGGATGGCAAAAACATGATCCTTTGTACAATGCATGTATCACCTCGTGGGAAGTCTGACCAGACAGATCGTATGCACATCTATATGTATCTTGAAAGAAGAAGATAATGTCTGTCGCCTGGCTTGGTTTGAACGTCTCGAAGACTGCCAAAAGTGTTTTGCAAATCTTTCTCATCATAATGCAAGATAGGTCAGGCGAGCCAATGAACAATTTGATGGTGCTCGTTAGGGTTTTCACCATGTATTGCTCACTTATTCTCTCGCCTGCCTTCGAGCCTGGCAGCTTCGGGTAATTGAGCCAAGTAGGTTGGCTTCTTTGCAATAGCTCACGGGCCTTCCACGTCCGCATCCTTGGTAGAGGGAAGAAACTTAGGTTATCTCTGATGACTTTAGGTGCCTCTACCAGATGGATTAGATATTGTGGATATTTTGTCAACCATGCCTTTCTCCACCTGGGTTGAGAGTCGACTATCAACTTTACTCCTTCAGGCTTGGAGATGTATGCTTTGTACATTGGCACTGTTGGCTCCTCTCTAATCCGCTTGTTGATTGTGGCAGCTTCATATTTCAGCAGAGGATATGGGAGAGAGGGATGTAGCCATTCACGCCGAAGGTTGCCGGCATCTATCTTCTGAATAGTCATTGATTTAAAGACTCTCTGCTCCCATTCCAAAGCTTCTCTGGCTGTGTCTTTGATTTCTGCTTCTATTGCCTTTTGCAGCTTCTCTTCTTCTTCTCGTGTCAGATTTTGTGGCTCTTGTGAGGGTCCTACAAGGATTTCCTCTTGCATGGTGGTGTCCATTGGATCTGCCACATTCTCTAAGTCTATTCCCTCCATGGCTGCTGGCCCGGTGCTAAACTGCTCTTTTGTTTGCTGTGGGCCTTTCAACTCTTCTATTTGCTTCTGAACTGTCTTCTTTTCTGCTTCAGCTTGTTCTCCCATATTCACAAGGAGGTCGTTCAAATCGGCATTTATCTTTTCTGCCTCCTCGAGCTTTCTCTTGATGGCTTCTAGCTCCTTCTTCATGGCTGTGTTTTCTTCTTCCATGCGGTTTTGCATAACCACTGAGCCCTCAGCCAACATCAGTCTTTGCCACTTCTCCAGGGTTAACTCCTTTTGGAGCTCCTTCATTTGCTCTTCATATAAATCCGTCTCAAAAGTAGTGTGAGTCGAGGTAGTAGATCTGACTCTGGCAGGAGATGCCCGTAGCCGTTGGATGGTTTGATCTTTGACTTTCATCTGGTCTTTAAGCTCTATTACCTCATCCTGGCTCGCCTCATTCTCTAGCTCTACCTTTTTCTTGGCATTTCTCAGTGTTTCCACTTCCTTGGATTCTTCAGCAAGCTGTAGGGTTAGGTTGTCCCTTTCCCTCTCTGCATCTGTCAATGTCTTGCTGAGTTTTTTGTATTCTTCTTCAGCTCTTTGCAGTCTTTGAGCTGCTGCCTGATTCTCTTGTTCCATCTCCTGGCATCTTTGTAATGTCGTGGCTAGACTGGCTTGCAGCTTTGCTTCTTTCTCTATATGCTCTTGGTTCTGTCTTTGTAGTGTGTCTACTTTGGATTTGATAAAAACTTCATTGGCTTTGAGATTAGCCATCTCACTTTCCGTGGCCATTGATTGTGCCCTGAGACCGGTTAGCTTGTTCATCACCACATCCCAATCATTGGTGGGTGGCTGCAGGTCCACTGTATCAGTGGCCATCTCTTTTAGTTCCACTAACCGCAGGCTCTGCATCTATTCTTTCGGCCTTGTGCTTGCCAAGGCAAATGCTACTGTAGCTGCTTTTTCTCTTGAATATCCCGTAGCTAGTAGATCCCGAAATGTGTTAAACCTTCTTTCCTCTGGATCTATCTTTTCCTCTTTTTGTTCATCTTCTTCTTGCTGCTCTTGCTCTTGGATCTTTTCTTGCTGAAAATCTTCTTGTTCCTCCTCCTTTTGTTGGGTTTGTGGAGGGCTACGAGGAGGTGGTGATGGCGGTGGACTGGACTCCGGGCTTGGCGGTGGAGTTGGTGGCTTCTTCTTGAAGTCCCAGTCCGCCTTGGTCTTCCGCTCTCTTTCCTGGCCTTCCTGCTCTTCTAACAGTTTTGCCGTCTTACTTCATCCACTTCTTCTTCTGTAAATGGGATGTTAGGGATGTTTTCTGCCATAGCATCCAGGATCTCAAAAATTTTGATGTAATCCTCAAACCTATCTCTGTGCACCCTTCGGGATGATCCCGACATGGATTCCAGGGAAGGCTTCCATAACTCACTCAAATCTCCCTTGAGTGCTCTTTTCGCTCTGTAGCTTTCCATTAATCTTTCTAACCGTGCCGCTTTCTGTGATTTTGTCTCTTTGACCGGCACTTGTACAGTTTCCTTCTTTCCCTTCTTCAACTCTGGCTGCTCCTCTTGCACGGTCTCTAACCGGCGCTTCAATTGTGTGGCAACTCTGGGTGCTTTGAGATGTTCATCCTCTTTATCTTCTTTAAGTCTTAGCTAGTCATTCTGTGATGGAGGGTCATGCCATCTTCCCTTGGCGTGCAATGCCCCATAAACCACTTTTGTTATCAGTTCACCTGACGCAATTCAGGTGGAGTTCTTGTTGCCCATCTTCACCAAATTGTCATGGATATAGGCAGCATAGTTGATCACCTTTGGCTTGCTCTTCGGCATTGCCCAGGTGAAGGTTGTGGAAATTGCTCCAGGCGGCATTCTGTACTTCTGTGTTCGCTTTGTACACATTTGGAAATATTGGTTGTAAAGCTGGCTCATGATAGCCACTTTAGGGTTTGCAATGTCTTCAAAGGTGTAGTTGCTCTTCTTTTCAAAGTACACCTTGACTTCATCTCTTCTTTTGGTTACACTATCTCCCTTGTTGGAGAGGTCTAGTGCGACTTCCACTACTCTCTCTGTGATTACAATCATAGTGTCTGGCTTGCCCTGCAGATCTGTGACTCTGGCCACTCCATCTTATTTGATTGTAGTTACGAATTCCCACACTCTTTTGATGTCAATTCCAGCTGGCACAGCTTCGAAATAGTTATGGAGATCTATCTTCTCCAGGTACTGTGCCATCTTGCTTCTGACAAACTCATTGAACTCCCGAGGTATCATGGGAAGCTCTATTGCATTTCCTTCAATATCTTTGAATACGCCCTGGTAGATCTTCAAATCATTCGACTCTAACAAATCCTCCTGAATCCACGTGCTGGTTGGCTTTAGAGTTCCTTCTGGGATGACAAACAGTCCACTTCTTCTAAATAGTCTTTTATTGTCATCCTTTTCTTCTTGGCCGGTGATTTTGCGGCTGGCATGGATCTTGTTGCACTCAGTAGTCCGAAGTTAGCGTTTTTTCCATATCAGCTGAGAAACTGAGTTTTAACTATCCAATTGACTTGAAAATTTTAGCCAGAATGATGCATGTGACCACACAGATAGCTTGGCAATGTGCCCATGAATGTATTGTGCAAATTTCATGTGATTTGGACAAGTTTTGCAGGTCTATGGCCCATTATTGCCTCTATGCCCTGACTTTGTGTTTTTTCATGCATATGAGGTCAATTTTTGTCCATATGTGATGAAACTTGGTGGCTAGCATGTAAAGGCTATTCAAAAACTTTGTGTGATGAGAGATGTTGGGGTTGGTGCCCAGAAATGGCCTTGAGACATCCTACGCGTAGGATGTCTCCTGCTGAAATTTTTGTGGAGACTGCTACTAGTGCCTGCCCTGAGTCTCCCTGAGTCCCTTTTAAGCCCTATTTCAATCTCTGGAATTGTTATTTGATGTAGAAGGATCTGACTTGCCTAACTTCACCTCTTCTTGCAAACAAAGGTCTACTAACTCTTCAAAATCAGGCATGTGTCCTCGAACAGATATAGATGTATCCAATGACTTGTATTCCCGTCCCAAACCATTCAATGTCGCTGAAACTAAGTCATCATCTTGAACTTTAACATTAATGCTCACAAGATCTTCCTGTATTTGCTTTATCTATGTCACATAATCTGATATGGATCTATTTCCTTGCCATACACAATGTAACCTTTGCTTCAAGTGAAGTTTTCGTGGTTTTGTATTGGAGCTGTTCATTCTTGCTAGTATCTCCCATGCTTCCTTTGGAGATTGAGCCTTCTTCACATGTGGTATAAAGAAGTCACTAATGCATAGTGAAATCCAATGCATCACTTTCCTTGAATTCTCGATCCACTTCTTGTAAGCTTCTACTCTTGATTGCCATGTTTTATGTGCTTCAACATTCTCTCTGTTTGTTTCCAAACCAACCTCGGGACACTCTTGTTCACCTGTAATGTAATCCCATAAACCTTTGCCCATGATAAAGTTTTCTATCCTATAAGACCATATGATGTAGGTCTCTCTGGTCAGCTTCTCTCCAACAATTTGTGTGACTTGAGTTGAACTTTCTGCCATCTTCACTCGCTCAATTTCTTCCAAAGGATTTTGACAAAATTTCGGGAGAGTTTTGTTTGTATTTGGACAATATCTCAAGTGACAATCTCAACCAAAGTTCTCATAAACACTGACAGAAAATCTCTCACTGCCAAGGGAAAATCTACTGACTCACTTTGCCACAGACTGACTCAATACTCTGCATAAATACTCTAAAATAATGTCCACATAGACCTGTATGCAAATGCAATCCATACGTTGTCATGTACCACATATCCATACATCCACCTCCTTCCCATAGTCATAAACGACATATGAGGTCTTTCGCGGGGCCAGTCGGGGGTTCGCTCCAGTACCTAATCCACCTTGCCAAGGTACCAAAGCTCCCAAGGCAAGGCTTCAAAAAACCCCACTCAACCCTCACAAAGGCTGCAGTTTTCCAAAATAGATTAACCGCATATCCATACATAACCACAAAGTACTCAATCTGACAATATAACCACCTCAACTTCTTTCCACAACCTTTCTTACATAGGCGGCTGTCCATAACGGACCCACAACAACCAAACATAATCTTTGATAACACAATATCATGATGCAAAAGCTCTATGTCGCTCTCCAAAACCTGTGTAAATGCTGAATTCTTCACCTGTAACCTGTAAATCTACTGCCGAGCGCAAAACTGGAAATCTCCTATGCCTGTGTGAGCTAGCTGTTTGCTGCAAAAGATTGCAGATTTTGGCAAATTTGAGTATGCCAATGTGTTTGAACTGCCCAAAAACATAAAGATAGACTCCTGGATCATTGTATTCCGAGTTCGAGTGAGGGAGTATGACCAAAAAACCTCTCTTTTTTGCTGTTTTCCAGAGCTGCTGAAATCTGTGTATTGACTATAGCTCCTTAAATTGAGCTCTAATACCACTTTGTAGAGTGCGCAGGTGATGGAGAAGGTAGGAAATAAGACTACGCACACACACCAACACACATCGAGACACACACACACACAATCGTTACCCTGCAGAAGCATCCATTCAACGAGCTGCTCTTCTCTTCTTCTCTTTGAACTATTATCCAAAGTATATTTACAACATAGTATACTCAGTGTCCAGCCACCCATAGCACAATGGACATATTATTTACCATCATATTCTTTAACTTGAGGTGCTTGTCATCATTGATGAGGAAAGTGCTTGAGAAGCTTCCCATGCATGGGGGGTAAGGTGCTTGATTCAAAAAGAGACCCTACTAAGGAGAGGGAAATCCCCAAAGTTAGGAAAATCTTTGACTTAACCTCCCACTCACCCAAAGGGCACCCCCTTTTCTCAAGGGGCACATGGACACATGTCAGACTCTCCCTATGCTTAATCACATGGTGTGGTTGAATGCTATTGGCTGGGCTAAAGAGGGGTCCAATGAGCTTCTAGTTCCATTCATAAAATATCTAGATATTTTTAGGCTCTCTCTCTCAAAGGGGTAAGGAGGACACTTTTCCAAAGACTACCCATGCACTTGAAATGCATGGTGCATATGATTGGCTAGGGGAAGAGGGGTCCAATGAGCTTGAGGCATGAGCAAAAAGGAGGGCTCGCCCAAAGCAAGCAGGGGGTAAGCTTGGGGGGTATACTCTCACACACTCATTTTGTGGATTCATTCTCAGTTGGTGAAAGTAGAGGAACTCCACCTCCTTCTCCGAGCTTGTTGAGAAGTTGAGTTCCTACACCAGCACTCTTCGCTATGGAATGCAAATCCAATGAAGAGCCATGCTTCAATATTTAATCTTTCCATCTTATCCATTTTCATTACTATGCTATTATGTATGATAGCAAGAAGAGTGATGATAAGTGAGGAACTATTTCTTTCTCCTATGGAATGTTTCTTCTTCCTCTTACCTACCCTCATTCCCCGCTAGATCCCTCCACCTTCGAAGGTGTTTATAGCCTTGGGACTGAGGCTTGGGATAGTTAATGCTTTCTACAAAGTTTATGTTATGCTTGTGATGCATGAATCTTTCCATATTCATTGCATCACCTAAGTCACAAGGAACACAAAGATTGTATTGTACCAAGTCTCTCTTGATGGGAGAAACTATTTTACAAATGCCTATTGGAGGGGGGACGGACTCCATATGAATCAGGTCCTCAACTATTGTCATGTTCTCTAAACTCTCTCTCTTGCAAAAGTATTGTTCATGCCAAGTTAACTAAGTACCATGTTTATGTTGCTACCATCAATTAAGGTCATGCACTATGCTCACGAAGTAATCTCACAAAAGTGCTTTATCTAGTTTCCTAATTCCGCTACTCTCAAAGTTCATAGGCCATTTCCATTACATTTGTATAACGAACTCAAGCCGTGGGTGTAGATGCTTAAGTACTCATTTTCTAAGGCTAAGAGAAGTAGCAACTAAGGTTTTAAATTGCCAAAGAATACACTAAGTAAACACACAAGTTTTGTTAACATGGCTCACAATAACGAAGAGAGTAGAATGGACATTGATAACTTTGATTTTGGACATGAAGGTGCTAATGATGATGCCCCCATGTTTGCCAATTATCTTCTTACTAGGTTGCAACGAGCTATAGGCAACCTAGCTTTGCAAGCCGAAGTTACTCAACAAATTCATGATAATGGGTTTTCCCTTCCTCTCCAAGGGGAGAGAGAGCTTAGGAGGCCTCTTGATGAGACTCTTAAAAGAAGACTCTCTCCCATAAGAGAGGAGGAATCCAAAGAATGAGAAAGTAATGAATCCCTAAGTTCCTCAGAAGATATGGCTCTATGAAGACGACGGTCTAGATGATCGACAACTCCTCCCGAGAGGAAACGGTCAACCTATAGTCCTTCTCCTCGTCACTCCAAAAGGGAAGAGAGGAAACAAAGGAAGAAAAGGGGAAGAAAGAGGTCACCCTCTGCTTTCACCTTTCTCCTCCTCTGACGATAGCTATGGCTATTCTCCTAGAGAATACAAGAGGGAAGTACATCGCAAATCTTATCCTGCATTGTGAAGGTCACAAAATCTCAAGAAGTTCAAAGAGGGAGGAAATAGTATCTCTTTTCTCACCTATGATGGCACCTTTGGTGCTACTGACAATGTATTGGACTTCATCCAACAATTTGATGCAGCCTTTGGAGATGAGGGCTTCACAGAGTCCTCTAAGGTATACCATATAGCTATGCACTTCTAAGCATTGGCTCGTCAATGGTGGGCTAGCCTTTGTGGCAACGAAAAAGCCCCAAAGACATGGAAAACCCTACGAGTTTACACCATGAAGAAATTCCTTGCAAATGATACAAAGGACAAAGTGCTTATTGAATGGTGGAGTTAGAAGCTTCTCTCTCATGAGTCTATCTGTAAGGCTTCTTGCTATAGTGGGTGATGATGTAGAAGAGCTATGGCAAAGAGATGGCATGCAAAGGTGAGGGTAGCTAGAGAGAAAGCGAGAAAAGTAGATCGACACAAATTGAAACATCCGCTTGCAATTAATTGATTAAAACCTCTTTACATATAAAGGGTGAACTTGCCATGCAAAGTCCATGCAAAGTGAGCTGCCTACTATAGGCTATGCCCACTAGTTTGACATATCTAACAATCCCCCCCTCAAGCCCAAACTAGAGAAGCAACTCATGATACTTTGAGATTTTGGTGTAGTCATGAACCATGAGTTTTAGGTTTTTCCACAACCAAGGATTTCTGGTGTATCCATAACCTGGTGCTAGGTCAGTAACCCACCCTTGAATAGATAGGGTGTAGGCCAAATTTTTAGCTTACCAAAAAAAGTAATGGAGTTTTTGGTTCACTACCAAACCTTGGGTTTAAGGTGTACCTAGTAACCTCATGAGAAGCGGAAATACATCAGGACTTGAGAACCAAAATTAAGAAAAAAAACGGATAATTTGGGAGGTCTTACCACTCATGTGTGGCAGTGTCTAGAGCCCGTACAATTTATTTTGACTAAAAACATGAAAAAAGTTTAACTAAAGAGCATCATTATCAACAAAATATATCGCAGGCTCGGTGTCTCCCTCTATCATATGAATTTTATTTTTACCCTTTTGAAAACATATGTTTGATGGATGATTTGTTTTACCACAGTGAACACAAGGATTCTTCTTGAAACAGTCTTTTGTCTGATGATTTTTGCGTCCACAAACGGCACAAGATCTGGTTCCACTGAATGGTCGAGATGATGAAGCTAAGGTAGCAACACATTTAGTGATTGCATAAGCACTGGAATTATCAGAAGAACTGATGGGGGATACTGCATTGGAGGCTGTATATGCACTGGGAAAAAGAGTAGAATTGGTACTAGGTACCCTTCGTTCTTCCTCCTGCAATGAATTGATGATACTGACAACAACCAAGTCCTATGGTGGTAGACCACCACAAGTCATCGACGACATGTAAACGCAACCATGGGCACTTCTAGAGCGACAAATTGCCAAATGGAGCTCCGGTGAAGCCAAAGTCGACAAAAACCATACGGCAAGGATCCCCAGGGGATCGGGAAGCTATGGAGACCAACATCAAGAAATTTCATCGCCAAAAAGCACTCCAAAAGTCAGAAAATGGCTCGGAGGCTCTGAAATCCACATAGGGAGTTACTTTCTATCTATTTGACTTTTTTATCAGGTTTTTTACTCTAGAGGTCGTGGAAACAATAGAGGTGGAAGAGGAAACTATGGTTGTGGAAACAATGCTGCAAGAGGTCAATTGCGAAACCAACAAAGTCAAAATTACAATGATTATAGCCAAAGAGGCAGGGGGAGAGTCCGACCTCGTGGACGTGGAGGTGGACGATTTGTACATCCTCAAAGATATGGATATTGTAACAGATGTGGCTTTTATGGTCACTTTGAAAGAGAATGTTACACAAGGCTAAATCAAAATCGTGATCGTGGTGGAAGAGACCGAGGTTATGGCAGACATGGAGGAAACTTTGTTGGATACAATCCTCACAAAATATATATGAAAATAGATCGAGTGGACATTTATTTCCTATGGAGCATGTTGTTGGAAGCATGGTGGAGCCACATCATACAGATGATTGGTATTTAGATAGTGGTGCCAAAAATCATATGACATATCATGGTGAATGGTTTGACAGAAAAGAGAAATTAGAAGAGGATGAGTTTGTCGCTACAAGTGATGATACTATGCATCAGATTACGCATATTGGTTCAGTTCCATTGCTAGAAAAAGATGAGACATACAATACATTGGGAGATGTTCTATATGTGCCTTCAATCACAAAGAATTTGGCATCAGTTGGACATATGACAGATCAAGGGTTGCAAGTCCGTTTTAATCGTTATGGCTGCTTCATAGAGGAGTTTCACAAAGGCAGACCACACAAGATATTGGCACGTGGAAGAAAGAAAGGTCGCTTGTTCTCATTGGAAGCTGGAGATCCATGTTTACACAGCGGTATATATGCAAACAAATCAGCCACTCAAGATAATTGGGCAGATATATGGCATAAGAGGATTGGTCATGTCAATTTTAGAAGACTAAAGTATATGCAATCAAATCAAATTGTACGTGGATTACCAAAGTTTGGCAGATTGAATTTTGATCATGTTTGTGAAGCTTGTCAATTTGGAAAGCAATCTCGTTTACCATTTCCAAAGAGGGGGAGAATTAGCCAAAGTCCTTTGGAAATTGTTCATTTAGATATTTGGGGACCTTGTGATCATGCTACGTCGAATGGTTGTCAATATTTTATCACATTCACGGATGATTACAGAAGAACGACATGGGTTTACTTTCTAAAGGCAAAGTCAGAGGCATTTGAGGTATTCTTGGAGTTCAAAGTTATGGTTGAGAAAGAGAATGGATGTCAAATTAAATGCCTACGTATAGATGGAGGAGGAGAGTACATGTCACACAATTTTGATGATTACTTACTTGAACAAGGCATAAGAAGACAGGTTACTTGCAAATACACACCACAAAAAAATGGAGTTGCTGAGAGAAAGAATAGAGTCATAGAAGAGATTGCAAGAGCAATGATGAATGAGGTGAATATGCCATTAACATATTGGGCTGAAGCAGTTCATACAGCAGTACACATTATGAATCAAACACCAACAGCTGCCATTCATGAAATTTCACCTTATGAGAGACTTTATGGGATCAAGCCAACAGTTTCCTACATGAAAGTTTTTGGATGTGTTTGCTATGTTCGTGTGCCAAATGAATCAAGAAAGAAGATGGAGCCAAAGGCAGTGACGTGTATATTCTTGGGCTACCCAGTTGAAAAGAAAGGTTACAAGTGCTATGATCCTACGACAAGACAAGTTTATGTCAGTAGAGATGTCACATTTTGTGAGCATGAACCATGGTATAAACCAAAGCCAGTGATGATAGAAGATGAGTATGAAGAGCAAGAGAATGTGCGTCATGTTGTTGATAAGCCAGGACCATCAACAAGAACTATTTCAGGATCACATATGGCAGAGGAGAGTACGGGAAGTGTCAACCCATGGAGTGGTCGTTTGCGAGATAAGAAGCAAGACGAGAAAGGCAAGAAGAAAGTGGTTGAAGAGAGTTCTAAAGATGAAAGCTTCGATGAAGAGCATGGTTTACCACATGTGAGGACACCTGACAGTAACTATGCTGAGAAATATGTACCCCCATATGCAAGAGTTGAAGAGAAGAGTGCACTACAGTTGAGAAGATCAAAGAGGGTGCGTTATCCAGTTTTGATAGATTGACATATAACGGTTACATGCGTACACATTATGCATACATGGTTTCACGTGTGCAACATAAAGAGCCTACATGTTTTCAAGAGGAAATTGGAAAATCAGAATGGGAGTCAGCTATGGATGATGAGATGGATTCTCTTGTGAAGAATGACACTTGGGATTTGGTTTGCTTGCCAAGTGGAAAGAAAGCAATTGGTTCAAAATTGTGATAGCCGTTTTTTGGTTTTCCATAATTGCCATAGTAAGCTACCTCACGCTGCGAAAATCACCCAAACACTATGGCTATCCCTACCATTTCACTGTAAATAGGCGTGTGTGAGTTAGGGGACTTCTCCCATATCTTCTTAAAATCCTCATCTAGCTAGTCACTGGGCTAGTTAAGTCAAAAAAATAAAATATATTATGGCCCATTTGTATGTAAATATTTCATTGTATATATGGCCTAAATATAGGGTTTTTTTATAATTATTTTGGTATATTTATTTAAATATTTCTACTTAGGTGTGTGTTTTATTAAACGTATGTACACCTTCTTTCATCCTCTTACACCATAAGTATATTTTTTGCCAATATGTACATACTCTAACCTTATATTTTTTCTTTATACAAATCACTCCCACATTTTCACCCTCACCCTCGTGAAAACAAAAAATTGATTTCTACTCATTGGTCACGTTTATTATATTATTTACTTGCATACCTTTTCCTCTTTCACCCAAAATAATTCAAAGAGGGACCATATCATATGATTCCAATATCTTTCCATATCCATAACTCCTCCATATTTTTATTATTATTTTTACTCATTATTCTAACACCATGTGCTCATTGAGCTAAAGTCCATGAATAGTCCATACACTAGTCCCACCATGTATATATTTCTTTATTCACCAATAATCCTCCTCCATGCATGTGTCAAGGGCAACTTGGATGCTTTGTATTATGATATGACAAAGGAGGGGCTCACTCTTGGATGCATTGTACAAATTCAACAAAGGAGGGGGCCACTAAAAGACTTTTGCAAGCATAAAAATAGGCTTTTTGGTGGGATTTTTAATATCCATCTCCACTCCGAAGTTGGAGTGGTGAGAAAAAGAGAAAATGTAGCCCACGCTCTGAATAATCACCTCAATTTTTTTCATGATTTTTGGAGCTACCAACGATGAGATATGATTTTTTGAGTGGACCCCAGTATGCCCACTTTTCTCACAAGTAGCCCATAGTCTTCTCTCACCTCTTTCCACACTTCTACACACACACACACATTCCTCTCAATCCCTCACTCAAACCTGCACCTTCAATGGTTTCTCTCACCTTATTCACCATTAACCTCCCCTCTTACTTCCATAGCTCTCGTATGAGCTCTCCATGTACATACACCATCTCTATGCCTCTCTCTATTATCTCCAAAGTACAATTCCATCTTACTCCTTATATATATACATAAATTCAGCATGTGTACCATGCTTAACCTCTGCAAATCAAGAGATCTCATCAACGGAATTACCATTTTCATCACGATTATCAACCTTGGCGGCGGTGGCGTAAAGAAGGGAAGACGAAGAAGAAGATCGATAGTCATTTTGAGAACCTACACAAGTAAGTCCAAAACTTCTTCAAGCTTCACCATCACAAGGATTTTCTCACTTCATTCAGCCATCTTACTTCAACCATCCACCCCATTCTACCCATTGTAAATATATCATTAACTTTCTAGTGATTACTAACACTAACCACTAACATACTAACACAAAATAGTATTGACCTAACCATAAAAGACACCTCACCTCAAGACATGTGTATAGTAACTCTCTCTCTCTCTCTCTCTCTCTCTCTCTCTCTCTCTCTCTCTCTCTCTCTCCTTACTTACTTTCACCTTATCTACCATCAATATGCTCTCTTTTGAGCCCACACCCATGACTCAAGCAGACAAAGAAGGCCCGCAATGTTTTGATATTCAAAAAAATCATAATCCTGATTTGTTAGCTTGTAAATTAGGATTTCCAATAATCTTAATGAGGGGTCTCCAACCTATAAATAGGACCCTCTCCTCTTGTAAAGCAACCTCCAATATCTCACATAGCACCCCAACACTCTATGCGTGAGGAGAGACTTAGGTGTAGCAACCACTTGTGAGCTTCACTCTTGGTGTGAGAGAAGCCTTCAAGCTACACATTGCAAGTGAGAGAGTGTGAGTTCCTCAAATCTCAAAACCACTATTGTATATGCTCCTTCATCATCAATAAATTGAGGTTTGGTGCATCAAAAACGTGATTCGACGTTCAAATCTTCGTCCTTCCATTTGTGCAATACGGTTTGGTGAATTCAAGGTGACTTGTGTATTTTGAGTTTTTATTGGTTGATCTTGATTTTAGAAAGTGTATTAGTGTGTTTTTCATTGCCAGTTTTGTGTCCATTGTAAGAGGGTATTGTGGTGAGAGGTCTCCCACACCCTAAGACAGTGTGTGTGTGTTTTGGCAATGTTTAGCAATCACTAAGCATTGAGTGAGTTTTGTACAAGTTCTACGATAGCATCATAACGAACCATCTCCATTTGCAAGTCACAAATAAGGTATTACGCAAGATCCTTTCCTCTCTCTCTTCCCTTGCTCTAGCTCTTTCTGGTCCATTTCATGTGTGTCTTGGTGTGAGGTTGCTTGTGTGTGTTGTGTGGTGCATCTTCTTGGTTGTGCCAAAATCTCTCTTGCGTCCTAGTTCGCATACCATAACTAGGTGGTGCCCCTATCTTGTTTGGGTTTGGCTGTGGGTTTGTTGTTGTGTTGTGCTTGTGGTTGCCCCAGCCCCAATTGAGCAGCACGGGAGCCTTGAGGGGTGTTTAGAGGTCGCCTCTCTTGTTGCCCGCCCCGGACCGCCTCAATGGGTATACAAAGTCAAGTGCAAGTCAGATGGTAGTGTGGAAAGATACAAAGCGAGGCTTGTTGCTAAAGGTTATGCACAAACAAAAGGTCTTGATTATGATGAGACATTTAGTCCAGTTGCAAAGATGACAACAGTCAGATTGGTGATAGCAATGGCAAGTATGTTAGGTTGGAAGTTACGGCAAATGGATGTCGATAATGCATTCTTGAATGGTGACTTGGAAGAAGAAGTTTATATGATACAGCCAAAGGGTTATCAACATCCAGAGTTTCCATATTATGTGTGTAAGTTGAAGAAAGCATTGTATGGTTTGAAGCAATCATCTAGAGCTTGGTGTGAAAAGATAACCAGATTCTTGAAGAAGATTGGATTTAAACAGTCTATTGCTGATCACTCATTGTTTTTGAAGCATGTTGATGGAGAGATCGTCGTTATTGTATCTATGTTGATGACTTGATTCTCATTGGAAGTCATGATGAGAAAATTTTGCATGTCAAGAAGAGTTTGTTGAGAGAATTCAACATGAAGGACCTTGGTGAGTTGAGATATTTCTTGGGAATTGAAATTGTCAATACTTTATCAGGAATTTGGATGATACAAAGACAATACACATTGGATATGCTTGTGAAGTATAGAATGACAGCGTGAAAACCGGTTGATACACCTCTTGATCAAAATGTGAAGTTGTTTGATGATGTACATTACATTGAGGATGTCACTATGTATTGCAAGATGGTTGGAAGCCTTATTTACTTGACAATAACAAGGCCAGATTTGAGTTATGCAGTGGGTGTTGTGAGTCAATTCATGCAAAAGCCATGTAAAAGTCATCTTGATGCAATGGGAAGGATTATGAGATATGTGAAAGCCACTGTCAGTTATGGAATGTTTTATGAAAAGAATGGGAAGCTTTGTATTTATGCTTACATAGATGCAGATTGGGCAGGGGATTTTATGGATAGAAGATCTACAAGTGGTTATGCATTTTCCATTGGCAATGGTATGATAAGTTGGAGTAGCAAGAAGCAATCAACTGTAGCATTATCAAGTAAAGAAGCTGAATATCGTGGGGCAACTTTGGCAGCATGTGAAGAGTCATGGTTGAGAGTACTTATGGTAGACTTTGGTTTTGACTATCTTGACAGTGTCATTACATATTGTGACAATATTAGCAGCATCATGTTGGCAAAGAATCCAGTCTGCCATGCTCGCACTAAACACACTGAGGTACATTATCACTTCATTAGAGAAAAAGTTTTGGCAGGTGAGATTGATTTGGTGTATGTGAAGACAAATGATCAAGTTGCGGATATATTTACAAAATCTCTTGGAAAGGAGAAGTCTTGCTACTTTCATGAAGCATTGGGAATCCATCATATGCAAGCTCACTCTAAGCTTGAGGGGGAGTGTTAAAGAATATGATGTTAAAGAATATGCCCATTGTGCTATGGGTGGCCGGACACTGACTATACTATGTTGTAAATATACTTTGGATAATAGTTCAAAGAGAAGAAGAGAAGAGCAGCTCCTTGAATGGCTGTTGCAAGGTAACGATTGTGTGTGTGTGTGTGTCTCGATGTGTGTTCGTGTGTGTGCGTAGTCTTCTTTCCTAACTTCTCCATCACCTGCGCACTCTACACCTCAAGCACCTTAGTCATCAAGAACGACAAGCATCTCAAGCACCTTGGTCATCAAGCACGACAAGCACCTCAAGCATCTTAGTCAACAAGCACGACAAGCACTTCAAGCTTAGGTGGGGTTCCCACCTCAAGCTCAGCCCTAGCTTGCCTAAGGTCAAAGGATTTTTAACACTAAATATTGGAGGTCTTTAATGATGCTAACCCTAAGGTCTTTTAAGCTCCATTATATGCACGTTGCTCTTTGATAGACTACCTCCTTTTGGACCCCTATTGAGATGTAGCCATCTCTCCTCTTAGTCCCCTGTTGAGATAAGTATAGAAGAACTTAGCGCACATTGCTCTTTGGTAGACCGTCTCCTTTAGGACCCCTATTGAGATGAAACCATCTCTCAAGACCATATTAGGTATTTTGGTAAAAATCTCACATTATGGGAATCTCCAAATCGACCGAATTCATGTAATTTGGGAATTTTCCACTTAAAGTGGGAAAAATTGAGGTGTGTGGCTAGTAAATAAAGTGAAAATCTCATAGGATTGTGGTGTTGATAAACACCACAAGTCAAGAGGATGTACAACACATGGATTTGAATAATAACTATAAATTACATAAAACAAAGGAAGATACAAAAAAGATTTTGTTTACAAATTGACTAGTATAGTCACAATAGAAGCTCCACATAATTCTACTCACATTTTGATACCATATCTGAACTTTGATCAAGTGTGGATGATGTGCACGAGTGAGGCCTTCTTGAGCTTTAGAGCATGTCTTTCTGGAATCTTTATTCTAGAAAATGGTCCCTTCTTTGTTGGGTCTCAGACCAAACATTTGCATCTATAGTTTCCCACACTTGTGGGTCCTTATAGTTGACAGCCCAATAACCCTTCCAACAATTACTGTAAGCTTGAGTATCTGTCATCCCACTTTTTCTCGCGGAAGGTGCCCAATATTGAATCAAGAGTTTTCTGTAGTTTGGTGATGTAGGCTCATTATCAATGTCAGATAAAGCCATTGCAAGCCACACTGGATAGATTTCTGTGAACTCGGAACAAGCATAAGAAAGTCACCTTGGTGCACATCAGACATAGGGTCAAACTCTTCCCTTGGCCTATCTCGTTGAGGCCCACAAAAATGATCGTTCAACTCTTCAAGGCCTAGGAATCTTTCTGCTCCTTGTTGCAAATTCATTGTAGTGCTTTGTAGGTGAGAATATTCTTGAGTTTTTGGCCAAAACATTTCATACAAGACTCCCTCTGATATGATTTCTTTTCCAATCTCTTCAATTACCTTACATTAATAATCTATCACGGGTCTATAATATCGCGGAATACTTGAACCATTCCCTAAATTTTTCCAAAATTATATATAGTTCTTTAGCCCCAAAATGACTTCTTCGTGGGCCTTGACATACTCCGCCATTTGTACTAGAGGTGGATCTCCATGTGGTAACATTGGCTTGCCTTCTGTGTCTGTTTTCCAAAGGCGAATACTTCCACTCCAACTTGATACACCTACATGTGCCTTATATTGCATCATTGGTGTCTCATCCTGCACAAGTTCTCTGGCAATCTGCGAAATGTTGACCCCAATTCCTCTTCTGCAATTTCTGACGACTGCACAATGGGCTCTTTTCCATCACTCAAGTTATGGTAGTCCAAAGCATCCCTTGAGTTCAAAGCATGTAGTAGTGAAATATTGCTCCTTGGAAGTCCATTTGTTACTAGATCACCAAGAGGATGCTTATCTATCCTCTCGAGGTTATGTAAACAATTAGCAATTGAGCCAATTGTAAGATTTGGATCAGCTGGCCACAAACCATTCAAGACAAAGTGTCCGTAATGACCTTCTCCATGTCCATGAGTGATCATGCCAATCAATGCCACCTGCAGATTATATCCTAAATCCACACCCTTGGGAACAATGCGTAATCTAGGAATGGCAGTCTTCTTTTGATCCATCTTATCATGGATTATGCATACATATTTTTGTGGTTGAGTTTCTAAATACGTGCGCCATGCATAATATAGGCTTCTGCAACTCTTTTGTTGTGCCATGTGAACTTCTCTCTCCCTCAAGAGAAGAGCTCTCTCTTCAAGAGAAGGTTTAGCTTCTAACCTTGCCTTGATTGAGCTACAAATATTGCACTTAGAGAAATCACTCGTCTTTGTTAAAGTGACATGTAGGTACTCTTTGTTCCAAATTCTACCAAAAGAAGATTGGGATAGCTTCTTCTCATAGCCCATTTGGTCAAGTGTCGTGTTGATTTCACATAAAATATCCACTTGTTTGTATGTTGATGGAATCACCAATTGAGTCTCTCTTGAGCCATCTAGCACTGTTCTACTTCTATGTGGCATCTTCTCAGAGTTGTTTTCCACAAACTCATTTAGTAGTGCTCTTGCTAAACTAGTATGTTGAAGTCCCCTTCTCAATGTACATGTGTTCCCATGTACATATTGGCGCACACCATTTTCAAAGTTCTCCTTGTATCGATAAAATGATGTCTTTGGTATTCCATGTAGCTCATACCATGCTCTACAACAAACAATAGAGCCATTTAGCCTGAATTGGTATCGTGACTTCTCATCTTTCTGATAACATATAGAAAGAACATCATAAACATAATTAGTGCGTGATTTTTGAGACTCTCCCCAAATTTTTTTTCGTAACCTTGTCACCATATCATGATCTGCAAATTGGCAGCATTTTTGTACACAACAATCAATGCATGATACCCTTTGAATTGATTTGTTTGAAAGGTAAAAAGTCAAAGCTGGTGCTGCTTTTGATTTTTGAGTCCTATTCATGAAAGTGTATCGTCTCTTCCTTGACAACTGGACAACATTACTCCCATCAAGTTTTTTTCCAACATTGCCATCGTTGGATACATCCTCATATGTAGCATGCATGCCATCAACAGGAACAAAGCGTTGTAATGGGCTCCCATTCAACATTGTTGTCTGCTTGATGGGCCACTTTAGCAAAGTGATGCTACCCACTTCAACCACATCATCAATGCTTGCATTTTCTCTTTCAATACCCACACCCACACAATCAGGACCAAGTTCTTGAAAGTTGACACATGTGGAAATACATATAAGATGGTCCCTTCATTCATGGTTTGCATCATTGTGTCATCTTTTAAAAGGACCCTCTGATTTCTCCAAGACTCTCGAATCATTTCTTCAAATTCTGGGCTTGTCATAGGTATTGCATCTGTAACTAGAGGATCAGAATGATCATGTTCTTCATCACCATTGTAGCTTTCGTGTGGATCAATTAAGTTCCCATTTAATACAAAAGATTGCAAAAGAATCTTTGACCATCGAACAGCACTCCATAATGAGCCTTGGAGAGATGAAGTATCCATTGTAGGAAAAGGTAGGACCACATTTTTCAAGCATTCCTCCACTAGTATGGAGACATTTCCCAGCCCTATCTTTGTACCACCACAAGTGGAATCTGGATCTGTTCTACACACACAACCAATACCAACGATTTCATTGTCAAGTATCATATGTACTTTCTCCCCAGATTCGAAGTCCATTCTGTAAGTAAAAAGATTACATTGTTAAATCCATAGTTATAGAAAAATACTCTTCAAACAAAAAATCATGCTACAACATGAAAAAGGTTTGCATAGGTTGGACAAGTGGTGAACCTTTGAGACCAAATCCTCCTGCTATATTAATGGAAGCAAGGTTGGACAAGTGGTGGACCTTGAAACAAATCCTCTTTTCTATATGAGAGCATAGGTTGGACAAGTGGTGGACCTAGTTGTAATACCCACTGCCACCTATCAACTACTATAGGACTATGCTTTCCAATTTCCAAGTATCCCTTGAGTCTTGCAAGGTTGAACACGTGGTGGACCTTGAAACCAAAATCCCTTTCTATATCAGAGCATAGCTTGGACAAGTGGTGGACCTAGTTATAATGCCCCTCCTTTCTTTAATGGAAGAAAGTGGAAAAGTGGTGAATCTTGAAACCCAAACCCTTTGGCTATATATAGAGGATATCTTGGACAAGTGGTGGGCTTAGTTGTAGTATCCAATGTCCAAGGTCCAAGTGAACTATGTAAAGACCTTACTTCCAAAAAACAAAGTCGTACAAGTGGTTCTCCTTGAAACCAAAACCTCCTTAGTGTATTAGAACATAGCTTGGAGAAGTGGTGGACTTAGTTGTAATGGTGAATGTCCAAAGCAAACTATTATAGGACCTTGCTTCCCAAATCAAGTTTGGACAAGTGGTGGATCTTGAAACCAAACCCCCTTACTCTATTAGAGCATAGCTTAGATAAGTGGTGGACCTAGCTGCCATGGGAAAATGTTCAATCTGATATGCTGCAAGACCTTGCTATAAATTCTAAGTAGAGCTAGCTTCTTTAATGGAATCAAGGTTGGGAAAGTGGTGCATCTTGAAACAAAAGCCCTTTATTGTATTAGAGCATAGCTTGGACAAGTGAGGGACCTAGTTTTAATGTGTGATGTCCAAAGAAAAGTATTACAAGACCTTGCTTTCCAATATTTGAATTGGTCAAGTGGTTAAAACTAAGTATAAACTTTGACCATTTTCTTCTCGAATTTCCAAAAAGCTAGTTTTAGACACCCCTAAATGAAAATGGTTTAGGGTGGCCTTAAACAATGTTTTTTCAAAGACTTGAACAAAAGGGTTGCCGAGAGTAATGACAATTTATTGTGGCTTGAAGTGCCTGAGTATGTGAAACAAGCCTAGGTTTTCCACGAGGCAAAAGGTGACATAATAAGAACATTGGAAACTTAAGATTGACCATGTGGCCTAAACTTTGGCAAGTGAAGTGGTGGCCAAGTTTTGTGGCACAGTGTGCACTTGGTCCTATATGTGTTGACCACTTGGCTAAATCTAGGACCTAAGCCCAAACCTGTGGCACCTTAAATATAGTATGGGACATAATCTAGAATGCTATAGTAAATTAGTAGTATAGCTAATATGTTAATATTTGTATTATATTTTAAGTATATGCTAATATAATTTATGTTCAAAATTTCACTAATGAAGAATGTTCCCATTTAGCACTCCAGATGCGGGGTCTTAGGGCAATGCCACAATGGGGTGACAAGCAGCGCTTCCACTGAGGTTTGGGGGTAGCGCTCTTGATGGGATGTGGAATATAGCGCTCTCGATGGCGGGCTTGGGAGGTTGATTTTGGGATATTGTTCTGGGCAGGGTCCTGGGGCAGCGCCAAAGTTTTTTTTTTTTTAAAGTGAATTCCTAGTATAGAGTTCGCATGTTTTTCATATTTTCAACCATGATTTCTTTAATTTTGGCGTGTGAATTGGTTAATTTTTTATATTGCTTTTGTTTTTTTTAATCTATGATAAAACATGGACTTGTAGCATACGTGGCATTCTAATAAACCCTATCAAGATTAGGCACACAGAGAGCGCACGAGCAACGCACACAGAGAAAGCAGGCGAGAGCAAACACACAGAAGGCACACGGATCGCACACAGTTGGAGTATAGTGCGCCGTAGAGGAGCAAGTCGGCATCGTACACAACACACAGGTGGAGTGCACAGGATTGAAAGTTGCGCACAAGATAAAGAAACAGCAGCGTACACAACGCTTTCCTAAAGGGCAGGATGGGCAGTCTTCTCAGGAGACATTGCACACCTCACGAATAGAGAAAAAACAGGTATTTCTCTCTCTCTCACTCTCTGTCTTTCTCCATATAGAGAAGACGGTTCTCTGTAACTCTTCTTGCACACACACTCTCTGTCAAAAGACAGAGATACATAGTTTAAAAGTATCCCCACACACATAACATATTCCCACACATCGTCTTCCTCTCTTCCACATACATAACCACAGTGAAATCTATTATCTTGCTGTCTCTGTCTTGAAAATACATGCACATTTTCCCAACATCGTCTTCCTCACTTCCACATACATAACCACAATGAAATCTTTTTATCTTGTTGTTCCTCTTGAAAATAGTGCACATATTCCCATACATCGTCTTCTTCTTCACATACATAAAACACAGTGAATCTGTTATCTTTCTCTCTCCTCTCTCTAAAAAACAGGTATTGTATCTCTCTCTCTCTCTCTATCTATTATCTCTGTATCTTGCTATCTCTCTCTGAAAAATACATGCTCATGTATGTGTTGCGTCTGTGTTATCTATGTGTATGTATGTATATTTTGTGTTATTTCATTGTAATACTCATAATAATGCAGATACACAATTACACTTAATTACGATATGCACACATAGTATATATACAATATAAATATCACAAAATAACTAACACATTGTAATACTAGTAAAATTGAATGGAAGACTTACTTGCGTGATCTGTTAAGTCGATTCTTGTAGCTTGTTCTGGATGTATGCTGAGCTGATTTTTCCTCTAATCCATTTGTAGATATGATTGTAACTTCTGTTTCTCAAAATAGTAGTGTTGTTTAGTGATACACCTAATGGACATAAATGGTTTAAACTAGGACATGTAGACCAAAAATATGTGTATTTCTTTGGATGAATATATACACTTTTTGGTGACCTTACCACAAGTGGTGGACTTGAGACTAGTGGACTATAAGGACCTCCAAACAATACCTTGTACACTCAATCCTTCTTGGTATCTTGGTTGGACAAGTGGTGGACCTTTTTCAAATTCTCTAACCACTCTCTCTAACATGGTGACATAATTTAGGTGTGATAAATTCATATCTATGCAAACTAATATCAGTTTAGCTTGTTAATTTGAATTTATTTGAATTTATGTACAATTAATGATTTGAGGTTTGCATTTTGAATTTAGGTGGTATAATGATATCTTTTTTGGTAAACTTGAATTTAAAATCAATTTCGCGTGGAATATTTTAAATTTAAGTAGTAAAATTTAAATTTTTATAAAAAATTTTGAATTTTAAAATTTGGGCGGGATATTTTAAAATTTAGGCGGGATATTTAAGATTTGGGAGGGATATTTTAAATTTAGGCGGGAAGGTTTTGAATTTATAGCGAGATCTCCCTTACATAAGAGAGTATAGGTTGGACAAGTGGTGGACTGTTAAGGCGGTTACGCCGCTAGCGGAAGCTAAATAGCGAGAACTCAACCAACAACAGAATTTGTCAGACGAGGACGAAGCTTGACCCGCAGGCGCATGGAAACAACTAGGTGGGTGTCAAATCACCTACTCGACCTTCTAATGACAATCACTACCAAGGAAATCAAATCTAAGTTCTAAAATACGCAAGTGACTGAAATCCGTACTACGAACGAATGCTATACGAAACAGGATCTAGAATCATCGAATCGATCTCAAACTCAAGGGGAAGTCTATACACTAGGTAAGAACAACACCCTAAAGACTTGAACTGCAAAATCAACCTATAACCACTCCGTGCGGTAAACGCGTATGAAGACAGGCCGAAAATTACAGGTGACCGAAACTTGACCCCGATGGTACGAATGTGTAGCTCTACTCGTTGTGGTTCTATAGATATGCTGCACGCTCTATTCCGACACACGAGTTGGAAGAAAACTCACACCGAAGCTCGTAGGAACTTACCACACATAGAAGCCGATAGCGCGCACTCTTGGTATCTGTGCGTAGCTCTCGCCGTTGCTAACACAATGGCGGTGTCGCTTCTCCAATGGCGGCTCCGTAGCTCGCGTAGCAAGGAGATAAGACTCTCTCTCTCTCTCTCTCTCTCAGACACAGTCACAGCGCTCAAAACTCACCTTGATTAATAATTGAATCTCTTTTAGGTTACAAAACTTTGGCTTATATACCTCAGCCTTGGAGGTGAGAACATCTCTAATTATTTACATAAGCAGGTGAAATTACGTCGGGATTACAAGCTGGAAACTCAATTGAGTCCCGTTACTTAATGAATGGCTCAAATCAAAATTAATGTCGGAAAGACATTTATTACAATCAATGGTTACAAAATGATGGGCGTGTGAGCAAAAATGCGGGTGTGATCCTCTGCTGGCTCAACACTCCCCCCCTCCGCGTTCATGTCGTCCCTGACATGACTTTTGGCTTGGTCAATAGAGTCCTGTCGTCTTGAGCATCTGCAAATGTGATTCGTAGCGTAGGTTGCCGATGGTCAAGGTTGGGCCGAATATTTTGCTTTCGTGAGTGAAAAAGCCGGTGTAGAACGCTTCTTCGAATGTTTGCATGTGGAAGCTAGGCAAAAACATAATTCTTTGGTATAAGAGATGTAACACCTTTGGTGAGGGCTGCAATGAAGATCATACATCATATCCGTCACTGTGTCGGCCGTCGATAGTAGACTTGAGGTCGTAGCTTTATCTGGCGCGAACACTTCAATGCATGCTAAGAGAGTCTTGCAGATTTTCTTTAGCATCTGACACGAAAGGTCAGGAGAGCCAGTAAAGAGTTTGATGGTGCCCGTTAGGGTTTTCACCATGTAGGCTTTACCTATTCTCTCTCCTTCCTTTGGTCCTGGCATCCTTGGGTAATTAAGCCAATTTGGCTTCTTTTCTGCAATCCTGCCATGCTCTTTCCAGCTTCTGACTCTTGGCACCGGGCAGAAGGTTGCATCCTCCCGAATCTCCTTTGGAGCCTCTACCAAGTAGATGAGGTAGGCTTGGTATTTGTTCAGCCAACCTTTCCTCCATCTAGGTTGAGAATCTACAATCTTCTTTGATTGTTCATCCTTTGTGATGTCGCCTTCGTAAAGAGCGACATACTGCTCCTCCTCTATTCTCTTTTTCGTCTTTATCACTTCAAATTTCATCAGAGGGAAAGGCAGGCTTGGTTGCATCCACTCTTCATGGAGCACTTTTGTGTCTAAACCTTGAAGTCTAATGGAGATGAGGAGTCTCCTTTCCATTCCATTTCCGCCTTGGCACTTTCCTCTGTTGACTTTTCTATTTGGTCCTGGAGCTTTTGTTCTTCTTCTTCAGAGATTCCTGAAGTTGAGGCCACTTCTTGAACTGGGGCTGGATCTTCAATTGTGGTTGCCTCTCCAGTTTCTGGTAGCTCTATGGCTGCTCTCCCTGCTTCTTCTTGTGGTGTCTCTGTTTCTCTTCTTTGTTGCTCTTGGAGGTCTTGGAGCTGTTTGCGGAGGGCCTCATTTTCTGTCCTTAGTGTTTGGTTTTCTGATGTGAGCCTCTCCTCTGCAGCCAATGATCCCTCCGCCATGTGCAATCTTTGTACTTGCTCTAACCTCAGCTCTCTTTGCAAACTTCTGACCTGCTCTTCCAGAGCTGGTACGAGGGCTCCCTCTTGTTCTGTTCCTGCTCTGCCAGCTCTAGGGGTGGTCCTGAGTCTCATGATTGTCCGTTCTTGAAGTTCGACTCTTTCCCTTAGCTCAATGAGCTCATCCTTGGCTGCCTCCAGCTCATCTTCTATTCGCTCCTTTGCTTCCTGTGAACTTGTTACCTCTCTTGAAGCTTCGGCTAGTTGGAGTATCAAGCCGTCTCTTCATTTTCTGCGTCGTAGAGTGATGCTTTATGACTTTCAGATTCAGTCATAGCATTCTCTAACTGCTTCTGCAAATCTGCTTCCTTTTGTTTTGCTGTCTCAAGTGCTACTTCTTTTGCTCTGGATCTTTCTTTAATCTTGCTGAGCAGTTCATGCACCATGTGCATGTCTTTTTCATCTTCATCTGTCAACTTGACAGCTCTTTCTGCCACACCTCCAATGGCTTCGGCTCGTCCATTTTTTCTTCACTCTCCATTGTACCCTTTGTCTTTTCTTTCGTCCCTTTCGATCATCTTGCTTCGTAGGGATATCCCATAAACTGCCTCCAGGGCCTCTTCTTCACTGTATCCGATAGCGACCAGATCCTCATAATCATCTTTCTTTTGCTTGAACTGGATCTATCTCCTTTTCCTTGGTCCCGGCCTCCGGCTTTTCCATAACTTCTGTTTCTATTTCTATTGGGGTTTCCTCCACAATAATTTCCATTTTCTTCGGGCTGGGTACAACAGTAAAAGAGGGCTGATTGTCCTCAGTCATCTTGGCTTTCCCTTTGTTTGCTTGCCCGTCTTTCTTTTGAGGTTCAGTAGACTCATCTACTTTCTTCTTCCCCTTGTCGTCCTTTTGCAGCTCAGCTTTTAAAAGCTGTACTTCCTCTTCAGTATAAGGCTCGACAGGTTGTTGCTCCAGTATGGCCTCCGACTCCTCATAAGCTCTAATATATTGATCATATTGATCAACATGTGGCCTGGCTGAGCTGGTTCCGACTTTACTGGGGTCTGGCACCCACATTTCTTCAAAGTCCCCTTTAGAGCTCTTTCCGCTCTAAACTGCTCCACCAGCCTTTCCATTCTTGCGGCTTTTGACTTTTGGTTTGCTTGGGATCGGCCTTCTTCTTCACTTTCTTCTTGAGCGGCTCGTCCACGGCCTCCTCAGGTTCTGAAACTATTTCTAGTTTTCGGCGTGCTCTTGTGGATGCCCTCTTGGATACTTCTTGTTGTTCTTCCTCTTTATCGGCTTCTCTAAGCCACTCATTCTGGGAGGGAATCTGGGGCCCTTGATCCCTAGCTCCAATAGCTTCATAAGCTATTCTTGTTAGGATTTCTCCTCCTCCTATGTACTTTGGCTTCTGGTTGTGCATGGCGATTACTTGCTCGTGGATGTATTGAGCATAATTCACCTCTTTTGGCATGTTGCTTTTCAATGCCCATGTGATGGTTGTCGCAATGGCATGGGGTGGTGTAGTATACTTCTGCGGTCTTTTACTGCACACATGGAAAAATGGTTGTATAATCGGCAAAGGGTTGCCGCTCGTTGATCTGCCATATCTCCGTAGGTTGTATTTTGTTTCTTTGATCCATAGACCTCTATGGCTCCCTTCTTTCTCTGACAGAACTCCCTTTGTTGTGCAGCTTCAATGCATCTGCAATGAGCTGTGGAGTGATCTGTACTTCAACTGTTTCTCCATCCATGGCTGTCAACGTGGCTTTCCCATCCTTCTGAATGGATGTTGCCAACTCATACACTCTTCTTGTGTCTACACCTGATGGTCTCGAGGTGAAGAACCTGTGTAAGTCAGCCTTTTCCAGGTATTTGCTTATGTTCTCTGATCTGCTATAATCCACTAATTCTCGTGGGATCATAGGTACATCGACCGATTGCCCTTGAGGATCTCTGAAAGTCCCCTGGTAGATCTTTATTCCCTCTTTTTCTAGTACTGCTTCCTCCACCCAAGTCTTGGTTGGCTTGAGGGTTTCTGTTGGAATATCAAAAGGTTCTGCTTCTGCAAGAGCATCCTTGATGGTTGGTCTTTTTCTCTTAGTTGCCGATGACTTAGCGGAATCCATGGATCCTGTAACTCCAATCATAGAAGTTAGCGTCTTTTAGTAGTACTGAAAGCCGAAATGAAGCTTTTAACTATTCAAATGACTTGAAAATTGAAACATGAGCTATTCAGGGCCTAAGGATGCAATGTAGGTGAAAAAATATGCAAACTGGGCTCAAAAACATGCTTGAGACATCATACGCGTATGATGTCTTTTGTGTCAGAATGACTTCATATTGGTTGTGCTTGTAGCTGATAGTGTATACATGAGTATCATATGCTTGGATTTGAGTTTGGATCCCATTTGGTCAAGTTTTGGCCAGTTTAGTCCAGTTCAGGCTCTTGGCAAAATTTTGAAAGGGAATGGATTTTATGATCCAAATTGGGTAAAACTTGGTAGATTACTTTCAAATGGCATGTAGAACACTTCTGTTTGGTGGTTGAAGCCCTTAGGTGCCAAAATCACATAGTGAGACATCATACGCGTATGATGTCTTTTAGTGCATTTTTGGACCAATTTTCTCTATAAGCTTGGTTTTGGCTTTAGATAGGCTTATTCAGTGGATTTATCAAGTTTGGATAGAATTTGGGCTAAAAATGGCTCTGGAGACATCATACGCGTATGATGTCTTTTTCATCAATTTTGCATGGGATTGGTTCTGTGGACTCTCCATGTGCTAGTGAAGGACTGTTTATACTCAAATCTTGGTTTGGACTTGAATATGTTGGATTTGGGACAAAAATAGGCTTTGTATGAAGGATTTTCTCTTAATTGGGCTAATGGGGTGATCCACTTGACCAAATGGTTCCAAACTTCATATGTAGCATGTATTAGATATATATAATGGATGTATGATGACAAATGAGCATTTTTGGCTCTGTAAGTGCAAATAGACATATACGCGTATGATGTCTTTTGTGTCAAAATGGTGCTTTTTGGTTCCAGATAGCTTGTAGATGTGTTAATCAACAATCCTACAAAGTTTCAATGAGTTTGGAGTTATTTTGACAAAATTAGGACCAAAAATCAATTTTATGGCCTACTTTGCGTCTTTTTGGTTTTCCTTGGGTTTTCTAACTCCAATTCTCATGATACTTGGTTCATAGGATGTGATTAACATGTGGAATGAGGCTATGCACTCAAATGTTGAAATGGATGTGAAAATCATGCTGTGAGACATCATACGCGTATGATGTCTTTTCTTGAAATGTTGGTCTTTTTGTGCAAAGAATGCTTTGTGCTAGTGCCCTAAGCCCTGCTAACTAGTTTTCAACTTAAAAAGTCATCAGTTTAGCTAAAAAGCCCCCTTATAGGCATTTCAGTCTCCGAAGTCGTCTTTTTGCCTTGGAGTTGAATTTCTTCAACTTTTCTTCTTGAGAGTTGCATTTCCAGCTCATTGGATATGTTGTGAAGCCACCTATTGGTTGAACTTGACTTTGGCTCCCCGTTCTCCATCTTTCTCCATTTGGTTGCCCGAAAGCGTCTTTTTCACCATCGGTAAGTGAATCAGCTTTCTTTTGGGTTTTGCTTGCAAACATAAGTCATCCATGTATATTTGAAGCTGCTTGTGAAGTTTCATGTCATTTGGTCGTCAATTTTAGCCGTTATGCCAAAATGACGCTTTGTGTGTCCACAGCTGAATCGGTTGTTCCGACCTACTTTTGGTGGTCCAAACCTGGAGATACTCCATGGTTGCATTGCCCTCGATGTTGTTAAGCTTCTTGAGAAGTTTTGTGTCGTTCCGACAACTTTTTTCTGTTTGCCTCTTGCAGGCTCTGTTGACCTAGGGTTTTTCCAGTCGTTCTTTCTCGAGCTTTGAGTGCTAGAAACTCATCTCCTATACTAGGGTAACCCACCTCTAAGTTCTTGCAAGGTTTGGTTAGGCGGTTGTGCCCCTACCTAGCGTTCTCCCCATTCCCCATCTGCTCTTGTTTCTTGGTTTTGGTGAGTTTTCGCGACAAAAGTTAACGATAAGCATCAAAAGCTTATGGCAACGAGTCTACCTCTCATGTCTGGTGTCCTCTGAGCTCTCGTAGCAGTCGTAGAAGGCGGTAGAAGGTCGGATGCTCCTGTGTGCTCTTTGCTCTCTCCAAGAAGGTAATAGTGGAAATGAGCTTGATAGTGAAGTGAAAAATACTTAACTTCGAGCTTCCCGGATCACTTGTTACCAAATTTGACATGTGCTCCTATCTCGTCGTGAAATGCACTTTAGGATTTGAAATTTCTCAATTTGGACTCCATTTGACCTGTTTCTGAGAAATCTGTCCACTTTGCCAAAATTCTGTCATTTCGGGCTTTCCGCAACTTTTTCAGAATTGTACCAATTTTTACCATGGGTTGCCCTTGTCATTAGGATCATCACCGTCTATTCTTTTCTTTTTTCCGATCTCATTTCACCTGCTTTTTTATTTTTCTTTTATTTTTATTAAGAAAATCATAAAAAATAAAGGAAAATAGCAAATTGAAGCCAAAAAATTCCAAACATACACGATAAATAGCTGGTAACCCTGTGTATATGAATATACACTTCTTTGTGATTTTTGGACTTGGATTACCACTTTTTTCCACTTTTTAGCTCCAAAAACACTCTTATTTAGTGATATTTACACATCTAGAGACCCAAATTCATCATTTGATCTCTTCTTGTTGCAAAACAAGGTATATAAGGGCATAAATATTATCAATATCCGCAATCAAACATAAAAATTGCAAAATCATGTAAGACACTGCCCTTGTAATATAATTTTTGTTTTTCTTTGTTTTTTTTTTTTTTTTTTTCCGCTTGTAGTTGCTTTGTAGCTCCTGTATACCTCCCCCCCTCCTAGTCTGAGTCCTCCCGGACGACTATGAAGTGTCTGTGGGTGAAGCATTGTAGTTGTTTTGGTCATAAGTTTCCAATGCAATTGTAGAGCGACGATACAACATTCTTTCCAATAAAGCTGCTCTTTGTTTGATTGAAGGATTGGTGGTCGGGTTTTGGGTTGGTTTTGGCACTTCGGTAGTAGAATCAGTAGATGGATTCTTCGTTACCTTGTTGTCTTTTTTCACAATCCAAATCTGCTTCCGCTTTGCTTGTGCTTGCCACAAACTCTTTGCGACCCAAACCTGCTTTGTTCTGTGTGTTGATTTCCTCGCCTTGAAATACCTAGGAGTTTCCGTTGATTGTATTGAAGGGAGTTCCTTCTTACAAATCTTTGGGATCCAAATTTGCTGCTCTGTAGCTTTGTGCCGTCATGAACTTCTTTGGAATCCAGATCTGTTTCACTGTCCTTGATTGTCGGGGATCACTCTGTTGTCTGGTATTGAAGACTCTGTTTTCCACCTTTTTGTTCTCTGGCACAGCCTTTTTTGGTTTCCATACCAACTTTGACTCCTTTGTTTTCCAAGGTTGAGCTGTTATATTATTGCTTGTCTTCCTTATCCACTGTTGAGAATTCCTCGTCGAAGAGTAATCCGGTTGTATAGAAACTTTTGGTTGCCATTGCTTCTTCTTTTTCTCTGTTTGTTGTTTGCCCTTGTCGTGGATTCTTCCTTTGGAGTTGGCTCTGCTCCTTTGGTGAACTTAACTGATTGACTTTCACCTTCGTATTTGATAAGCACTGATTTAGAACTCCAGTCAATCATTGCATTGTATTGCTTCTGCCATGGTTGTCCTAGCAATAATGGATGTTGTGTAGCTTGGTCTTCAACCACGTAAAACATATGAGGATACACATATTGGTTAATCTGTATATGTAAAACTGTGCATCCGACAGTTTTGATTGAATTCTCAGAGTAACTTTTTAACTCTTGCTTGGCAGTTTGTAATTTAGTGTCATTTGTCAATTGTCTATACAAACTGAGTGAAAGTAGGTTAGCTTGAGCTCCTGAATCCAATAGTGCTCTGGCTTTGATTTGGTTGGTTCCTACTTTGCATTCAATGATGGGTTCTTCTTTGTCATTATCCATTTCTGTTATACTGACTGCGTTTATTCGTATTGCTCCTTCATTGCGCTGTTTCTGACGTAGTAGTCTTCTTTTCTCCATTCTTTCCTTCGCCTCGGCTTGCGCTTCCACCTCAATCTTTTTCTTTTTCTGGACACGCAGCTTTTCTTGATGTATTTTGAGAAGCATGTCTTGTGTTAGCGGCAACAGATACTTTTTCACTCTGCATCCACTAATCCAATTGGGCATTTCTTCTCCGTCTAATGTAGCAAGCTTGACGGCTCCACTTGGTGATAGATCTTTAATCACCAGAGGTCCCATCCCTCGCTTTTTAAGCTTTTAGCATGCTGTTTCAGAGTGTAAACTAGGACATAGTCCCCAACTTTAAACTCTTTAGTCCGCACATGCTTATCAAAAAATTCCTTTTGTCGCCTTTTTTGAGCGTAGATGGAAGCTACTGCTTTTAGGCGAAGCTCATCTAGCTTTTCCAGGTCATCTATTCTATCAGAGAGCTCGTGCCCTGTCCACTCTAGATCCTTAGCCACCCTTAAGGTTGAAATCAAGAATTCTATTGGTAAGATAGCATTTAGCCCAAAAACCATGTTATATGGGGTCGTTCCTATGGATGTTTTATATGCTACCCTATATGCCCATAATGTTGAATGCAACTTCTGGTCCCAGTCAGTTCTCGACTCAGATACAATCTTCGTAAGGACCGTGCATATGGTTTTGTTTGTTGCTTCAGCTTGTCCGTTTGCTTGTGGATGATACGGGGCTGATTTCCTATGGATTACCATGAATTCATCTAGAAGGATCTCTATCACTTCATTTATGAAATGTGTGCCTCGATCACTCACAATTTCTATTGGCAATCCATATCGTACAAAGACGTATTCATATAGAAATTGTGCCGTGGTCCTGGCATCTGCTTTTTGAGTTGCCTTTGCTTCGACCCACTTTGTTAGATAGTCTGTAGCCACAATGATGTATTGTGCATGAGTCTTATATGCAGGAGGTGAAATGGGTCCGACATAATCAATCCCCCATTTTGCAAAAGCTCTTGCCCCCATCATTGGTCTAAGCGGCATATCATCTCTTTTAAGTGGTACTTTGGTCCGCTGACAGTCATCACACCTTTTAACGTATTCCTCAGCGTCCATATGTAATGTTGGCCACCATATTCCTGCGGCTAAGACAAGTTTTGCTGTCTTATCACCTGAGAAATGGCCTCCACCTACTCCTCCATGAGCTTGCTCCAGGATTATCACATACTCAGACTCTGATGCGCAAATCCTAAGCTGGTTGTCTTTACCTCTCTTATAGAGTTGATCTCCTATTAAAGCGTAATCTCTAGCTTCTGTCTCTACAGATTTCTGACGAGCTTTTGACGTTCCTTCTGGGAAAGTTCTATTTGTGAGATATTCAACAATATACTGACTCCATTCTGGAGCGATCATTATCTGATATAATGTCGAATACTCGGCTGGCGGTTTTGATGAACATACAATACATACAGTGACATATTCATGTACGCTTTCTTTCATTCCTGGCCAATAGACTCCCAATTGTAACAAATTCCTATATGTGTTCCTTCTTGAACAATGAAATGCACATTCCTGAACATGTGCTTCGCGCAGATATATACTATATTCCTCAGGATTGATGCATAGTCGTAAAACATGATCATTTCCCAATTGATACAACCTTCCTGCAATCAATTGAAGATTCTTGGATTGCTGAATAGCAATATGTTTCAGGTTGTATTCTCTTCTATCGAACTCTCCTCCATAGGTTAATAGGTTAACGACATTTTGAGACCACTTCGGTATCATTTCTATGTTGAACAAGTACGCGTCTGGCATGTCGTCATCTACTCCTATAGGGTCTTCTCCATTCGTCAATCGCGAAAGATGATCAGCTCTAAGATGTGTTTTTCCTTTCTTTACTACTACCGTGAAGTCGAATTCCAGTAAGATAATGAACCATCTCACTATTCTCCCGGTATTGCATGGTTTATTCACTAGGTAGAGCAAGGCTTGGTGATCCGTAAAAAACACAAACTTGTTGGCTAGAAGATAATGCCGAAATTTCTTCACAGCATATATCATTCCTAATCCTTCTCGCTCTGTTGTGGTGTAATTCTTCTCTGCATGGTTGAGCTGTCGACTGGCGTAACAGATAGGAAAATCCATGTTTCCTTCTTCTGGCTGAGCCAGAATGCATCCTATTGCATATGCAGAAGCATCTATATGCACATGGAATATCTTCTCCCAATCTGGTGATTTCAAGACTGGAGCAGTAATGAGTGCCTCTTTCAATTTCTTGAACGATTCCTCACACTCCTCTGTCCATTCAAAGTTCACTATTAGCCTGTAAAGTGGTTGGCCTATTATAGCGTACATGTAAATGAATCGTCTATAATATCCACAATGTCCCATAAAGCTCTGTACTTGTTTCGCATTGGTTGGTCTAGGCATATCCACTATAACTTTTATCTTCTCTAAATCCGTGGATATTCCGTTTTGTGAGACAATATGTCCCAGAATTCTGCCCTGTCGGACCATAAACACACATTTCTCAGGATTGAGACAAATGCGATATGTCCTACATTTCTCAAATACTTTTCTTAGGTGTTCTAGATGCTCATCTCTCAGTAGAGAATGTACACATAAGTCATCCATGTATATTTCTGAGAAACAGCCTTAAGTATTCTTTGAAAGCATGCGTCATCAGCCTCTGGAAGGTTGCGGGAGCATTGGTTAGACCAAAAGGCATAACCGATAAGCATAAATTCCCCACTCCGTTGCAAAAGCTGTTTTATGTTGATCTTCTGGTGCTATGGCTAGCTGGTTATATCCTGAAAAACCATCAAGAAAGGAGTATGCTGTTTTCCCTGATACACGCTCTAGAACATGATCAGTTATCGGCAGGGGATAATTGTCCCTGATTGTTGCAGCATTCACTTTCTTTAAGTTGACACACACTCGGAGTTTTCCGTTCTTCTTAGGTACTACCACAATCGGAGATACCCAATCAGTGTGTTCAATCTCGTATATGAATTCAGCTTCCATTAGCTTATCTATCTCCTCCTTGATTCGCTTAGCAAAAGTATCATTATATGTGTATGGTCTCTGTCTGCTAGGCTTTGCGTCTTGTTTCAGTGGGATTGAGTGTTGGCATATCGATGGGTCAACTCCCTTTAAGTCCTTATAAGACCATGCAAACACATCCCTATACTCTCTGAGAAGACTCAAAAGTCTCTCTTCCTCGCCTGGAGACAAATCTGTGGCTATGTACACCGGTCTAGGTGGCTCACCTGGAGCTGCTAAATCAACTTTTTTTGCATCCTCCGGTCCGTCATAAGATTCGTTCTCCTTTCTCTCTCGAATAGGTTGGGTTAATACCACCTTCCTATCCTCAATTGTGAATTTCCTATAGTGAGAGGGAACATCCATGTTTTCCTTGATTTCGGCGTTTTCGTCCTCTCCACTCTCGATTTCTGTTGTCCAAACTTCTTTCAAAGTTTTCTTGAGCTCTCTGTACTTGTTTCTACGTTCTAACTTGGACTCCGTGTATTCTCTGTTGCGCTTGTTCTTTTCTGATTTTTCTGTTTCAGTTTTCGTTCCATTCTTTTGAACTTGATTTCTTGAGCCTCTTTTGTCTTTTCGTAAGCTCTTTTGATCGTTGCCTCTCATTCTTCCAGAAATCTTATCCTTAACACAATCTTCAGCCTTTACTAGCATTAGGAATTGATTTTTTCCTCTTATTCTAGGCATCGGATTGGTTCTAACCCCTTTTGTTTTTTCTTTGCTCTATAGTGTTTCTGGCGTTGTTTAGTTTGGTTCGGAAAATCATAAAATCGGACATCCGTTATAGTTTCTTCGTTTCCGCTTGAATTGTCCGTTGACTCGTTGTCTGCTTCATTTCCCCACTCAGGATGATCGGGAATGTCGTGAAACACCTCTTCTTCATCTTCCTTTTCCAGTGTATCGTTCTTTTCAGTTTCTTTTTTGAGTACAGTTCTCAACATGAAATACGGAACCACGTCGTACCCGTCCTTGTCGCAAAATTTCGTTGTGGGACCATCTGGAATTGCACAAACATCTAGGGTTGCTAGAATGTGTGTCCATTCTAATGGTTCAAACGTGTCCTCTGGAAAGGGTTCTCTTACATAAGTTTCGTCTTCGATAGCCCTTTCTAAAACACATTCTTCTTCGTTTCAGACTTCCACATTTCGAAGCTCCACACATCCATAACTCCTTGGGTTTACCTAACCAAGCTGGAAATTCGGATCCCGCCAAAGTAGCTGAATCAAACTCCTCTACCGGTGTTCGGTTCACATCTTTGTAGCTATGGTCTTTCAGGTTCACACGTGTAGTGGTTTCCATATTTCTCAGGTATATGTGATCGTAGCCCCAATCCTGGACCATTTTCAACTGTCTCATGAATGGTCTTCCCAATATGATATCATAGTTATTCTCCTTGCCAAAATCGACAATAGCGAAAGTATGTTCGTATTCAATGCCGCAAGAAGTCACTACAACTTTCTCTAATAACCCCATAGGTTTCTCCATGTGTCCATCTGCTAATTGGAGTTTCAACCTAGTCTTCCTTATTGCTGGTTTCCCCCATTTTTTCCAGATTTCTTTTGTAGCAATGGCTACCCCAGCTCCGCTGTCTAGTATTGCCATTGTGTTCACTCCTTGGAATTCAACTGGTAAGGTTGTATTCCCCTCTTCACCTTCGCAATACTCTCCGACCTTGTTTAAGGGTACAGGCTTAGCGTTCTTTTGTGGCTTGCTCAGCTCCTCTATGCTCTCTTGCAATCTCGATGTTGGATCTTTTATCCCGAATTTCTCCAAGCATTTTCCTACAGTGGTCCACATATGTGGTCTTAGCCTCAAAAGCTCAGCTAGAGTGATAGTGCATGTCACTGGTGTTGACAAAATCTCTATCAATCCTTGCGAGTCCATGACTTTTTCTGATGAGATTTTTCGTGAGGGAAGTGCTCTAATCTCGGATTTTGCTTCATACTCTCCTAAGTATGAAGGTAAGGTTTTCAGTGAATGAGGTTTGCTCTCCATTGTTCTAACAGAGCCCCCATCTCCCCAGTAAGATTGCAGATCCAAGTCCACTTGAGATCCTGCCTCAAATTCCACTATGGGAGGATTCCTGATGTCCTTTTCCCAATTTGTCTGATTAGCTTGGCAACTTAGCTCGTTTGCAAAGTTTGCCTCTCTCACTTGTTTCCAAAATTCATTGTAATCCTCATCTTGTCCGTAAGACCTCTGTATGACTGGATGAAAACTCTCGACCTCCTGATCGGTTGTGTTCAACACTATGCGGTCATCCTTTTGTGTATTTTCAGGCTTTTGTGCACTGGGAGTCCTTTCAGCTACCCGTGAAACGATAGTCTCTTGCTGAATTGGGTTTTCCTTCCCACAATTCATTGTTTCTTTTGGTGGTTCTAATAAAGCTTGTGCAGTCTCGATCATTCTCTGGCACATTTCAAGTCTCTGCTTTTCCAATTCCGCGTTTGGGTATGTCATCCACCTCTGTTCTTGTGTTTGGTTGTTCTTTAACCTAGCTTCGTAAGCTCTCATCAGTGCGTCCAATGGTTCGTGTACTTTGTCGACTAGCACTGATCCCCCTGAGCTTAAGCTCGTTGTTTCTTTGATACTCTTTTGTTTCGTCCTTTCCGGCTCATCTCTCGTTTCCCGTTTTGACTCTCAAGTTTTTCTAATCTAGCTTTAGTTTGCTTTAGTTCCTCAGCTAGAATAGCGTCTTCACGTTCTTTTCTCAACTTCATGCGTGCTTTCTAGCTTTCCATGTGTTTTTCTGACTCCGCGGTCCTTGACTAACCACTTCAGTCGCTAACTTTCCATTCTCAGGTTCTCTAGTGGTTTTCTTAGCTTGAGCTCTAGTAACAACTTGCGTTGGTATCAGAGTTTCATTTTCAGACCCACTGCTGGTAGGAATAGTTTCTAACATATTCAATGTCGTCTTTTGCACTTTGTTTGGATTCTTTGAACAATCCTCAATGAAGTGAGTAACCCCACACTCAGTGCAATAAGCGTTAATTCTAATGATTTCCGTATGTGGGCAAACATTCATCAGATGGTCACCTCCACACTTGTAACAGGGTCCTAGTGCTGGTCTTGGTCCCCTTGATTCGTCCTTTGTGGATAGGATGGTCTTTGTCCTGTTAACCCTCCATGAGCTATGAACATCAAGGTTCTTGCGTCCAAATTGTATCTCTCTTCATCAGAAGCACTTGTAACTGTTGGTGTTCCAACATTCCCCATCATGCCCCATGGTTCTGGTTGTTTTGGTTCTTCTGGTGGGTAATACACTGTCGGAGACATGTGTGCACCCGATTCTTCGTAATAGGCTTGAACAGGCACTAAGGCTTGTTCTTCCTGATTCTCTAAGGTTGGTGCATATCTAATGCCCACTGGTCTTGCTCCTGGTAAAGGTGGTTGTTGTCCCAATACCGGTTGCGGTCTTTCTATCCCCATAGGTCCTGGTACATTTCCCGTTGGGTATCGAGGTACTGGATGTATCTGAGGTGGTGCTAATTGAGCAGGAGGTGCATACTGGCGCTCCCTTACATACCCTTTGTTGTAATAGCACTCCTCTGTTGGATGATTTGTCCATTTTTGTTCAATAGCACACCATTTCAGTGTTTTTGGCAATGGTTTTTGGTATGGTGCCATCCTTTTTAGAGCATCTTCTATCATTTGCTCTACATTTGGCATGGTTGTTGTTTGAACATTCTTTTTAGTGGTAGTCTCGCTCGCTACGGAGGAGGAGCTACTGGATGCAAAATCTGTATCCGCTGACACCTCTCCATAAACCGTACAGTTATCCACTAAGTACAATGCCTCTCTCGTTACTTGCTCGAAACTTGTACAAGCTTTCAAGTGCAAGTCTTTCTTGAGAGTGTCGTTCCTCAGTCCCTCAATAAAGAGAACAGATAGTCTGTCATCTTGTGGTCGTTCACGTACTGGACATCTCTCAATGTATTGTTTGAAGCGAAGTGAAGCTTCCTTCACTTTTTCGTGTTCTCTCTGTTTAAAAGCATATATTTGTGAGACCGTATTGTGCTTAATCCCTCGTTTTGAGAATTCCTCAGCAAACTCTCTTAGCAAATGGTCAATGTCATGGAATCCCCCTATGTTCATTGGTTGAAACCATGTCAATGCAGTACCTTCTAGAGTAAGACCAAATCCCTCGTATTGTGTATGGAAATCTGTTATCTGCTCAGCTCTTAAGACTTGCTTAAAGAGTGACACATGTGCATACGGATCTCCTGAACCACCATACTTCTTTGCATACACTTGGCTACTTGAGATGGTCTCATACGTCTATGATCTGCTACCAATCTCATTGCTCCTGTGTCTCGGCTAAAGCTTTCTCTAGCATCATGGACTTCATGGGTTACCCTTGTCGGTTCCTCTGCCCTGAATCTACTACTGGGAGGTAAATGTGATGGTTCCGCTTCAAACCTTGGACCTGGAGTGGTATAGGTGGGGATTGGAACTGCACTACCTCGATTCGTCTCCATTGACTCTCTGGAATGTAATGATCCCATTGGTCCGAGCTTCGAGTCCCAAGGTTGACTGAAAGAGTCAGCAACCTGAGTTCTTTGTCCTCCTGTTGTCATTGAGTTTTGCACTCCAGTTGTTGGTGCTGGTCTATGTGAGCTAGAAGTAACATAATACTGATGTAGAGTGTCCCCAAAGTATGTATATCCTTCTAATTCTTTCTTGCCCATTGTTGAGTATTGCCTGCCATACTTATCGTAAGCGGCAATTTTCACTTCCGATCCCTCTGTGTAGGTAAAGACATAGAGTCTTTTTTTGTCTGTCAACTCTCCGGTGTAGGGTTCTTCACATCTATAATAGAGATCTTGCTCCCCATTATTATATTTGTACAGCCCCACATAGATGTTATCAGTGTTGATCCTTGTAGTTTCATTCTCTCTTCTTAACCTCGCATTAGGGAAGTTCATTATTGGTGCTTTCTCCTCGAGTTCTTCATCTATTTTGGCTTTGGTGCCCATCAATCCCCACTTGTCCACAATGTTAGGGTTTAGGACTACCAAGTACATGGTACCCTCGTCATCTAGATATCTATCTCCGCTATAGCTCACAGGCACTAAGTCCTTGAACTCACTAGGTCTATCTTCTATCTTTACACAATAGCGGTCCATTCCATCTTTGTAGATCTTGGCACCTTGCTCATTGTCGTACTGGTATTTTATGAACAATAGCTTCATGGTGGCGGAAGGGTTTGATGATCCTGCTGCCATATTTTCTCTGTTGTTCCTGTTCCAAGTGTTCGGTGAAAATCTCGTAAGACCTCTCCGAAGAAGTATCAGAAACACTTCCTTCAAAGATCGGCTCTAATGGTTGCACCCAACTTTGGTTTACACTTCCCTCGGTTGATATGACACTTGCTGGTTCCCCTTGTTTTGGTTGATTATTCCGGAGATTCCTGCCCGATCTCAAATTCATCAATTCCCCTAAAGGACTGTAACTTTTCCGTCTCGGCAATTTGTTTTCCCAAGTTTTTGTGGTCAGAATTGATCCAAACTGATTGATACTTGGTCAATGTTTAATCTTGTCAGTTGGACAACTTCTGTTTCATCAAGTGAGAATTTTGTTGCAGTTATGCTGAAAAAGACATTATACGCGTATGATGTCTTTTTTCACAGATTTTGACTATTTTGGTTATGCTCACTCTCAATGGCCCCTTTATGCTCTGTTCACTCACAAAATTCAGTTTGAACTCTGTTTGAGCAAGTTATGGCTAGTTCAGGCTTTTCTTGGCAATTTTCCGCTTTTGACTTGTTTTTGGGTCAATTGTGATCCAAATGGGATGAAACTTGAAATATAACCTCTAGACAGCTATTACAATGGATCTGTGTTGGCAAAGTATCAAAATATGTCCAAAATTAGGTCAAAGACATCATACGCGTATGATGTCTTTTTCATCAATTTGGGTCCAAACTTGATATTTATGCTTTCTACAGTGTTTGTAACAATCTTGTCAGGTCAGATTTCAAAAATAAGCAGTGGAAGTGCAAAAAGACATTATACGCGTATGATGTCTTTTTCCCAGATTTTGACTATTTTTGGTTTTAAGCCTTCTCCAATGTTTATAATTGAGTTTCAAGTGTTTTTGTCAGGTTTGAATGTAAAAACAAGATCTGAATCAAAATTTCCTATTCTTTGCGTTTCTTGGACTCCGACTTGTCTTTTTGGGTTTCTTTGAGTGTTAATGCTCTTGTTTTAAGTTGATCTTAGGGTAAAACCCCCCTTCTAAACACTCTGGCAATGTCAAATTTTCAATTTTAGTCTCTGTTTAGGTCCTAAGACATCATACGCGTATGATGTCTAAAGTTGCAGATTTCCAGTTTTTCAGCACAGAACTCTTCCAATAGCTCTTTTAAGTGCTCAGCAACAATCAGTTACACAGAAAATTTTTCTGAACTTTGTTTATTGCATATTTCACTACCAAAGCGACTTTTTCAGTGATCTAACATGCAATCAAACACATCAAGCAAATAGAACACCAATTGATAGCTCTAGATCAGGATCAAATCAGGCCCTACCTAAGCTACTTCTAATCATAAAATGGATTTTTTGCAATTGAAAATATAAAGAGATTTACTACCACACAAGGAGTAGCAAATGCTTTTTATGTCAACAACCACTTAAACACCATAAAAAACAATCTAATCTAAGCTAAACTAAAAATACTGTCAACACGGAAGACCCAGGAATACCCCACTTCCTAGTATCTCTCGAGATCTTCGGAGTCCACCACTCCTAGATCTTTTCTAACTAAAGTATACAAAGTAGTTTATACGACTCACCTCGTAGGATTAGTCTAAGGTCACCTACTTAGGGCTCTCGTCCCCGGCAGCGGCGCCAAATGTTAAGGCGGTTACGCCGCTAGCGGAAGCTAAATAGCGAGAACTCAACCAACAACAGAATTTGTCAGACGAGGACGAAGCTTGACCCGCAGGCGCATGGAAACAACTAGGTGGGTGTCAAATCACCTACTCGACCTTCTAATGACAATCACTACAAGGAAATCAAATCTAAGTTCTAAAATACGCAAGTGACTGAAATCCGTACTACGAACGAATGCTATACGAAACAGGATCTAGAATCATCGAATCGATCTCAAACTCAAGGGGAAGTCTATACACTAGGTAAGAACAACACCCTAAAGACTTGAACTGCAAAATCAACCTATAACCACTCCGTGCGGTAAACGCGTATGAAGACAGGCCGAAAATTACAGGTGACCGAAACTTGACCCCGATGGTACTAATGTGTAGCTCTACTCGTTGTGGTTCTATAGATATGCTGCACGCTCTATTCCGACACACGAGTTGGAAGAAAACTCACACCGAAGCTCGTAGGAACTTACCACACATAGAAGCCGATAGCGCGCACTCTTGGTATCTGTGCGTAGCTCTCACCGTTGCTAACACAATGGCGGTGTCGCTTCTCCAATGGCGGCTCCGTAGCTCGCGTAGCAAGGAGATAAGACTCTCTCTCTCTCTCTCTCTCTCAGACACAGTCACGGCGCTCAAAACTCACTTTGATTAATAATTGAATCTCTCTTTAGGTTAAAACTTTGGCTTATATACCTCAGCCTTGGAGGTGAGAACATCTCTAATTATTTACATAAGCAGGTGAAATTACGTCGGGATTACAAGCTGGAAACTCAATTGAGTCCCGTTACTTAATGAATGGCTCAAATCAAAATTAATGTCGGAAAGACATTTATTACAATCAATGGTTACAAAATGATGGTGTGAGCAAAAATGCGGGTGTGATCCTCTGCTGGCTCAAACATGGACTTCAGCTATGAGCATCCATGCTACTGGACATGATAGGTGGGAATCTAGTTGAAATATTGTATGAATAAAATATATGTAAATAGATCTAGCTTGGACAAGTGGTGGACCTTGGACAAAACCCCATGTAAAACATATCATGCAATTCCCAAGTGGTAAAAAAAAAATTTCATTTAAGATATAGCCTTATAGTTGGACAAGTGAGTGGTGGACCTTAACACCCAGATATTCTTCATATAATGACATAGAGTGGAAAAGTGGTGAATCTTGAGACCAACCATGCTACTAGCGATAATAGCTTGGACAAGTGGTGGACCTTGAATGTAAACCCCCCATCTACGAAATATCGTGGGTTTAAGGTATTTCGATGGAGCCTAGCATCTTGGAGACATGGTGCAGCTTGCTTCTCTCATGTTTCAATGGAGCCTATCTTGGACAAATGGTGGAGCATCCTTCTCTCCATGTTTCAATGGACCCTAGCTTGGACAAGTGGTGGACCTTTTGTTCTCTCTATTATTCAATAGATTTAGCTTGGACAAGTGGTGGACCTTGAACCAAACCCCCATGTAAAACCTATCATGGTCACTCCAAGTGGTGAGAAAGAATAACCTTTAAGATATATCCTTATAGGTTGGACAAGTGGTGGACCTTAACACCCAATATTCTTAATATAATGACATAGAGTGAAAAAGTGGTGAATCTTGAGACAAAACCACTCATGCTACTAGCACTAATATCTTGGACAAGTGGTGGACTTGAATGTAACCCCCCATGTTTCAATAGAGTTAGCTTCGACAAATGGTGGTACATCCTTCTCTCCATGTTTCAATGGAGCTAGCTTGGACAAGTGGTGGACCTTTGCTTCTCTCTATGTTTCAATAGAGTTAGCTTGGACAAGTGGTGGACCTTGGAACCAAACCCCCATGTAAAACCTATCATGGTCACTCCAAGTGGTAATAAAGAATAACCTTTAAGATATAACCTTATAGGTTGGACAATTGGTGGACCTTAACACCCGCATATTCTTAATATAATGACATAGAGTGGAAAAATGGTGAATCTTGAGACAAAACCACTCATGCTACTAGTGTAATAGCTTGGACAAGTGGTGGACCTTGAATGTAAAAACCTCTCTACGACATATCATGGTTTAATATTTTTCAATGGAGCCTAGATCTTGGAGACATGGTGCACCTTGCTTCTCCTCATGTTTCAATGGAGCTTACCTTGGACAAATGGTGGAGCATCCTTCTCTCCATGTTTCAATGGACCCTAGCTTAGACAAGGGTGGACCTTTGCTTCTCTCTATGTTTCATAGAGTTAGCTTGGACAAGTGGTGGACCTTGGAACCAAACCCCCATGTAAAACCTATCATGGTCACTCCAAGTAGTAAGAAAGAATAACCTTTAAGATGTAGCCTTATAGGTTGGACAAGTGGTGGACCTTAACACCCACATATTCTTAATAAAAGTAGTGAATCTTGAGACCAAACCACTCAGGCTACTAGCAATAATAGCTTGGACAAGTGGTGGACCTTGAATGTAAACCCCTCATCTGCGAAATATCGTGGGTTTAATGTATTTCGATGGAGCCTAGCATCTTGGAGACATGGTGCAGCTTGCTTCTCGTCATGTATCAATGGAGCCTATCTTGGACAAATGGTGGAGCATCCTTCTCTCCATGTTTCAATGGACCCTAGCTTGGACAAGTGGTGGACCTTTGTTTTCGTCTATGTTTCAATAGAGTTAGCTTGGACAAGTGGTGGACCTTGGAACCAAACCCCCATGTAAAACCTATCATGGTCACTCGAAGTGGTAATAAAGAAAAGCTTTTAAGATGTAGCCTTATAGGTTGGACAAGTGGTGGACCTTAACACGCGCATATTCTTAATATAATGACATAGAGTGGAAAAGTGGTGAATCTTGAGACCAAACCACCCAGGCTACTACCAATAATAGTTGGACAAGTGGTGGACCTTAATGTAAACCCCTCATCTACGACAATATCGTGGGTTTAATGTTTTCGATGGAGCCTAGCATCTTGGAGACATGGTGCACTTGCTTCCCTCATGTTTCAATGGAGCCTACTTGGACAAATGGTGGAGCATCCTTCTCTCCATGTTTCAATGGACCTAGCTTGGACAAGGGGTGGACCTTTGTTCTCTCTATGTTTCAATAGAGTTAGCTTGGACAAGTGGTGGACCTTGGAACCAAACCCCCATGTAAAACCTATCATGGTCACTCCAAGTATAAGAAAGAATAACCTTTAGATGTATGCCTTATAGTTGGACAAGTGGTGGACCTTAACACCCACATATTTTTTAATAAAAGTGGTGAATCTTGAGACCAAACCACTCAGGCTACTAGCAATAATAGCTTGGACAAGTGGTGCCTTGAATGTAAAACCCTCATCTACGAAATATCATGGGTTTAATGTATTTCGATGCAGCCTAGCATCTTGGAGACATGGTGCAGCTTGCTTCTCGTCATGTTTCAATGGAGCCTATCTTGGACAAATGGTGGAGCATCTTCTCTCCATGTTTCAATGGACCCTAGCTTGGACAAGTGGTGGACCTTTGTTTCTCTCTATGTTTCAATAGAGTTAGCTTGGACAAGTGGTGGACCTTGGAACCAACCCCCATGTAAAACCTATCATGGTCACTCCAAGTGGTAATAAGAATAACCTTTAAGATGTAGCCTTATAGGTTGGACAAGTTGTGGACCTTAACATGCGCATATTCTTAATATAATGACATAGAGTGAAAAAGTGGTGAATCTTGAGACCAAACCACTCAGGATACTACCAATAATAGCTTGGACAAGTGTGGACTTGAATGTAAACCCTCATCTACGACATATCGTGGGTTTATGTTTTTCGATGGAGCCTAGCATGTTGGAGACATGGTGCACCTTGCTTCCTCATGTTTCAATGAGCCTACCTTGGACAAATGGTGGAGCATCCTTCTCTTCATGTTTCAATGGGACACTAGCTTAAACAAGGGGTGGACCTTTGCTTCTCTCTATGTTTCAATAGAGTTAGCTTGGACAAGTAGTGGACCTTGGAACCAAACCCCCATGTAAAACCTATCATGGTTACTCCAAGTAGGAAGAAAGAATAACCTTTAAGATGTTTAGCCTTATAGGTTGGACAAGTGGTGGACCTTAACACCCACATATTCTTAATTATAAGTGGTGAATCTTGAGACCAAACCACTCAGGCTACTAGCAATAATAGCTTGGACAAGTGTGGACCTTGAATGTAAACCCCTCTCTACGAAATATCGTGGGTTTAATGTATTTCGATGGAGCCTAGCATCTTTGGAGACATGGTGCAACTTGCCTCTCGTCATGTTTCAATGGAGCCTATCTTGGACAAAGGTGAGCATCCTTCTCTCCATGTTTCAATGGACCTAGCTTGGACAAGTGGTGGACCTTTGTTTCTCTCTATGTTTCAATAGAGTTAGCTTGGACAAGTGGTGGACCTTGGAACCAAACCCCCATGTAAAACCTATCATGGTTCACTCCAATGGTTAAAAGAATAACCTTTAAGATGTAGCCTTTAGGTTGGACAAGTGGTGGACCTTAAACATGCCGCATATTCTTAATATTAAGACTTAGATGGGGAAAAGTGGTGATCTTGAGGACCAAACCACTCAGCCTTACTACCAATAATATCTTGGAGAAGTGTTGGACCTTGAATGTAAACCCCTCATCTACGACATATCGTGGGTTTGAATGTTTTTCGATGGAGCCTAGCATCTTGGAGACATGGTGCACCTTGCTTCTCCTCATGTTTCAATGGAGCCTACCTTGGACAAATGGTGGAGCATCCTTCTCTCCATGTTTCAATGGACCCTAGCTTAGACAAGGGCTGGACCTTTGCTTCTCTCTATGTTTCAATAGAGTTAGCTTGGACAAGTGGTGGACCTTGAACCAAACCCCCATGTAAAACCTATCATGGTCACTCCAAGTGGTAAGAAAGAATAACCTTTAAGATGTAGCCTTATAGTGGTGACCTTAACACCCACATATTCTTATAAATGGTGAATCTTAAGACCAAACCACTCAGTTACTACAATAATAGCTTGGACAAGTGGTGGACCTTGAATGTAAACCCTCATCTACGAAATATCGTGGGTTTAATGTATTTCATGGAGCCTAGCATCTTGGAGACATGGTGCAGCTTGCTTCTCGTCATGTTTCAATGGAGCCTATCTTGGACAAATGGTGGAGCATCCTTCTCTCCATGTTTCAATGGACCCTAGCTTGGACAAGTGGTGGACCTTTGTTCTCTCTATGTTTCAATAGAGTTAGCTTGGACAAGTGGTGGACCTTGGAACCAAACCCCCATGTAAAACCTATCATGGTCACTCCAAGTGGTAATAAAGAATAACCTTTAAGATGTACCTTATAGGTTGGACAAGTGGTGGACCTTAAAATGCGCATATTCTTAATATAATGACATAGAGTGGAAAAGTGGTGAATCTTGAGACCAAACCACTCAGGCTACTACCAATAATAGCTTGGACAAGTGTTGGACCTTGAATGTAAACCCCTCATCTACGACATATCGTGGGTTTAATGTTTTTAGATGGTGCCTAGCATCTTGGAGACATGGTGCACCTTGCTTCTCCTTATGTTTCAATGGAGCCTACCTGGGACAAATGGTGGAGCATCCTTCTCTCCATGTTTCAATGGACCCTAGCTTAGACAAGGGGTGGACCTTTGCTTCTCTCTATGTTTCAATAGAGTTAGCTTGGACAAGTGGTGGACCTTGGAGCCAAACCTCCATGTAAAACATATCATGGACATTTCAAGTGGTGAGAAAGAATACCCTTTAAGATATACCCTTATAGGTTGGACAAGTGGTCGACCTTAACACCCGATCTTCTTAACGTAATGACATAGAGTGGAAAAGTGGTGAATCTTGAGACCAAACCACTCATGCTACTAGAGATAATAGGTTGGACAAGTGGTGGACCTTGAATGTAAACTCCCCATGTACAAAATATCGTGGGTTTAAGGTATTTCAATGGATCTTAGCATCTGGGAGACATGGTGCAGCTTGCTTCTCTTCATGTTTCAATGGAGCCTATCTTGGACAAATGGTGGAGCATCCTTCTCTCCATGTTTCAATGGACCCTAGCTTAGACAAGTGGTGGACCTGTGCTTCTCTCTATGTTTCAATAGAGTTAGCTTGAACAAGTGGTGGAACTTGGAACCAAACCCCCATGTAAAACCTATCATGGTCATTCCAAGTGGTGAGAAAGAATACCCTTTAAGATATAGCCTTATAGGTTGGACAAGTGGTGGACCTTAACACCCAGATCTTCTTAATATAATGACATAGAGTGGAAAAGTGGTGAATCTTGAGACCAAACCACTCATGCTACTAGGGATAATAGGTTGGACAAGTGGTGGACCTTGAATTTAAACCCCACATATACAAAATATCATGGGTTTAAGGTATTTTAATGGAGCCTAGCATCTCAAAGACATGGTGCATCTTGCTTCTCTTCATGTTTCAATGGAGCCTATTTTGGACAAATGGTGGAGCATCCTTCTCTCCATATTTCAATGGACCCTAGATTGGACAAGTGGTGGACCTTTGCTTCTCTCTATGTTTCAATATAGTTAGCCTATATTAGACAATTAGTAGACCTCGAATCTCTCCATGTTGTCTAGAGCTGAGCTTGGACAAGTGGTGGACGTTACTTCTCCCTTCCCTTAGTTTACTAGCTTAAATGATCACTATGTATACTTGCTTAGATCTAGCTTGAACAAGTGGTGGAACTTGTATTCACACAAACTTAATCCATTACAAAAAAGTATATGTTAAAATAACATTTGGTTTTTTTTTTTCAGGAAAGATGGCTCCAAAAAAACAGGTTGCAAGGGTTGCTGTCTCAGTTGACTATACTTGCAATGATCTTAGGAAATGGTATTTGGACATACATGGTATAGAGGGTGCACAATTTCATAAGGTGCATCTATTTATTGCCAAAAAGGAGAATGACAGCTTGTTTGAAGATGTTGGACAAGTTGTGGAAGCATCTGTCTCTGTAGTTGATAGTCATCCAGAGGTGGAATGCATTGACATTCTAGTTCCAATGAATCTAGAATTTCAACTATCTCCAGGAGCGTATCCATTGGAGCGCATGTCTAGAAACAAAGAAGAGACAATGTTTTCTCGAGGATGGAAGTTTGCAGAATCAAATCCAAATATCACAGCAGATCAACTTCAAAGCTCCATCATTGCCACACTACAACGAAAAAAGGTGAAAGCTTCACGACTACCATCCACACAGAAGCGAGCAAAAGTGCAGAAAGTAGAAGCTAAGCGAACTAGTTCCATTTTGGATGTAGACAAGGCATCTTTGGCATCCTCATCAACAGAGGGTTCAATGTCAAAGATGAGAATTGTGGATCCAGATGTTTTAGAAGCTGAGGCCATGAAAGGACAAGAAAAAGATACAGGTGGAATGAATAAGTACATAAATTATTTTCCTTTCCAATATAGGGAATTTGATATCCCTATTCAAAATTGTTGGCTTGCTCCTGATCACTATAATGCACGTATTATGGATAAAAAACACGCTGAAAGTGTGTTATTTGGATTTTCACGGAGTACGACCAAGCCTGCAGCATGTGCATATTTGATGCCTATTCGAAATGCAAAATCAAAGAAGGGGACTCCTTTGGCAGTAGAAGAGGTAGAGGAGCAAAAAATTAAAGATTATCATTATTGGATTCTTGATGGGCAGCATTCAATCTATGCTGCAAAAGTTTTGCTTCACAATGAACAAAACAACAAAGAGATCTTTGAAAGACTGATTAGCGTGTATAAATTTAGAAAGGCTCGCATTGTTGTGAATGCTCCTCCATTTGTTGCAACTGCTATATCTGCCATTGCAAATGAGGAGGCTCAGGCATTGTATGTCAAGCAACCTTACAGCCAAATATTGAGACATTTACGGAGTCAATGGATCTTCTCAGGACGACCACCAAAGGCAGCAAGTGGAATTGTAGAGGGACATGCATCTCGTGCCGGATGGGATGTAAGTTATTTTCTTTGTCTTTTTGATAGTGTTTAATTAACAAATCTTGCTCAATAGTTTAATTATTTCTCTATTTATTTTTAGGCTTTTCTTCGATTGGCAAGAATGAGTGCAGCAGCAAGTTGGATTGCTAAACAGGCACACATGGTCACGTACTCTGATTTAATTTATGATTGCTGGATAAAAATCATTGAAAAGCTAGAAGAGGAGAATAAGAAACCCCCAACAACTGTATTTAGATACCTTTGTGGCCTTGAGGAATCAGAGGTAAAGACTATTCAAGAAAGATTAGAGATGAGAAGATTTTACTGTCAAAGAGTGCAAAGGATGGTGATGCAACTGACATGTATGATCGAATCAAGCAGTTGAAGCAAGACAAATTGATTCAAGATGCACTTCTTGAAGGCTTCAACAATTTGAATGAGTCTTCACCATGTAAAGACTGGGAGGAGGTGGTCAAAATGTATAACATCAATGATGTTGTTTATAAAACAATTTTAAGTCTATGCGAGGAATGGATCAGATCTAGTTTGACGCGCGTGAACAAAGAAAATGGCTTTTCCAGATGGAGCAATAAAATACATGCAATGGGCAATTCACCTTCAAAAGGAGAAAACTGAGCCTAGAGATTTGCCATGGTCAATCTATGTGGTGAGCCTACAAATGGAAGGCAATCTCTACTTGATGCGCCACTTCAATAATAAAGTGCCTATTGGCTTATGTGTTTTAGATATGACAAAAAACGTTGGAGGCAATTTGAAGTGGAGTGAGGAGACATTTAACAATGCTTTGGATGGGATCTTGGCTATTGCTGGAGGGTCAACAGATCCTGGATTTGTCTTTCTTGCATTTGTGGATTTCACTAACTTCACAAAATTGCAATGTGCCTTTCACGCCATGGGAGATAATCTGAGCTACCATTGTTGTGGTGCATTGCATCACTTTCCATCAGCTCCTTGCAAAGGAGCAATTCAATTCCTAACAGTTATTGCCTTCTTGGGACAAGGCAATGCATTTGAAGACCTGAGAAGAAGATCAGAGGAACATCCCATGCCAATTGATTGTTCTCTTCTTCAAGTAGCAGATAACGATATGTCAGATTTGCAATATTTGGAGGCCAAAAAAGAGCTTTGGTCAAGCACTACATTCGTACATATTGTTTTGAAGACCGCAAGCTTGTTGATGTTTTTGGTGATGGCTCCTTGGTTGCACAAGAAGGAATACAACAGAAAAAAGAAGTTATCTGCTTAATTGATAGTGTGGAGGAGGCAAAAAGCGTGGAGACCATGCTGCTAGACTTTGTTAAGTCTCATGAAGATATAGAAAAATGGGCTGGACTTCAACAATCCACTTCGCAATCAGGCGACATTGTGCCTGTTACAGAGGAGTGCTCTCCACAAAGAGAAGAAGAAGAACAACAACACCATCCTCTGTCAATGGAGGACTTTTTGGAAATGGAGACACGTATGTTTTGAGTTTCTTGTGCATGTTAGTGTTTCTTGTTACTGATTTGATACTCTTAATGTTAGATTTTGCTTTATATAGTATTGATTGAGTTTGTATTTTTTATCTCAAGCATTCAAGGTTTGAATGTAAATAGTAAATTACTTGAGTTTTTGAATGGTGGATCTGTAGACTAAAACTATAACATTTAATACTCACAAAGACTTAATTACTTAAGAGCTTGAACTCAATAAGTTTTGGACCTTTTATCAATACCCCCTTGATATGATACATTAGATCGTAGCATGGTTAAATGGTGATGCTTCATAAATTGAACCTAGCTTAGACAGGTGCTGGAGCCTAAATTTAAACTAACCTTGCTAGAAGGGAGCTTATGTTTGGACTTTGAGAACTAGCATAAGTAATCAATTAGAGCATAGATTAGACATGTGGTGGTGGCCGGCCTTAGAGACCAAAATCTTAATGAGCTTGGAAAGGTATTTAAGTACTGCAATTTACTTAGTTTTAGTACTCATTAAATGCATAGCTTGACAAAAGGTGGACCTTACATGGATCCTAATTTCAAGAGGTGTGGTAGACCTTCAAAACAAGCTCATATAGCTTGGACATGTGGTAGACCTTGCATGAAGACTAGTTTAACAAGTGTGGTACACCTTGTAACCAACACCCATTTGTTATATTAGCTTGGACAAGTGGTGGACCTTGCTTTTATGTTTCAATGGAGCATATTTTGGACAGGTGGTAGACCTTGTTTCTCTCCATGCTTCAATGGAGAGAAACTTTAGCTTGGACAAGTGGTGGACCTTGTTTTTATGTTTTAAAGGAGCATATTTCGGACAAGTGGTAGACATTTTTCTCTCCATGGTTCAATGGAACCCACCTTAGACAAGTGAAGTACCTTGAAACCAAACCCCCATAATACAACCTACTAAATAGGTTGGAAAATTGGTGGGATATGAAACCATCCATGATAGAGCATAGTATAGGTGAAAACGTAGTGGTCCTTATATCAATTACCCATGCATAGCTTGGACAAGTGGTGGACCTTGATTCTCTCTATGTTTCAATGGATCCTATCTTGGACTAGAGATATATCTTACTTAGTTCCATGCTTCAATGGATTGTAGCTTGGATAAGGAGTGGAACTTCAAACAAAACTCCACAGCATAGCATATATTAACAATTCATGGGTTTTATAGAGATTGTCTTGCCTATTTTGGAGAGTTGGTACACCTTTATTCTCCATTCTTCAATGGATCTGAGGTTGGACAAGCGGAGCTGGAGAAGTGGTCAACCTTAAAATGAAACCTCCCATGCTACAACCCATCATAGATCGTATATGTAGTGGACCTTGAAACTCTTTTATGTCCCTAGCTTAGAGAAGCATTGCACTCTTGATTATCTCCATACATGAAGGCAAGGTTGGACAAGTGGTGGACCTTCAAACCAGAATCTCTATGCAATAATAGGCAAGTGGTGGAGCTTGTTTTCTCCATGTTCCAATGGAGCCTAGCTTAGACAAACAATGGAGCTTGCTTCTCTCCATGTTTCAATGGATCCTAGCTTAGAGAAGTGGTGGAGCTTTGCTTCTCTCCATGTTCCAATGGACCATAGCTTAGACAAGTGGTAGACCTTGAAAAACACCCCCCGTATACAACATATTATGGGGTTTTCATGTTTCAATGGCTCCTAGCTTGGACAAATGGTAGAGCTTGCTTCTCTTTATGTTTCAATGGATCCAATCTTAGCCAAGGGTGGACCTTGAAACAAGAATCCCCCCCCCCATGTACAACGTATTATGGGTTTTGAAAGCACTGGGAGAAAATAATAGCTTTGATAAGTGGTGGACCTTGCTTCTCTCCATGCTTCAATGGAGCCGAGGTTGGACACATGTTGGAGAGAAGATGGTTGCCATGAAATAAGACCATGCATGCTATAATCAATCATATGTTGTACACATGGTGGACCTTGCAATTGTTTTATATGCCTAACTTGGACAAGTGGAGGACCCTTGATTACCTCCAGATATCAACAACAAGCCAAGTTTGGACAAGTGTAGTACCACCAAACCAGAATCTATATGCTACAATAGAGTATAGGTAGGACACGCGATGAACCTTGATATCAAACCATCCATGCTACTAGAGATGATAGGTTTCACATGTGGTGGAACCTTGTATCAATGTTCTATGTGTAGTTTTTGACTAGTGATAGACCTTGAAACTAATCCCTCTAGGCTACAAGAAAAAAGAGATGGATGAGGAGGCTAGACTACTTTTTTTGCATCAATGCATCCCATGTTACCACATATACTATAGGGTTCTTGGATAAGTGTTGGATCTTGTGTCAATGCTCCATGTCTAGCTTGGACAAGTGGTGGACCTTGGTTCTCTCTATGCTTCAAATGGGCAATAGATTGGAAACACAGTGGCCTTTTTTTTCCAATGATTTTATTTTTTGGAAACCTTGGAGGCACCATGTAAGAGGCACTCTAAGTCTTCCATACAATGGACCTATTGGACTATAAAATAATGATATATTTCTTTGATATTGTCATTATTTTATGCATAATATTTTCATTCTTTTTAGACACAAAGCGTTAGACACAAAGATTAAGTGATATAAAACTAGATGTATTTCACACTATGATTGGCATGAAGATCCTTTTGGGACACCAACTTTTCCTATTCCCAAAGATGTAATTTTCCATATTAACGGTGTGGATTTTGAAGTGCGACTTTCATGTATTGAAGGAGCTGGTTATGGGCTATTTGTGCATACTACCCTAGAAAGTGGTTTGACTATTCTAAACTATGGAGGGCATAAGTATAGATTTCAAGACTGGAAAAAGATATGCAAAATATTTCCAAGAGCTTATAAATATTCTCTTCTAGAGGATCCAAACATAGAAGAAGAGGAAGATCAATCATATATTATTGGTTGTGTAGAAGAAGGAAACGTGTCGGGCTATATAAATAGTTCTCATAGTACAAATGTCTGTCCCAACGTACGCTATACATTTGATCCAAATTTGCCACCTTGGCATAAATGCACCTCTTCACACATCAAGTCAGAAGAATATGGCCATGTATGCATTGAGACTATTTGTCAAGTTGAAGCAGGAGAAGAGTTGTTTGCTGACCATAACTTTACTTGACATTGTAAAGTATTGTACATGGATGGAAATCTCAAGTACATGCATCATTTTCATTTTTCATGGATGAAATCTCAAGTGAATATAACATTTGATTATTGTTTAGTTTATGATCAACGAGAATCTAGAGTGCTCTTATGCTTTGTGTGTTGTCTAACATATTTGACTACCTTGGCCATAGAATCTTGATTCTACTCTAGATTTGTGATAAATCTTACCAAAATTTAATCAATGTCTAGGTTGGACAAGTGGTGGGGCTTCAAACATTACTGTCTTCAACAAGTGGAGTTATCTTACTTGAATAAGTGGTGGCCTTTGAATCCAAATCTAAGCCAAATCTCTAATTATTTTATTGTAGTTTAGGTTGGACATTTGGTGGACCTTGTATCCATGTTTCCTCAACAAGGGTGGCTTTTAGTTTGCACTTTAAGTACTCATCTTTAATAAAGTGTAGGATGGAAAATGTTGAGTTAGTAGATTGTATTTTAGACAAGTGGTGTTTGGTGTACGAATGCTGAAAATGGTTGCAAGGATTCTAACAATGACTTTACCTTAAATAAATTTCTTACTAGGAGTTTCTACATATAAATATGGTGAATAAAATTCTAGTGGTTTTGAGATACCATTTGTGTGTGTGTTTTCTTAGATTCACAAACTGGGATGGATAATGCTCCTATGGTTCAGTCAACAACTATAGAATCCATAGATTCTATGGTTTCTAAAGTGCCCAAGATGGATGATATTTCTATACTAGAGTCTAGTGTTGTGCAACTTGAGCAAGCTTCCAATAATGAGAACCAAGAAATCGATGCTTCAAAAATGCAACATACATCAAAAGAGACTGAAAAGTCCACTCACGAGCTATTGCCAATTGGTACTACGTCATGTAGCATAGATAGTTTGAGAAATCCATGCTTACAATTATATTGGATTTAAATGGTCTATTGTTGAAACGTTCCCCTCAACCATCCTCACACCACAACTCAGTGCAAATGGATTCAAAAAGATATATTATACTCAGGCCAGGTTGCATCCAATTCTTGAAGACTATTTTACAAAGGTTTAATGTTGCAATTTGGTCGACAGCTACTAGGAATAATGTGTATCAAATCCTTGCAGCACTAAACAACTTAGCTAAGGATACATTGTCTTTCTTTGCAATTTGGTCGCAAGATGTTTGCTACACCGCTCAAACTCAAAAAATGTTTAGACCCGACAATCCAAACGTTGAGGCAATGTTCAAGCCTCTAGCCAAAATTGCCATGGGGTTTGAATGTGATCCACAAAGAACAGTGCTTATTGATGACTCTCCTTACAAGGGATGTATTTCACCAGAAAACAATTGCATTTTTCCACCACAATTTGATGCTGAGAAGATGGTTGACAATATGCTCTTGGAGGAGCTACTGCCATACTTGATTCAGCTTGATGAGAGAAGGGATGTGAGTGATTTAATTGCTTCTAATCGTTATGGACAACCTATAGTGACAAATGATAGTGAATACAAACAAATCATGGAGTATTGGAAGCAGAAAAATGATGTTTGGTCAGCTAAGGTGTTCTTTACAAGAAGAATACCACCTGCAAAAGGTGATAGAGATGAAACTATCATTGAAGATGCAAGTGACACAAGCCACCGCAATGAAATGAGAAGAGCTCAAATACAAGAGATCTTGGCAAAGGAGCGTACACCCATTGAAAGCATGAAGGCGTCACAATTGACCACTTTAGCTAGGCAATTGGGTTGTAACAAAAAAGGAGTTTTGAAGGCAACCACAGCAAAGGCTTATATAAATAAGGTGAAAGCTGAGAACAATCTTCTAAGGCTGGATAGAAAGCAACCCTAAGGTACTAGTGACATGTCATATATTCTTGATACACATGCTTGAACACTCATGTGCATGGTATCTAACAGATTTTTCTTTTTATTCCTTCTTGCGGGATCTTACAAAGGATACTACTAGATGGAGCTCAATCAATAGAGATTTTGATATTTTTGCTCAAAATAATGAAGCAGTCACCTACATTTTTGTTTATCAATTTCTTGAGAGACTTTATTTTAGTTTGTAATCATCAAATGAAATGAAAAGTATCCTTCTTATTAAGATTGTTGATCTTTTTGTTGTTCAAACCTTTCAATTGTGATTTATAGTTTTGTTAGCATGAGATTGTGCTTTTTTAGTTTGAAAAAAACTGTCAAAGATCCAAGTCTTTTTGGCTTTACTTAAGTTATTAATTGTGAAAGATCCAAGTCTTTTTGCTTTACTTAAGTTATTGATTGCCTATGTAATAGTCCTTAAAACAATATCGGATGGCTTTCTTGCTCCCATGTCTCACATTGGTCTTTAGGTAAGACAAGTGGTGACCTTGAAAGTATGGTCTCATATCTCGATCAAGTGAAGAGACATGAAGCTTAAATATCACTACTATGTATCTAGTGTTAAACTCCATCGAGACAAAGACTAGATAGCCAAATTGCAGTCGAGTTTAAGTGAAAAATCCATTTGAGCTAAGGTAAAACTTATAGTGCCTCATTTTTCTAGGATTCTACCCCATCAAGGAAGTTAGAATCTAGCACAAACCAATTAAGACTCTTTTGGAGCCTAGATAGGACAATTCGTGGAACTTATGAAACTTATTATTGAGTTAGAGTCTAGTTTAGATAAGCAAAAGATCTTCAAACCAACACTTGACTTTCTTACTATTCAATATTCAAAGTCCCTTGAGGCTAACAAATTACATACCCACTTGTAACCTAACTAATGAGTAATTATATAGATCTAAGCAAGTATATATAATGAGTCTTCAAAATAATAATCCAAGGGAAGAGAGTAGCAAGGTCCACTACTTGTCCAAGCTCAGCTCTAGACAACATAGAAAGATGCTAGTTCTACTAATTGTCTAATTATAGGCATGGAGAAATGATAGAAGGTTGACCACTTGTCCAACCTATCATCTCTAGTAAGATGGGAGGTTTGGCCTTAAGATTCACCATGTAACCAACCTATACATCATTGTATTATGAAGAGTAAAAAAGCAAAGCTCCACCACTTGTCCAAGCTAGTTCTAAAATCCACATGGAGATAAGCAAGCTCCACCATTTGTCGAATCTCTCTTCCATTAAAACATGAAAAAACTCAGCTATGTTGTACAGGGGGACTTTTTTCCAAGGTCCACCACTTGTCCAAGCTAGGATCCAGTAGCTAGCACGAGTGGTTTGGTCTCAAGATACACCACTTGTACACTCTATGTCATTATATTAAGAAAAACTATGTATTAAGGTCCACCACTTGTCCAACCTATAAGGTTATATCTTAAATGGTATCCTTTCTCACCACTTGAAATGCCCATGATATGTTTTACACGGGGGTTTCATTCCAAGGTCCACCATTGTCCAAGCTAACTCTATTCAAACATAGAGAGAAGCAAAGGTCCACCACTTGTCCAAGCTAACTCTATTCAAACATAGAGAGAAGCAAAGGTTCACCACTTGTCAAAGCTAGGCTCTGTTGAAGTATGGAGAGAAGTAACCTCCATCATTTTTCCAAGATAGGTGCCATTCAAACATGGAAAGAATCAAGATCTACCATGTCTCCGAGATTCTAGGCTCCATTGAAACACCCTAAAACCATGATATTTTGTACATGGGGTGTTTACATTCAAGGTCTACCACTTCTCTAACGTATTATACCTAGTAGCATGAGTGATTTGGTCTTAAGATTCACCACTTATCCACTCTATGTCATTATATTAAGAATAACTGGGTGTTAAGGTCCACCACTTGTCCAACCTATAAGGGTATATCTTAAATGGTATCCTTCACCACTTGTCAAGGTCCATCACCACTTTTCCAACCTATAAGGTTATATCTTGAATGATATTTTTCCTCATCACTTGTAATGCTATGTTTTACAAAGGGGTTTTGTTCCAAGACCCACCACTTGTCCAAGCTAACTCCATTAAAACATAGAGAGAAGCAAAGGTCCACCACTTGTCCAAGATAGGCTCCATTGAAACATGGAGAGAAGGATGATCCACCATTTCTCCAAGATAGGTTCCATTGAAACATTGAGAGAAGCAATCTCCACCATGTCTCCAAGCTAGGCTCCATTGAAATACCCTAAACCCATAATTTTGTACATGAGGGGTTTACATTCAAGGTCCACCTCTTGTCCAACCTATTATCCCTAGTAGCAAGAGTGGTTTGGTCTCAAGATTCACCACTTGTACACTCTATGTCATTATATTAAGAAGAAATATGTGTTAAGGTCCACCACTTGTCCAGCCTATAAGGTTATATTTTAAATAGTATCCTTTCTCACCACTTGAAATGCCCATGATATGTTTTACATGGGGGTTTCATTCCAAGGTCCACCACTTGTCCAAGCTAACTCTATTAAAACATATAGAGAAAGAAAGGTCCACCACTTGTCCAAGCTAGGCTCATTGAAACATGGAGAGAAGGAACCTCCACTGTTTCTCCTAGATAGGCTCCATTGAAACATGGAGAGAAATAAGCTCCACCATGTCTCCAAGTTGCTAGGCTCCATTGAAATACCCAATACCCATAATTTTTTTGTACATGGGGGGTTTACATTCAAGGTTCACCACTTGTCCAACCTATTATCCCTAGTAGGTTTGGTCTCATGATTCACCACTTGTCCACTCTATGTCATTATATTAAGAGGAATTAGGTGTTAAGGTCCACCACTTGTCCAACCTATAATGTTATAGCTTGAATGGTATTTTTTCTCACCACTTGTAATTCCCATGACATGATTTACATGGGGTTTTGTTCCAAGGTACACCACTTGTCCAAGATAAATCTATTGAAACATAGAGAGAAACAAAGGTCCACCACTTTTCCAAGCTAGGCTGCATTGAAACATGGACCTTAATACCAAATTATTTCTAGTAGCATGAGTGATATTTTGTACATGGGGCGTTTACATTCAAGGTCCACCACTTGTCCAACCTATTTCCCTAGTAGGTTTGGTCCCAATTTCACCACTTATCCACTCTATGTCATTATATTAAGAATAATTGGGTGTTAAGGTCCACCACTTGTCCAACCTATAAGGTTATATATTGAATGGTATTTTTTCTCACCACTTGTAATGCCCATGATATGTTTTACATGGGGTTTTTGTTCCAAGGTCCACCACTTTTCCAAGATAACTCTATTCAAACATAGAGAGAAACAAAGGTCCACCACTTGTCCAAGCTAGGCTCCATTGAAACATGGAGAGAATGATGCTGCACCATTTATACAAGATAGGCTGCATTGAAACATGGAGAGAAGCAAGCTTTACCATGTTTCCAAGCTAGGCTCCATTGAAACACTCTAGGGGGTTTTATTTCAAGGCCCACCACTTGTTTAACCTATTATCCCTAGTAGCATGAGTGGTTTGGTTTCAAGATTCACCACTTGTACACTCTATGTCATTATATTGTGTTAAGGTCCACCACTTGTCCAACCTATAAGGTTATATCTTAAATGGTATCCTTTCTCGCCACTTGAAATGCCCATGATATGTTTTACATGGGAGTTTCATTCCAAGATCCACCACTTGTCCAAGCTAACCATATTCAAACATAGAGAGAAAGAAAGGTCCACGACTTGTCCAAGCTAGGCTTCATTGAAACATGGAGAGAAGGAACCTCCACCATTTCTCCTAGATAGGCTCCATTAAAACATGGAGAGAAGTAAGTTCCACCATGTCTCCAAGATGCTAGGCTCCATTGAAATACGCAAAACCCATGATATTTTGTACATGGGTGATTTACATTCAAGGTCAACCATTTCTCCAACTATTATCCCTAGTAGGTTTGGTCTCACAATTCACCACTTTTCCACTAGATGTCATTATAATAAGAGGAATTGGGTGCTAAGGTCCACCACTTGTCCATCCTATAATGTTATAGCTTGAATGGTATTTTTTCTCACCACTTGTAATGCCCATGACATGCTTTACATGGGGGTTTTGTTCCAAGGTTCACCACTTGTCCAAGCAAATTCTATTGAAACATAGAGAGAAACAAAGGTCCACCACTTTTCCAAGCTAGGCTCCATTGAAACATGGACCTTAATACCAAATTATTCCTAGTAGCATGAGTAATATTTTGTACATGGGGGTTTGCATTCAAGGTCCACCACTTGTCCAACGTACTTTTCCTAGTAGGTTTGGTCGCAAGATTCACCACTTGTCCACTCTATGTCATTATATTAATAATAATTGGGTGTTAAGGTCCACCACTTTTCCAACCTATAAGGTTATATATTGAATGGTATTTTTCTCACCACTTGTAATGTCCATGATATGTTTTACATGGGGATTTTGTTCCAAGGTCCACCACTTGTCCAAGCTAAATCTGTTCAAACATAGAGAGAAACAAACGTGCACCACTTGTCCAAGCTAGGCTCCATTGAAACATGGAGAGAATGATGCTCCACCATTTATCCAAGATAGACTCCATTGAAACATGGAGAGAAGTAAGCTCCACCATGTTTCCAAGATGCTAGAGTCCATTGAAATACCCAAAACCCCTGATACTTTGTAGATGGGGGGTTTACATTCAAGGTCCACCACTTGTCCAACCTATTATCCCTAGTAGCATGAGTGGCTTGGTCTCAGGATTCACCACTTGTCCACTCTATATCATTATATTAAGAAAAATTGGGTTTCCATATCTAAATGGATCTTTGCTTGGATAAGTGGTAGACCTTGAGACCTAAATACCCATTCTACACTAGAGCATTGGTTAAGCCTTATACACTTCAAGCATACCTTTAACAACAAGTAGTAGTTATTAGTTGACTTAAGTCTAGTTGAACTCCATGGTATTGAGACTAAGAGAGAGTGTAGCATAAAAAAGAGTCAGGATTTTAATTTGACTTTCTTTCTATTAATGAGTAGATCATAGATGGATTTTGGTATCTAATAAAACCTTAGGGTAGACAATGTAAAACTCATGTCTATTGTTGTGTTTGCATTAAGTGTTCTTGTTCTTTAATTTCAGAACCATTACAGAAAAATGGATTGGCTATATGCTGGCATAAATTGAAGAAAACTATTGAATTACCCATCCAACCTCCTCCAAGACCTTGTCCAAGGAATGAATCACCTCCTTATCACCTACCACTTGCTTTCAAGGACATCAAAAGAGTACTTATCTTGGATCTAGAGGGGTTACTTCTCAAGACAGTTGAAATGAAACATGGAGATTCTATGCCATCTTGGGCTCAACACATGCGACTTGTGGAGGACAAAGATGAAGTTTATCATGTGGTGCGATCAGACGCACAAAGTTTTTTGGATTTTTTGTGCTGAATACTTTGAGCTATGGATATGGAGTTGCTATAACTTAACAAGGGTGCAACGCATCACACAAAAATGTTTTCCTGAGCAGTATACCAAGTTCAAGGTGTTTATGAGTAACAAAAATGGCCAAAATCCAAATATCATGTTAGGATTTACAAGGGTTTATCACAAAAATTTGAGTGATATTTGGAAGATATTTGAGTATTTGGATGCAAACAATACCTTAATTTTTTATGACACTCCATATAGGGTGATGTGGAACATGCCAGGGACATATCTTATATTTCCAAAGATGTGGAGGCAAACTTCCGAGCAACTTCAAAACTTCTTGCACAGAACCATAATTCCATGGTTGGTAGGATGGTTGTATGTAAGAGATAAGAGAGTCTATACATACAACAAAATTGTAAATCAGTATAGTGATTCTGAGACAAATTATGTCCTTGGTGTGTACTTGTCAACACGAAAGCATTGAATAAATATGGCTATAAGATGCTTTTTTTATTCTAGTGTGTATCTTTCAACATTTGTATAATTTGATATAGTCTTTTTTATAAATTAAAAGGTGTGTCAATTTTATGAACACTTGAATGGAGTGCACCCTACTCTAAGGGGACTTCAATGTACTATTGGAGTGCATCCTATTGTAAGGGGACTCTGATGTATTGCTAGAGTGCACCCAAATTTTTGGGGACTCATTTTTTATTTGATTGGGGCCTATGTTGGGTCATATAGTAAAAGAAATTCATTTTTGTCAATTCATATCGAGGTTGCATTTTATTTGAACTATGAAAGAATTGATGTTTGATGTCAAAATAAACTGTAAGTGTGGATCAGAGAATTCATGGACTTTAAATATGTGAGAGGGATCTTTTTCGTGGGCACAAATGTTTGCTTCAAGAATTTTGTCATTACATACTTTATGTGAAAGAGTTTTAGAACCTAAAAGACTTTGAAAACAAAACTATGGAATCTAAGTGCATGTATTCTTGAATGGCTTGAAAGTTGATGTATACATGCATGTCGCCTTGATGAAGATTTAGATCTGACAAGATGGAAAGATATAATTCTTGGACGTTACCTTTGTCAATTTGGTAATAACATATTTAACTTCTTTTATATGGGTGAAAATATATTATTATGTGCATTTGGAACCTAATTGCTTGACCTTCAAACCAAGATTCCTATGTTATTTTTTCATATAAATTTTTGTACTGAATTAAGATTGTGGATGCAAGGTCCAACCACTTGTCAAGCTAGATCTAAGAAAGTATATATACTAGTCTTCAAACTAGTAAACAAGGAAGAGGGCAAGAGTAGTAAGAGAGAAGAGAGAAGCAGGGTCCATCACTTGTCCAAGCTCATCTCTAGACAACATAGAGAGATGTTATGTCTACTAATTGTCCAATATAGTCATGGAGAAATGATAGAAGGTTGATCCACTTGTCCAACCTATCATCTCTAGTAAAATGGGAGGTTTGGCCTTAAGATTCACCATGTAACCAACATATACTTCATTGTATTATGAAGAGTAGAAAAGAAAAGCTCCACCACTTGTCTAAGGTAGTTCCAAAATCAACATGGAGAGAAGAAAGCTTCACCATTTGTCCAAGATAGGTTCCATTAAAACATGGAAAACCTCATATATGTTGTACATGGAAGCTTTTTTCCAAGGTCCACCACTTGTCCAAGCTAGGATCCATTAAAACATGGATAGAAACAAGGCTCCACAACTCGTCCAACCTTTATAGCTGCGAAGTGTACCGGTTGTCTAAACTAGGCATGGGAAAATAATAGAAGGTCCACCACTTATCCAATATATTATCTCTAATAGCATGGGAGGTTTGGTCTCAAGATTTAGGAATTGGCTGACCTGTATTTCATTGTATTTTGATGAATTTGGTTTTAAAGTCAACTACTTATCCAAGCTATAAGTTTATATCTTGAATGGTATTCCTTCCCATCACTTAGAAAACCAATGATATGTTGTACATGGGGGGTTTGTTACAAGGTCCACCACTTGTCCAAGCTAGTTTCATTGAAACATGGATGAAGACAAGCTCCACCATTTGTTAAAGCTAGACTCCATTGAAATCTAGAAAATCCATTCTATGTTGTACATGGGGTTTTTGTTTTAAGGTCCAACACTTGTCCAAGCTAAGATCCATTGAAACATGGAGTAGAGAAACACTCCACCACTTGTCCAAGCTAGGCAACATTGATAGTAGTTGGTTTATTTTGAAGATCCACCACGTGTCTAAGCTAACTCTATTGAAACATAGAGAGAAGCAAAGGTCCACCAACTGTTCAAGCTAGGCTCCATTGAAACATGGACAGAAGCAAGCTCCACCATTTCTCCAAGATAGACTCCATTGAAACATGGAGAGAATCAAAGGTCCACCATTTCTCCAAGCCAAGATCTAGTTGTCCAACCTATAAGGTTATATCTTAAATGGTAATCTTTCTAATCACTTGGAATACCCATGATATGTTTTACATGGGGGTTTTGTTCCAAGATCACCACTTGTCCAAGCTAACTCTATTGAAACATAGAGAGAAGCAAAGGTCCACCACTTGTCCAAGCTAGTCTCCATTGAAACAAGGAGAGAAGCAAGCTCCATCATTTCTCCAAGATAGGCTAGCATGGATAAGTGCACCTTGAAACCAACCTTCCTATGAGGCAATAGAGCATATGCTACATATTTTATGTATGCCCCATGCCTCAAATTAAGAAGTTATAGATTAGAAGTGGACCTTGCTTAAATGTCACATGCAATAAATTAAGGAAAAATAGCCAAGTGGATTGTATTCCTCAATGGATCCTTGCTTTCACAAGTTGTGAACCTTGAGTCACTTTTACATTAACTTGGACAAGTGGTGGACCTAGAAACCAAGCTCTCCATGTTGAGATAAGTTGTAGGTAGGACAGTAGAACATAGACAACGATAATGGATGCAATATACTCCTCTCCTAATAATCCAATTGATTGAAACCATGATATTTTAGTTGTTTTCATTGTGTATTGTATGTGCATAAAGTGGAATGAGACCTTAAGAAAACTCAAATTTTTGACAAAATCTCTATATTTTATACATGATATATTGAAAGTTGTCCAACCTGGGAATTGGGATTTTCCCACTTTACCTAATATGGTCTTTCTCCTTTTGGTCCCCTGTTTGAGATAGGTCTAAAAGCATTTATTACACATTACTCTTTGGTAGACCATCTCTTTTGGACCCCTATTGAGATGCAACCATCTCTCCTTTTGGCCCCTGATGAGATAGGTCTAGAGGCACATGTCTCTATCTAGCTCTTGTTCCCGTTTATTCTCCACATTGAATGTTCAATTTAAGATGAGAAAATTATTGTGTTAGCTAGATATTAGATTTTAGCACTTATCACAAAATACTCTTTGGTAGACCGTCTCCTTTTGGACTCCTATTGAGATGCAACCATATCCTTTTGGTCCCCTATTGAGATAGATTCAGAAGCAATTATTTACACATTGCGCTTTGGAACAATCTCCTTTTGGACCGTATTGAATGCAACAATCTCTCCTTTTGGTCCCCTGCTGAATAGGTCCAAAAGAACATGTCTCTATTCTAACTCTTGTTCCCGTTTATTCTCCACACATTAAATGATCAGTTTAATATGAGAAAAATCATTTGGTTAAGCTCAATATTAGATTTTAGAACTTGTCGCAAATTGATCTTGGTAGACCGTCTCCTTTAACTCCTATTGAGATGAAACCGTCTCTCCTTTTTGGTCCCCTGCTGAGATAGGTCTAGAAGCACTTATTACACTTCATCTTTGTAGAACATCTCCTTTTGGGCCCTATTGAGATGCAACAATCTCTCCTTTTGGTCCCTTGCTGAGATAGGTTCTAGAAGCACATGTCTCTATTCTAAATCTTGTTCCTGTTTATTCTCCCACATTAAAATGATCAGTTTAATATGAAAAATCATTTGGATAGCTAGATATTAGATTTTATGACATTCTTCCTCGACAATGAGTAGAGAAGATAAAGCTTAGTCATAGTCCCATGTTTCTTAGCGGGTAGAGGATCCCTTTTACCCTACACATCATCTAGAATGGATGACAAATCATTTGGTGCTTGGGAGACTTGGCCATTGCAAGCATGTCTGCTCTTTAGTCCATATCATACTTCAAAGTAGAGTGACAAGTTCTACTTGGTGTTTGGGAGACGTCGCCATCACAAACATGATCCAAGCATGCATACTTTTCAAATTTTGTGCACAATAAAAGAAGAGAAATTGTCTTATAAGACAAAAGCATTGTTCATTTACAATGCATTTTCATTTGCTTACTCTATGTAGCATTGTAACATTGACAAGGTTCAATTATCCTTAACACTAGGTTGGTAATGGGACACTTTTATGTCCTATTAAGTGAACCATTTTCCTTGAATTATGTAAGAGTTTCAAAATGGATTTTTGAGGTGCTATCTATCTAAAAGTTGTCTCATGAGCTGAAAAAAACTCGACAATTTTTTGGAATATCAATTCCATCTTTAAACCTTGTCCTTGCACAACATTTCACAACCTAAACTGTGTGAAAAACGAGTCCTGTTTTTGGCTTTTTTTCAACTTTTTGCAACTATACCGCTCTAGAATTCATGTTTGTGAGGTCTATAATGCTAGAGAACTATCTTTAGTAGTCGTCAACATGTCCTGATGCTTCTAGGGAGAAATAAATGTTAAGTTGTAAGTTATGACCAAATTACAAAATTGTCAAATCCTGTTTTTTTAGCCAATTTTAGCTCTTCTATGATTTTTTTTGGTGGCTTTCATGATATCCAAATGCAGTTTTGATTTTCTATGTCGCATATTGTAACATAAAGCTAATATTCCTTGAGTTTTGGGGCACCTAATACCCTATTTTTGCATAGTAGACAACGATGGTTGATTTTTCCAATTATAGAAGAAAACGAAACATTCTAGTTTATCAAGTGTAGCTTTTTCAATATTGTTAGTTTCTTGTGACAACTACATGAATTTTGTAGGTAGTAAACCATATCTAGTCATAAGGATCAAATTTGGCTAGATTTGAATGTTCTAGTTTCTATGGGATTCTACAACTCATAATGTTGAACCCAGTTTTTTTCATGTTTGCTGTATTTAGCACTTCATCTTTGTCCCCAAGATTCTCCTTGGTAAGAGATGTTATTATTCTTTTTAGCATGCTCCATGGCTCCTTATGAACCTAAAGGACGATAGGGAACTAGAAAACATGCATTATTATTTGTATTGAGCGTGGCTATAGAACTTTGATGATAGGTTTGCAGAATGGTAAAAATTCAACTTTTTGTACCTATTTCTTTTGGCAAAACAAAAAATAGTGAGTGAGAAGCAATCATATGTATAGATCACCAACCATTGAAGTTAACTAGGGAATTTATCTCAAGTCCCTACAAAAATCCCTAATCTTATTTTAATGCAACAAAACGTAACAAATGACTGTTTTGATGAAAATGTACTGGTCCATCAACTTTGGAGGCTTGTGTGACCAAAGATGAGAAATTTTACAAGTTTCTTATTTTTTACATGTATAGTAGGCCTTGAACTATAACCTCATAAAAGGATTTTACAAAATGAGTGGATCTACTATGGTTTTGGAGGTTTTTTTCAAAACCCTGAAAGGACACTTTAATATCCTGTTAGGTTACCAACCTAGTGTTAAGCTAGGTTCCTTGTATCCATCTAGCATCTTTAAAAGGATAATTCTTAAACTTAATAAGATCATTTGATAACTTTACCGTTTCTTAGTACCTTGTCTTCGTGAAAAAAACCGATTCGGGCTGTAAACCTCTTCTTATCTTCGATCTTAGGCGGGTCCTCCATTATTGGTTCTTTTTGTGGCTCTCCTTTGTAAGGCTTGAGTAGACTCACATGGTTAGCATTGTGAATGAGCCAATGGTTGGGAAACTATAACTGATAAGCGATCTCATTGATTGGCCTGGCAATTTAAAAAGGACCATAATATCTTTTTGCTAGTTTAGCATAATACTCTTGGTGAACCATGTGACTCTTGCCCGTAGTAGTATGCCTTAGACAATCCTTGAGAAACTTTAGCAACACCTGATCATTTTCCTTAAAGTCTAAGGCTCTTCTATGCTTATTAGCAGCAGCCCTTTTTTCCTTCTCTTTGAGATGGATACGACCTCTTTAATCTTTGGAAAAGATTCCAAAGATTCTTGTGGGTCTCAGCTATATTCATCAGCAGGGAAGATATTCCCATGTACTTTAAGTAGTAGGGGGATTTTAGATCTTCCCTCTTTGAACTCAAAAGGTGCTTTCTCCAAAAGTATGTACAATGTCATTGTAAGCATACTCTATAAGAGTTAGGTACTTCTCTCATTGAGAACGTTGATCTACTTCCATGACATAGGCTTTTAGTAGATTTAAGAATCGTTAGATTAGTTATTTCATTTTGGTCATCCATTTGTGGATAATAGGCCAAAAGAGAAATTTAATATAATTCTAGATTCTCAAAGAGACCATTCTAGAAATTATTGGTCATTCTAGGATTTTTGTCTGACACTATGGATGTTGGAAATCCATGATACTTAAAAATTGAGATTTAAAGAGGGGTTTGATGTGCCTTAATAGTCTTTTTGACAGGCATAGAGTGTGTTTTCTTGCTAAGCCTATCTACTGAAACAATCCAAGATGCTTCCCTCGATCAAATTTTAATTTTTGGTATACCACGCATTTTAAACAACTTTGTATGTTTACTTTTCATGGTAGACCAATAGAAATACATTTCTACTCCTCAAGAGAAGATTATATAATCCTTCTTTGCCCCACATAATGAGAAGCATGGGATTCATACATGACTTTCTTATTGTATGGGTGAGTAACACATAGCCATTTCCGTTTGGAAGATAACCATCCTCCAAGGTGAATGGTTTTTTTTCCTTCCCTAATGCAAAGTCTGTAGTTACGTACTTAAAGTCTCGAACAGTAGCACACTCATCCATCATAAAAGATAAATCATTGTGCGTTGCTATAGACACAACATTTACCCTTGGCCATCGTGAAAGTGCATCGACCACTTGATTGTGCTTGCCAACCATGTGATCAATATGAAATTTAAATTTTCTTACCTCATTTTTTGTTGAGATCTTGGTTTGCATCATGAATTTATTTCCTAGGCTTTGAGATCCATTGGTAGGATGAATGGAGCTTCCAAGAGATAGTGCTTTCATGTGTCTAGGGCATGTAGAACAACTAAAAGTTCTGTTTCGTATATGCCCAAAACCCGTTCATTTGCATTGAGCCTTTGGATCTCATATGTTATGGCATGCCCTTCTTGAAGCAAAACTGCTCCAAGGCCATCACCAGAAGTAGCACATTGGACCTCAAATGGCTTTGAGAGATCCAGAAGCATAAGAACTGGTTGGGAGGTAAGCTTCTCTTTAAGATTGTCAAAAGCATTTTGTTCTTTAGCAATCCATGAGTAATTAACATTCTTCTTGTTAAGTCATGCAATGGTCCTGCTATTTTGAGAGCATTTTGCTATGAAGCGTCCATAGTATGCACACATATAAAAAAAGCTTCTTAACTCATGTAGATTCCTTAGATTAGGCCATGCTTTTACTACCTCCAACTTTGATGGATTCATACATAAACGATCTTGAAGATAATGTGACCTAAATATTGAATCTCTTGTAGGAAAAATTCACTTTTATTTTGATTAATGAAAATCTTATCTCTCTCACAACTTGAAAGATTACCTAGAGGTTTTCACTTGTACTCCTCAAGAGAATTTGAGTGGCTTGAAGGTTTTTGTCCATGATGAGTGAATGCGGCTAGAGAATTTTCCAGGCCAAAACTCTTCTACTCGGTAGCACGATAATCTTTCTTTCTTCATAGTGATTCTATTTAGTTTTCTATAGACGACACACATGTGATATGTGCCATCTTTATTTTTCACTAAAAGTACTGGTGAATAGAATAGAGAGGAGCTAGGCCTCACCATCCTTTTTTCCACCAAATCATGCACTTGCCTCATGATCTCCTCTTATTGACTTGTGAACTCAATAAGGAGATTTATTAGGTGGTGAGCTTCCTAGTAGAATCTCTATTGCATGGTAATCATCCCTCGTTTTGGAGGTAGCTCACTAGGGGTGTGATAAATGAAAACATCTTGGAATCCATTTAGGAAATTAGACATCTATAATTCCTCTTGATTCCCTTTATTTCTACTCGTGAAAACATTAAAATCATTTACAGATTCTCTAACAAAAATTGTATACGCAAAAATAGAGATTTTCATTGACTATCAAAAGCAAGCGTATTCACTAGGGGTATGGTGTTCCCCGACTCATTAACATCTATGTACATTCTCTTTTCCCGATAGGTGAAATAGATTCTCCTTTGATGGAACTTCATGTTTGCAGCATGTGGTTAAGCATAGTGCCCCTAGATAACATCCTCATGCTGGAGAGGAGAGATTGAAAAAGTCTTCTTTGTTGACATAGCTTTGGACATGAAGCCTCAACTTCCCAATCAAGGGAGTAACGGAGGCTTGCTATCCCTTGAAAGCTCCATCGACAGTTATAGTATCTCCCATATCGCAAACTTGAATACCCTAATTAGTGGCCAACTCCGTTGATATGAATTTGTGAGTAGAGCCAGGATCAAAGAGAATAAGGGGATCATGCTCCCTTACTTTTCCCCAAGCATAGGAGAGGTATGAGCCTTTGCAATGAGTATCCTCTTTCGGAGCTTCAACCATGGAAGATCTAGGAGTGTCATTGAGTTTATTTCTTTTGAGGCAAGAACGATAACCATGTCCTTGCTCCCCACACTTAAAAGCATTTATGGAGGCCTCCAATTCTTCGAGAGAGAGCTTATTTTTATCTTTTTAAGCTCCTTTCTTCCTGGCCTTGTTACTGTTGGTGTTTCCTTGGGAAGAGTTTCTCTTCCCTTTAGCTTCATTTCGATCCTTGTTTTCCATGGGATTGAAATTTCCTCACATCCCTTGTTGGAAATTGATCCTTGAAGCAACCATAGTGTGGTGGATGACTTTGGTCATAGTGCTAGGCCATTGTGAGTTAACATACTTGGCCATTTCTTCAGGTAATCTCGTACATAATTATGGATTTTGTTTGGTAAAGTCTATCCTTTGAAAGACTGTAGATTTGAGATGTAAACCCAAAACTTGTCTACATATTTGTGATAGACTCATTGGAAGAGCAGCTTCATGCTCCATCATTCAGTAAGCACTCGGTCCTTTACATCCCTTGCAAGTAATTGCTTCATGATGGAGACTTGTAGAGTTTTCCATGGCTTTGGGGCCTCGTTGTTGCCACGAGGACTAGCCCACCATTGACAAGCAGACTTCTACAAGTCCATAGCTACATAGTGTATCTTGGAGGACTCCGTGAATCCTTCGTCTCCCCAAAGGCCACATCAAACTGTTGGATGAAGGACAATGCTTTGTTTGTGGCACCAAAGGTGCCATCATAGGTGAGAAAAGAGATACTCTTTCCTCCCTCTTTGAATCTATTGAGCTTTTGGAACCTTTGCCATGCAGGGTAAGTTTTGCAATGTCCTCCCCTCTTGTATTCTCTAGGAGAATAGCCATAACTTTCATCGGAAGAGAAGGAAGGTGAAGAAGAAGGAGAAGAGGGGACCTCTTTCTTGCCTTTGTTTCCTTTGTTTCCTCTCTTACCTTTTGGAATGACGAGGAGGAGTATGGTTGAACATTTACTCTTGGGAGGAGTTGACCGTTTCCTCTTGGGAGGAGTTGACGATAGTCTAGATCGCCGTCTTCATGGAGCCACATCTTTAGAGGAACTTAGGGATTTTCTTCTCTCTTGTTCTTTGGATTCCTCCTCTCTTATGGAAGAGAGTCTTCTTTTGGGAGTCTCATCAAGGACCTCCTAATCTCTCTCTCTGCTCCTCTCTCTCTCTCTCCTCTTGGAGAGGAAGGGAAATCCCATAAGCACAAAGTTGTTGAGCAGCTTCGGCTTGCAAAGTAGGGTTGCCCATAGCTTGATGCAGCCTATTAACAAGATAACTGATAAAGATGGGGACATCATCAGTAGCACCTTCATTTGAAAAAGATCAAAGTTATCAATGTTCTTTATACTCTCTTGGTTATTGTCAGCCATGCTAATTATACTTATGTGATTACCTAGTGTATCCTTTGGCATTCAGAACCTTAGTTGCTACTTCTCTTAGACTTTGAAGATAAGCACTTAAGTATTTACATCCACGGCTCGAATTGGTTAATTATAGAGAGTAGTGGAGTGGGTCCAACATAGAAAAATTGATGAGGGATAGCTCTTTTTGGACTTCTAGGGCTCAATAATGATTTTTTAGTTGAATCCACCTTAAGGAAACCAAACTCTCCTCTACGCACAATAGCATTGCGACCCTCCATATTCATCTTGAACCATTGCACGTCCAACAAGCCGACAAAAAATCCTCTATAATCAATCCTCAAAATCTCTTGTAGCGTGCCGAAGTATGTGAGTTCCGCCACCACCACAGGATCTGCATTAGAGGACCGTCGTTACGACTAGACTGTTCAAATTTTTCCATGATTCCACAATCTTGAGTAAAATGCTTTTTGTCGATCCGTTCCACCCTAAAATGTCGACCTTTACACCATGCTGCTCTGTATGACTCATACTAAAACCAACAAAGATTATGAGTGGCCTTTCAAACATCTAGAAAGTTGCTAGTCGTACATTGCAAACTTACCTTGGTTGCGCAACCCTGAGAGTACTTCAACTCCTCCTCCGTCACTTCTTCACCGCACAGTTGTGTGCTTTTCAATTGGTTTTTCAATTATCTTAAGCTCATGAATGTTGGTAGGATCTCTTGACCCGCCAGATAATGCATCGCCGGTCGTCTTCCCCGTCTCCACTCAATTCGTGCCCTTTGTTGCTCTTGCTTTGCATCTTCGCATTGTGAAATTTTCTTTTGCATCACTAGATTGTGAAGCATGTAAAATCGAGTGATTTTAGCCTCTAGATCTTTCATCATCTTCTTCTCAACACCGAGATTGCACATGAAAATCCCATATATGTGCTCATTATCTATGGTTTTCCATAGCATGTCCCGGGATTTATCAAATCCATCTAGCCACTCTCCAATGTAAACTAGGGACTCTGATACCAGCCAACCTTCTGCCATGCTACCCTCTGGACGTGCCTTCTGATGCGCATATCCCTTGATAATTTTCATGAAACGTTCCAAAAAGAACATCCATCGGGAATGTACTATGCCAACTATTTCTACCTCATCAACTATGTGAACAAGAAGATGCACCTGAATGGTTAGCATGGTAGTAGGAAAGTGTTTCTCAAACATGCACACAACCTTCGCAACATTTAGTCTGGTGAATGGTATGGAGTCTACATTGATCTCCTTTTGTGAGATCCATTGCACCAACTTTGCAAGTTTTTAGATTGTATTACAAACGTCAGGAGAAAAATATCCCTCAATGGCCACCAGTAATATAAACAGCAAAACACGTCTAGCAATGATATTAAAGTCTACACATGAATTTGTTACCCAACCTTCGCTATGATGTATTCTACTTCAAACATACCAAACACATTTTATGACAGTCATTTGACTTTAAACCGGTAAGCTTTCCTTTTTTAGTGAAACATGTTCAGAGTGAGTGCCCATGGTGATTTAGAGAGTTTTATCGATCCATCGCGTGCTGTCTGCAGCGACCAATATTGCTCCGTACAATCCACATTTCTAAGGTAGACCCTGGCTCCCAAAGTATCTTTCTTGCTCATCAGATGGTCCCACAACAGATTATCCACATTCTTGAATATGTGCATTGGATAGAGAAAGTGATTGATCATGAGTCTGGGCCAATATGATCACTCGTACCATAAAGAGAGTCTCTTCATCCCTGGGGGCAAATTGTCATCACACATCTCCTTCTGATCTAACCATGCTCGTGCAGACATCCTCGATAGCTCTCTTCCCAAAAATCCATCGCGTAACTCATGAATCTCTGGAAGATATGCTTGATGACCTTCGTAGATTTTCTTCTTCAATGAGGGCGCCTGATGTGCATGAAGTCTAGGTCCACATGTGACATGCTCTATATCCGCTCGTTTGAAGCCCTGCATGTATACACACGACAATAGATAAGCTTGAGAAAAACCAAGATTTATAGTGTTTGGGTTTGAGTGTAAATCACCTGAGCATTATGTTAGTCTGGGATAGTCATGCATGGTACACATTAGAATGCATCTGATCAAAGCATTCCGTCGACCTGTGTGTTGTCGCATATCCACCACTTCTATGCCAATCCACAATTGTTGTAGATATTCCAATAGTGGACAAAGATACACATCCATATTCTTCACTTTATACCACCTTGGCACAATCAAGCTTAGAAACAGGTGCCCCTTCTTGGCAGTCAACCACAGGGGAATGTTGTAGTTGACGATGACAACGGGCCATACACTGTAAGATGTTGATCTCTAACAAAATGGATTTATGCCATCCATAGCCAGGGCTATGTGCAAATTTTGAGCTTCCCTAGCAAAATCCGGGCATGTATTGTCTATATGTTTCCAGGCTGTGCAATCTACATGAATCCATAGCACACCATTCGAAGATCTATTCTCCTCGTGCCATGATGATAGGGCGGACATGGACTTACATTTGAAGAAATTCTTGATGCAAATAAGTAGAGAAAAATGTCGCAAAAACTTTTGTGGAATTTTTGGTTTGTGGAGATCTACTTGATATCTCTCGGAATCTCAGACACTTCTCCATGTCTATGTATTACCATCTGAAAATAATGCAGTTGATAGGACAAGCGTGAATTGAATTGTAATCCGTCCCCAAGTTTCCAAGATCTTTCTTGCTTCCTCTCTGGAATTTGGCATCACATTATCAGCTTGGCAGTATGTGCTCTTTGAGCAATCTACACAACAAAAAAAATGTTGTACACTTGTGTAAGTAATTTATCAGATCATTATACATATAGAGTTTTTTATTGAAGTAAACACATTGTAATAGATCACCCTAAACCCTAAACTTTGCTTGCATGTTGAGAAGAACCAGGAGTGCCTTCAATCTAGACACACGTGCTCTATCATACAATGGCGTATCGGCTTCACTTTTCATATCATCATAGATAAGCCTTTTTAAATCAATGATCGTCTCGATCATTTCATCGATCTTGGGCTCAAACATTTCCTCGTTGGGAATGTGGTCTACATGATCATCCTTAGAGCTGGCAGAGGCTACATCTTGTGGCCTCACGTATGTTGCTTGACCAAAGCGCCTGCGAACACGTCTATTGGGTTGCAAGATTGCTTCCTGTTGGCCAGCGTCAGAGTCCGACGAGTTATAATTGGCAAAAACTCGATCTATAATAGATGGATCAAAATTGCCAAATTTTCAAACGTGCTGCAAAGAAACACGTCTTGTCCGTCGCATAGCATGCTTGCATTGATTACAAGGACATAAGATCCTTGTTTTGGTTGGATGGCCCCACATCCTCGTCACTACTCATAATGAATGTAGAAACCTTATAACCTGGACATAAATTTTTTCTTCTATTGGCATCCTCCGTCTTTTCTCTCTCTCTCTCTCTCTCTCTCTCTCTCTCTCTCTCTCTCTCTCTCTCTCTCTCTCTCTCTCTCTCTCTCTTTCTCTCTCTCTCCCTCCCTCCCTCCCTCTCTCTCTCTCTCTCTCTCTCTCTCTCTCTATCTCTCTCTCTCTCTTTGTTCACACTGTAAACTACCTCACATTCTCTAATCATGTCCAATCCTTGCACACCTCGGTCTCGAGGTGCACAGAGATCAGAACCACCGGGTTACAATCTCGTCTTTACTGGTCAATGCCTATATTTGTGGGTACAAGAAATATACACACCCACATCTATATGATAGTGCATGTAGTGGAAAAAACCCCTTTGCCTCTTCTCTAGCTGTAGCAATTCATAGCATCTTAACATCTCTTCACAACAGATCCTTGTTCGAGGGATTACTTAGCACATTACATGTTGGCCTCCAATCCGAGTGTCATATCGTTGAAAGCTTTCCAACTTAAAGTCGTATTTGTAGAGAGGAAGAGAGGGATCACCGTTCACCTAACTCTAATTTTCTTCCGTAATCCCAAAGGTAGACTTTAATATAAAAACTAAATCCAAAATCTAACCTAATTGATCATATGGTGATTTTGAGATTTTTGAACATGGTTAGTGGGTGATTTAATAGGTGTCTGATTCTGATGGGAATATACATATTGTTGTGTACCTAGTGTTTGCTCTTTGGGCAAAGCCTTCATTGGCATGCCCTAAAATCTAACCTAAATCTAGTTTAATCTAATCTAATCTTAAACTCAACATAAACCTAAATCTAATCTAGCCTTAAATCTAATGTAAACCTAAATGTAATCTAACTTGAATGTAAAGCTAATCTAACTTTAAATCTTGTCTTAATCTTAAATCTAAATCTAATCTGATCTTAAACTCGATCAACATAAACCTAAATCTAATCCAATCTTAAATCCTAAACCTAAATGTAATCTAGCTTAAATCTAACCTAGCTAACCTTAAATCTTGCCCTAATTTTAAATCTAATGTAAATTTAAATCTAACCTAATCTTAAACTCAACATAAACCTAAATCTAACCTAATCTTAAATCTAATTTAATCTTAACGTCATCTTAATCTAACCTAATTTTAAATTTAACGTAAATTTTATATATAAGTTAAATGTAATCTAAGTTAATCTTAGATGTTAATCTGACCTAATTTTAAATCTAACATAACCCTAAATCTTAATATAGCATCTCATTTAATATTTTCTCTACTTCTTTTATCTCTCTCTCTCTCTCTCTCTCTCTCTCTCTCTCTCTCTCTCTCTCTCTCTCTCAAAGACACAATGTGTGTGTGTGTGTGTGTGTGTGAGAGAGAGAGAGAGAGAAAGAGAGGGGGGGGGAAGGGAACATGAGAGACATGAGAGGGAAGCAGCATACCTCGCTCTCCTTCCTCTCCTTGTGTGTGTGTGTTGGGGGGGGGGGGGGGGGGGGGGGGGAAACAGAGAGAGAGGGAGAGTGCAAGTTTACCTCTTTTTCTTGAGCACGAAAACTCAAATCTGAGATCTAAGTTTTGGGCACTCTCGGTTTATTTTTTACCCTTGTCGGCGTCACTATAGGCGTCGCTATGCAATAAAGAAAATAGTGATGCCCATAGTGACGCTCATAGTGATGCGAGCGATTTTCACTTTTGAGCGTTGCGGTGCGAGCGTCGCTAATGTGAAGTACCTCTTGTAGTCTTTGCAATGCTATGAAGATGAACTAGAGCTACATGGGGTGCCAAAAGAGAACCGGATTCTAAAGTTTGACAGGTTCATGATTCCAAAATTTATTGAGCGTGTCCAAGAGCTTCAACAATAAAATTTGCGTAGTTGGAGCAAGTTTAAAGTTGTCATCCGTGAATGATGGGATCCAAGCATGTATGAAGATGAAGAGGGTTGTGGTAATTTGCCTACTTATGCTGAGGTTTGCAATCATATTCAAGCTAAGCTTGACACTGCTAGTGATGAGTGTTTTCTTGAGGATGGAAGGATTTTACTACAGGATAAATATGATGAAGAAGTTGTTCATGCAGTCTATGCAAAGCTAGGGATTGCATATTTCATGATGAAGGTTGAAGATGAATAATTATAGGGTCGAGAAAGGCATGATGATTCACATGGTTTGTCCACACATGAGGGTTCATAGCATGTATGCATGAGCATCTACAAGGTTTGAATACACTAGATTTTGAGGTCCTGAATGTGCAAGAGAATGTGCTTGAAGATCCGCAAGGTGATGATTTAGAGAGGGTGAATAATCTTTCTTTATCAAGATTTTGTGATGCAAGGATCACAAAATGTGGCGGATTGATCCCCGATTTCATGGTGCTTATTCAAAAGGGGTGCATGATCAAGTGTAATCTCTTGGTGTTGCCTATGATTGGGTTCATTGTGCCGATCATATGGATAGGGTGGTGGATGCTATTTTCCACAAGCATGCTGAGATTTGTGCTACAGAAGTTCAAAGGTATTTGGATGAGGAAGATAAAATTCAAGATCAGTCTATAGCAGGTATGGCTAGTATTCTGCATGCCATATGTGAAAAGCCTAGTTTGTTGTTTGAGATGTGCATGGTAGAGAATTCTTCTAAAGCGGTGACCCAAGAGCTTATGTGTTTATTGGACAAATATTTAGAAGGATTCTCAATTATGGATGCTAGGGTACTGAGCAATTTGATTTCAAAGATAAGCAAGTTTACGTAGATGCAACTGACGAGGACCTTATGAAATTTCCGGTTGAGGTTCAACTAGACTTTGGGTATGTACCAAAAAGGGAAACTTTTCTTGATGATTCTTGAGAACCATATGAAGAGAGGTTTTCCAAGGCACTCATGGACTCTGATGAGCAGGATCAAAATTCTACTACTTGAGGGGATGAAGCTACATTACCAATGCTCCTACCCATAATTGATGAGATTAACAATGGCGGAGCAGGTTGCACAAGGGATATGGCAGTATCTAATGATGCCTAATTCTTTATGGGATTTGATGTTACCCTATGATATAGGGAAAATTTTGCTAGATTTTGATCCAGGCAGGGAGGGTTATATTTATGGTCCAAGACATGCCATCTGATTTCGGTGGAGCTAGACATGTTCATCGTCTAGAGTTGTTGACTTCTATGCCATATGATCTAGGTAGTGTTCATTACAGTTTATGCCATATGATCTAGGTAGTGTTCATTACAGTTTATGGGCCAATTCATACTTAATCTTCTACTATTGGGAAACTCTTATATTCTCTCTATGATCTGTTATGTATGGAGCCTGATTTACCCTTGTAATTTTCTGTGGTAAAAGCGCACATTTGTAAGGCCCCCATTATGAGGAGAAGCCATCGTGTGTGAAGGAAAATCACTCACCGAAAACCAAAATTTTCACGGACAAGAATTAGGGGCAACTTTAGAGCTCCGCCCCCGAGAATTTTTTTTTCGCCGGAATATTACGGCCGGACGGCGGCCGAAAAGTGGTCGGAAAAAAACCGGTCAGTTGGCCGGTGGCCGGTAGTCAATGGCCGATGGCCGGTGGTCGGAAGTCAATGGCCGGTGGCCGATGGTCGAAAGTCAATGGCCGGTGGCCGGTGGCCGAATTCAAAAGCGGACTTGTCTTCTCCAAAAGCGGACTTGTCTTCTCAAGGGCGGCCACACATGGGCGGATTAGAGGGTCCGATTTGGACTTATTCGCACAAGGGCGGCTACACATGGCTGTCTCTCATAAGAGAGGGCAGCCCTTTTGGCCTATAAAAGGAGGCCATTTCTACACACATTTCATAGTGTGAAGTTGATGCAACAAGGTGAGTGTGAGGTGGTGAGAGTGAAGCAAGGCGGGAGCTCCGTTAAGGGTATAATACCTTTGTAAACTACTTCTTGTTTTGAAGTACTAAAGCCATTGAGTTGTTGTTTTCCCGTGGACGTAGCCCACATTGGGTGAACCACGTATATCGTGTGTACTCTCTCTCTCTCTCTCTCTCTCTCTCTCTACTCTATAATCTCGTGTATGTAAATCTGTCTCTCTCCATTAAGTAATCTACTTAATTATCTATTTAGCTACGTCTTATTTCCTAACAACTGGTATCAGAGCAAGGTTTGCTCGTAGCTAAATTATCTGAAGGAAAGGATTCCTTGAATTGAGTGGGAGTTATGGCGGAGGAAGGGAAGCTCAAGATTGAGAAGTTCAACGGCAAAAACTACCAACATTGGAAGATGCAGATTGAAGACTATCTCTACCAGAAGGACCTCTATTTGCCACTAGGCGGTCTTGCAAAGAAGCCCGCAACAATGGCAGATGAAGCATGGATTGTCCTTGATCGAAAGGCACTGGGAACAATCCAGTTAAGCTTGGCGTCAACGGTGGCCTTCAATGTTTCGGAGATGAAGACCACGGAGGATTTTATGAAGTCACTTGATGACTTCTACGAGAAACCATCGGCATCCAATAAGGTATTTCTTATGAAGCGCTTGTTCAATCTAAAGATGGCAGAGAATGGTTCAGTTGCAGAACACCTAAATGACTTTAACACAAACATAAGTCAAATTCGATCAGTGAAAATCAATTTCGATGACGAAGTGCAAGCTCTCCTTATACTATCATCTCTACCGGATAGTTGGGACACCCTTGTGATGGCTGTAAGTAATTCTATCTCTGGCACAAATACTCTTAAGTTTGATGATGTTGTGGGTGTTCTCCTAAGCGAGGAAATGCGAAGGAGAAGCACAGGAGAATCATCAAGTGCTGCACTATCAGTGGAAACAAGAGGAAGGCCTAAGGAGAGGTTCAAAAACCAAAAGGGTCGTGATCGCTCAAGGCGGAGCAAGTCACGCACAAAGTCAGTTCTTGAATGTTGGGACTGCGGCAAGAAGGGCCACGTCAAGAAGGATTGCTGGTCCAAGAAGAAGAAGGAGACAGAGTCTCAAGACAACAAGCCAGCATCGGAGGCCAATGTGGCAGGTAAAGTAGAGCAAGATGCTCTAATTCTCTCATTAGACAATGTGTCTAATTCCTGGATAGTAGATTCCAGGGCTTCATTCCATGCGACACCACACAAGCAACATTTCCAAGACTACACCAAAGGTAATTTTGGGTATGTATACTTGGGAGATGATAAAGCTTGTGAGATTGTCGGCAAAGGTACAGTTTATGTCAAAACTGCTAACGGAAATGAATGGAAGCTTAAAGATGTTAGGCATGTTCCTTCTCTCCGCAAAAAAATTGATCTCTACAGGAAAATTGGACGATGAAGGTCACAACATTGCATTCGGAAACAAAGGGTGGAAGATCTCAAAGGGATCTTTGGTGGTTGCCAAGGGAGAAAAAGTCGGTACACTTTACTTGTGTATTTTTAGCACGCAACCTTCAGCTTGTGCAGCAACTACAAAAGTTGACAGTGCGGTGTGGAATTACCGACTTGGGCATATGAGTGCCAAAGGAATGCAAATCCTTCAAACAAAGAAGCTTCTACCAGGTTTGAAAGAAGTGGACTTAGAGTTCTGTGAAGATTGTGTTTATGGTAAACAAAAGAGGGTAAAATTTCAAAAATCAGGAAATGAAAGAAAAAATAAAAAACTTGAGTTGGTTCATTCTGATGTTTGGGGTCCTGCAAGTACACCATCACTTGGTGGCTCATTGTACTATGTAACATTCATAGACGATGCGACTAGAAAAACATGGGTTTATGTCATGAAGAATAAATCCAATGTATTTTCCATATTTCAAAGGTGGAAAGCCTTTGTGGAGAATGAAACAGGTACCAAGGTTAAATGCCTCAGATTCGACAATGGAGGCGAATATTGCAGCCAAGCTTTTGAAAGCTTTTGTGCTAGCAATGGCATTCAGAGGCAAAGGACAACCCCAAGGACACCTCAACAAAATGGGATTTCGGAAAGAATGAACAGGACAATCATGGAACGAGCACGAAGCATGCGGCTACATGCAGGCCTACCGCTTGAGCTTTGGGCGGAAGCTGTAAGTATGTCTGTGTACTTAATCAATCGGTCACCCTCAGCGGCATTGGATGGGGGAGTTCCAGAAGAGGTATGGACAGGTAAATCGGTGAATTATGCATTTCTCAAAGTGTTTGGGTGTGAGGCTTTCATGCACATAGATAGAAGCCTAAGATCAAAGCTAGATGCAAAGTCCAAAAAGTGTTTCTTCATTGTCTATGGAGAAGGAGACTTTGGGTATCGCCTATGGAATCCTGAAGATGGTAAAATCTTAAGGAGTAGGGATGTAATTTTTAACGAACAAAATATGTACAAAGATTACTTGGAAAGAAAACAAGCAAAAGAAACAGGTGATGAGTACATGGAGCTTGAGGATGGTGAAGACTCAAGGACTACAAACGGTGACAATGTGCAACAACGTCAACCAAATGAGGAGCCTCAACCTATTCCCTGAAGATCTACAAGAGCAAGTAGACCTCCAGAAAGGTTTGTTCCTTCCTTCAACCATCTCTTGATCTCAGATTCTGGAGAGCCGGAATCATACGAAGAAGCTATGCAACATGAATCCAAAGAAGAATGCACGAAGAGAATGCAAGTGGAGATGGACTCACTACATCGGAACCAAACATGGGAGTTGGTTGAGTTTCCTAAAGGTAAGCGGGCACTTCAAAACAAATGGGTGTACAAGCTAAAGGAAGAAGAAGGTGGGAAGAAAAGGTACAAGTCTAGGCTTGTGGTAAAAGGTTTTTCTCAAAAGAAAGGTATTGACTTCAATGAAATATTTTCTCTTGTTGTAAAAATGAACTCAATTAGGCTTGTCTTAAGCCTTGTGGCTGCTCATGATCTAAATCTTGAGCAAATGGATGTAAATACGGCATTCCCTCACGGTGACTTAGAGGAGGAAATCTACATGCTTCAACCAAAGGGGTATGAAGTAAAAGGTAAGGAGAAAATGGTTTGCAGATTAAAGAAGAGCTTGTATGGTTTAAAGCAAGCATCAAGACAATGGTACTTGAAGTTTGATCGATGGATGTTGGATCATGGATTCACAAGATGCAACTCGGATCACTGCGTCTACATGAAGAATTTGGGAGATGGGAAATTCATCATCCTAATGTTGTATGTTGATGAAATGTTGATTGCAAGTGCTAACATGCAGGACATCAAAGACCTAAAAGAGGAGCTGTCCAAATCTTTTTCAATGAAAGATTTAGGTGCTGCAAAGAGGATACTTGGTATGAAAATATCGAGGGACAGGACGAAGAAGACAATAAATCTATCTCAAGAAGATTACATCAAGAAGGTACTAGAAAGGTTTGCAATGCAAAATGCAAAACCAGTTTCTACACCTTTGGCTGGTCATTTTAAACTAACGGGATATGTGTCCAAAGACACAAGAGGAGATAGCCTATATGTCTAAAGTTCCATATGATGCAGTGGTAGGTTCTCTAATGTATGCTATGGTTTGGACAAGGCCAAACATTGCACATGGAGTGGGAGTTGTGAGTAGGTTCATGGACAACCCAGGTAAAGAGCATTGACAAGCTGTGAAGTGGATACTTAGGTATCTAAAAGGGACAACAACAAATGCTTTGCATTTTAGAGGAACTGATATTTTTCTAGAAGGGTATGCTGATGCAGATATGGCAGGTGACAAAGATACTCGAAGGAGCACTACTGGCTATGTGTTCACGATTGGAGGCACAGTAGTAAGCTAGGCTTCAAAGCTACAAAAGGTGGTTTCACTTTCTACCACGGAAGCAGAGTATGTAGCAATGACGGAGGCAAGAAAAGAAATTCTGTGGCTTCACAGATTCTTAGAAGAGCTTGGATTCAAACAAGACAATTGTGTCTTGTACAGTGATAGCCAAAGCGCTATCCATCTTGCGAAGAACTCAGCCTTTCATTCAAGGACAAAGCACATCGAGGTAAGATATCACTTCATACGCACTCTTTTGGAAGAGGGACAGCTAAAGCTAGGAAAGGTGCATACAAGTGAAAATCCTGCAGACATGTTTACAAAGGTGGTCAACAAGGAGAAGTTGAGCTTTTGCTCATCTTCAATCGGCATTCAAGGATAAGAAGCCAGAATGCAAAGCAGTCACAGGTTTGGTTTGGAGATCAGTCTCCAAGTGGGAGATTGTTAAGTATGGAGCCTGATTTACCCTTGTAATTTTTTGTGGTAAAAGCGCACATTTGTAAGGCCCCCATTATGAGGAGAAGCCATCGTGCGTGAAGAAAAATCACTCACCGGAAACCAAAATTTTCACAGACAAGAATCAGGGGCAACTTTAGAGCTCCGCCCCCGAGACTTTTTATTTCACCGGAATATTCCTTTTCGCCGGAATATTATGGCCGGACGGCGGCCGAAAAGTGGTCTGAAAAAAACCGATCAGTTGGCCGGTGGCCGGTAGTCAATGGCCGATGGCCGGTGGTCGGAAGTCAATGGCCGGTGGCCGGTGGTCGAAAGTCAATGGCCGGTGGCCGGTGGCCGAATTCAAAAGCGGACTTGTCTTCTCAAGGGCGGCCACACATGGGCGGATTAGAGGGTCCGATTTGGACTTATTCGCACAAGGGCGGCTACACATGGCTGTCTCTCATAAGAGAGGGCAGCCCTTTTGGCCTATAAAAGGAGGCCATTTCTACACACATTTCATAGTGTGAAGTTGATGCAACAAGGTGAGTGTGAGGTGGTGAGAGTGAAGCAAGGCGGGAGCTCCGTTAAGGGTATAATCCCTTTGTAAACTACTTCTTGTTTTGAAGTACTAAAGCCATTGAGTTGTTGTTTTCCCGTGGACGTAGCCCACATTGGGTGAACCACGTATATCGTGTGTACTCTCTCTCTCTCTCTCTCTACTCTATAATCTCGTGTATGTAAATCTGTCTCTCTCCATTAAGTAATCTACTTAATTATCTATTTAGCTACGTCTTATTTCCTAACAACTGGTATCAGAGCAAGGTTTGCTCGTAGCTAAATTATCTGAAGGAAAGGATTCCTTGAATTGAGTGGGAGTTATGGCGGAGGAAGGGAAGCTCAAGATTGAGAAGTTCAACGGCAAAAACTACCAACATTGGAAGATGCAGATTGAAGACTATCTCTACCAGATGCAGATTGGCACATACCAGAGGATGTGCAGGTTTATGGAGGTCAATGTCATCCACTTTTCTGGCACGGGATGAAAGACGAGGATTTGCATGCATTTTCATGGTTGTGCCAAACTGATGATTTAGGCCAGATTCTGCCATGATATTAGCAGATGATTGGAGTGTATGCAGTATGTGGGTTTTTTTATACCAAAAGTGCCTCAAAGTGAACCAATTGGGCTGATAGGTAAATATTGATTGAAGAATTGGTTTGTTGCTTTAAAAGGTAGAGCTTGAAGTGCTAAGTAAACTGTTCTAGACGGCTCATCAAATAGAGACCTGATGAGAAAGTTATTGCAGTTTAAAGTTGAAAGTGGTTGCATATTTGAGACGGGTAGGGCTAATGGGAACAGGTGGCTCAGGCAAATGTGAATGGATAAATGTGTGTTGCTTAAATTATGGAGAATACACATCATTTCGAATTGCGAATCGCAACTATGGATTGTAAGTTATGGCCATCAAATGTTTTTTCGGGGGCCAGTTATGGACCGAGTTGACCGCATTTGGAGAGGTGCCATCCAGTTATGGGCCTTGAAAAGGTTTTGGAGGGTGGTATGCATCAATTGAAGTCAACATGAATTAACAACTCATCAATCGGGTGCCTAGATTGGGAGATATGACTTGTCAAAGTATGGTCTAGTTGTCTGCAATGCAATGCCAGATGGTTTTTTTTTGTTCTTTGGTTGTATTGGTTGGCAAGCTTGTCAAAGCCAAAAGGGGGCAAGGAATAGCAAGTTCAAATACAAGAAGGAGGACTCTTGTTGGCCAGACTTGGTGGCTTGAATATCGGATGCCCAAGCGAGGAGCTACAGGAGGTTGAAGGTGGCGTAGAAAACAGGTTTTTTTAAAAAGCTTAAATGGGGAGTTTCAAGGGGGTTTAATGGGCGTTGAGCCTGGTAGTGCCACATGGCAGTGTAGATCACCCATATACAAAGTCTCAAGGCCAAACCGTGGGGTATATAACCCAAGGCATGGACACATCATGTTGTATCATAGTGGAGAGGGAGCTCCTCCTTGCATGTACATAGCTGCCCCAGGACGGCATTGTCTAAGTCGTGCACACTAGCATAGTTGGGCAAAAATCGGCTCCTTTTGGCAGTGTAGAGGTTGGTGACAAGCGGTGGTTCTGAGCGGCAGTTGCAAGATGATGTGGAATGCCAATTATGGGCCGGGTCTCGTGGCCCTATTGGGCACCCAACCTTTGGAAGACAAGAAGTAAGGGTGCCCCCCCAATGCATGTTGGTAGTGCTAGGGGAGGCCTCAGAGAGAGAGAGAGAGAGAGAGAGAGAGAGAGAGAGAGAGAGAGAGAGAGAGAGAGAGAGAGAGAGAGAGAGAGAGAGAGAGAGAGAGAAGGGACAGTCAGACAATCAAAGCCGCGCAAAGTGGAGTCAAAGGGACCCATCAAAGGGCGTTTCCAAGAGCCGGTCAAAGGTGAGCTAAAAGGCCAGTAAAGATAGACATAGCCATACAAAGACTAAGGAGTGCTCCACATGTAGTTCAAGTGCTCGGGGGGTTCACTATGTGTAAAACTACCATATCACGTGCGTTCAAGACATGTTTGTGAAACCCCTTATCTGTGAATTTTGTTAGGAATAAATGCACCCTTTCTTTTAAAATCTGTAAGTTTTTTCCAAATTTGAAAAAATAATACCCTTTTGTATATATATTTCTGTAAATTTCAAGAAATTAAAACACCCTTCTGTTGAACTCACGTGATAGGTTACATTTTTATTAGGTGACCTCCAGGGGTGAGAGAGAGAGAGAGAGAGAGAGAGAGAGAGAGAGAGAGAGAGAGAGAGAGAGAGAGAGAGAGAGAGAGAGAGAGAGAGAGAGAGAGAGAGAGAGAGTGAAAATGGCCAAGTGTCTAACATGCACAATAATACCAAATTGGATGTACCAAGCTTATCAGATGCATAGGAAATTCTAAAAAAATAAGGTCACAAAAGGGGCTCGTGGGGAGCTACACAACATGAGGAGTCTAGTTTTTCTATTATTGGGTTGGAACCTCCTATAAGAGGAGTTTTTTATGAAGTTGACGGGGTTCTTTTTCTCTGGCCAGTTTTGGGGGAAGGGATTATTGGGGGGAAAGAGATCTTTTAGCACAAGCCGGCGATAACCTTAATGTGTCGGCCTTCCTTCTTCTTTTGGGCCAATTTTTGAGGGTTATTGGGAGGGTGTTTTGGAGAATTGATGGCAGAGAACCAATGGTGAATAAGGAAAATCCGAAAGAGTGTCAAGAGCACAAGGAAATGACGGTGCAGCTTGGGGAAGTTTTTTGTGCCGAGAGTTGCAATCGGAAAGGCATACCAAAGCGGGCATATGATCAGAATTGTAAAAGAGCAATAAAAAATCTTACGATGTATTTGTTGTGAGTTTTCAGCATCTCTTGAGTCTTCAATCTCTACTTTTTATCGTTGTATCAATTACTAGAGTTCTTATTTGCAATCTTCTCTCTCTTAAACTCCCTTTAATCACCAATATTACGTGTATTAAGCCATTAATTAAGCCTATCTGCCCTCTTTTATCCGAGTTTGAGTTTGTGCTAAGCTCATGTCTATAGACAAATGCCCGGTGCTTTCTCGATCGGCCCTAGATAATCATGCACTCCGACAACGTACTTGACATTGCACATGAAAATGCATGCACGTAGCATCGGCACAATAAAAGGAAGTTTATAGTGGCTACATTTGAGGCATCCAAGAAGACCAAGGAATCTAGGGACCCTTTGTCTAGTGAAGAATTTGAGAAGGCTAAAAAGAAAAATTATTATGGAGTCGACAAGGCAAAAAGGATTTTTCCAAGGGGAAATTGTTGCCCAATGTAAGGGGAAAGAAGTGCACATGGTACAAGTGTTGTCTCTTCATTGCTCCTCTCGTTTCTCCAATGTGGAGGTAACACACACTGAAGTGGTGGTGCACGAGTGCGGTATCACGGACTAAATGTGGCAACCGAGCTTTTGGTCCACATGAGTTGGTGCATATGCATGGGTCTATTCAAATTCACAAGGTATAAATCTTGGTGGACGATGGTGCTTTGCATAATTTCAATAACTATAAGTTAGTGAAACGGCTCAAGTTACCCTAGACTCCAAGTTTCCACTGTTACACATAGTAGCAATGATTAAGGACCATGATGATTAACGACCATGATGTCAAGGTGTGGGATACTCAAATGGAAGATGTACCACTGGATGTTCAAGGGTATCACACATCCTTGAATTTTCAAGTTGTGAATATGGAGCAAACATATGTGGTCCTTTGTTGTGAGTGGTTACATAGTCTAGGATCATCAGTTAAACAAAGCTATGAGCACATTAAATTGATGTTCAAATCCAATGGCATGCACGTGCTTCTATTGGAGAAGAAAAATATTCATTCTCGTTACTCTTTTGTACTGTTGAGCTTATGAATCTCTCTTCTTAAGATGAAATAGAAGAACTCTTATTGTGTTACTCCATGTGTCATTTTCTTTCATATGTTGATAATGTTTTGAATTACAACTCCTCAACACCACATGCTTCTCTCTCTTCTCTTCCACCTAGGGCTACTTCTCTCCCTCTAGAACAAACAAATGTTCCTCATAAGTTAAAAGATTTATTAATTGAATACAAATATGTATTTATAGATGATTTTCCACACGGTCACCACCGACATGAGTTGTGAAACATGGCATAGACGCAGTTATAGGCACTAAGATCATAAGTAAATCACCATATGGAATGAATCATGCTAAGGATGTTGAGGTGGAGCGTCAGCTTTCTGACTATCTTAGTAGATGGTTTATAGAACACAATTCCTCACCATGGGCCTCTCCCATCTTGTTGGTGAATAAAAAAGATGGTAGTATACACATGTGCATAGATTATCGTAAACAAAATGCGGCTACAATTAAGAACAAGTATTCATTGCCAAAGGTGGATGAGTTATTTGATAGATTCACCAATGCTTGTATCTTTTCAAATATATATATGCAGTCAAGGTATCATCAAGTACGCACTAGGCTTGGTGTGTAGCAAAACTGCATTCCAAACAAGGTTTGGACACTATGTGTTTTTGGTTGTGCCCTTTGGGTTAACCAATGTGCACGCAACTTTCATGATGCCTATGGACAGTGTCTTGAAACCATTTTTGGGCAAGTTTGTTATTTTTTTTCTTGATGAAATTTTACTGTATAATGGCTCTGAGAAAGAGCAATTACAACATCTAAAGCAAGTGTTTGAACTATTTACAAAAAAAAAAACTATATGTCAAAGAATAAAAATGTGATTTTCTCGAGGAGGAAATTCACTACTTAGGGAATGTTATTTTAGTTGATAGGCTACAAGTGGATCAATTCAAAGTGGATGCCATTCATAGGTGGTCTGCTTCCAAAAACCTGAAAGGTTGCATTTTTTGAGATATGCAGGTTTTTATCAAGGTTCGCTAAAAACTATGCTCATATTGCTATTCCGATGAGGAGCCAATTGAAAGCCAAGGAGAAAACCTTTCAATGAGGCAAAGCTCAACAACAATGTTTTGATGTTTTCAAGGATGCATTAGCTATAGCTCCTATTTTGGCTATTGTAGATCCCTTGAAATCATTCAGATTAGAAACGGATGCTGGTAACCATGCTATTGGATCAGTTCTTTTGTAGGAGGGAAGACCAATTGCATCTAAAAGCAAGAAGCTTGATTTTGAACATCAGAATTATTCTACTTACGAATGGGAACTCCATGCAATAGTGTTTTCTTTGGAAACATGGTGACATTATTTGTATGGAGCTCAGTGTGAGATTGTGTTTGACCATAAAAGCATAAAATGATTTACACACGAAACAAATTTGAAGTGTCAAAAGGCCAGGTGGGTTGAGATTATTTAGGAGTATGATACAAATCTTTGGTATGATAAAGGATGATACGATGTGGTAGCAGATGCTCTTAGTCACATGCCTGAGATTAACTCTCTTCTCTTTGCCGAGATTCAAAGCCAGTTTTTGGAATCTCTCAAGGGCAAATACGAACATGAAAATGCATACTCCAAAGTGTGGAGCTATGTGAAAATGGGGGACCATTCTCACTCCAATGTTGGTAGTGCATTTAACCTCCACACCCAGTTCTCCTCTTTTGAGTAATGAGCGACAAAGATGGAGGAGTTTTTCCATAGATTATTGATACCTACTCCACAATGGGAGAGTTTTTGTAACGACTAACATGGATATTTGGTGCCAAATTCTTTATGAATTCCATGACAGTCCAAGTGCAGGGCACCCATGCATAAAGAAAACTTATGCACTCATACGGTGATAGTTTTACTGGTGAGGGCTACACGACTATGTCTTGCATTGCCAAAAATACCAAGCAAATAAAGTAAATCAGCCAAAGGCAGGAGGTCTCTTGCATCCATTGAGATTTGTAATGGTAAATAGGAAAGTATCTCTATGGATTTTATTGTAGGTCATGAATTGGTATGGGTAGTCATAGACCAACTGATTAAACTTTGCAAGTTTATTCCAACTAAATCCGAAATTAAGTCTCCAATGCTAGCTAAGTTATTTGTGGACAATGTGTAGGGTTCCAAGTAACAGTGTGAGTGATAGATCGTGATCCCAAGTTTAACAATCATTTTTGGAGGGTTGTGTGTAATCCATTGGGTATACAAATCAACATAAGTGTTGCAGATCATTCTTAAATGGATGGTCATACTAAATGGGTCAACCAAGTTCTAGCGGATATGCTTCAAGCATACATTAGAAAGAATCAATCAAATTGGAAATCTTATCTTCCTATTCTTGAGTTTGGTTACAATAGTGCTAATCATATGACTATTGGTTTTAGTCCTTCCATGATTATGTATGGTTTTCAACCTAGGTAAATGTAATGGTGGGGTTGGTGATTGAAAAGATTTAGTAAGTCAAAGATTTCATCCAAGACTGTATGGAAATGTTGAGACTAGCTCAGCAAAATGATTGACAAGCACAAAACTGGTATAAAAAGTATGCTGATCAGAAACATGGACGAGATACCTTTATAGAAGGGAAAGAGGGCTTTCTATGTGCACCAGATTATTCATAAAGTCTGAAGACTGGGCCAACACCTAAATTATCTTCTAGGTATTGTGAGCTTTTTAAAATACTCAAGCAAGCTGGTGATATGGCCTACAAACTCTCATTACACGCACACTATTGCATTCATTCGATATTCCATGTAAGTTGATTACGTAAACACTTACATAAGGATGGCAATGTTATGATCAATAGATTTTGATTGATTTAGTTGAACCTCCTACTCAGCCACATGATGTTAGCTGCTCAAGTAACAAAGCCAGAAAAAGAGCATCAAAGGGACACCACTCTCATTTTTTATCCCAATTGATTGTATTGAAACCCTTTGTATTATTGAGATATCCCACAAATTCTAAAGCGGTTGTAATATTATTGATTGCCAACTGAGTGTAAAGGGGCCACTAAAAGACCTGGTTAAGCCCAAAATTGGAAAAAAACCACTGACTTTAGAGAAAATTAGCAAGGAAAAGACAAATCTGGCTAAAACTTGAAACTAAGGTGTGGAGAAATCATTAAACTTGTGGGAAAATGAATCTGTGAAGTAGAAAGTAAAATATATCAAAATATGGTAGTGATTTATTTTAGGCGCGCCGAAGATAGAAGTCTCTCTAGAGAGTGTATTTTGCCAATTTTTCAACTCACAAGGTTTATTTAGGCCATAATACAGCTCCTAAGCAAGTTTTTAGAGTTATGAAAGGGTCAAACCACCAAGAAAATTGGAGACCTTGATTAAAAAAGGGTGACAAAACACTGGTAAATTGTCCAAACTTTGTGAAACTTATTGTACAAGGTTGAAATCACATATAGAAACCAACCCATCACAATGGAAAAAAAATATGCTAAAATAGGGAAGATTCATCTTAGACACGCCCAAGATAAATCTCTCACCTAAAAGTTCATTTTGTGAATTTGAGACCAGGGAAACTTTGTTAAGCTATGGGGACTCCATCTATGTGATAAAAATGGAAATTGCCTCCACAGATAGGTGATATCCATAGACAAAATTCATAGCTCGGGCATATTGGGTGTATTCATTTCTTGGAAATAGATATTTTTAGATATTTTGTGACTTCAGATTGACAATTGTGGAATCACATACGGTTTGAAGTGTTCATGTGCAAGAAATTATGACTTTGCAAAAAAGGGCCAGACAAGGAGTGGAAGTATGTATCTGAAACCAAGGATAACTTTCCAGGTTTGAAGTATTGATTCAATTAAATTGTGTGAGACCATATATGGACTTAAGATCTGGTAGAGTTTTGGGAAGTTGGGGTACCTTTGGGGAGAATAGGAGTAGATCATCCACAGAAGAGAGTGTAAACCAAGGGTGACCATTAGAAACTATTGCGAAAGAAGTGCCTGACCCTTATTTTGACTCAAGCTCCGAGATGTCTTCCTTTCCAACTCAATCAGGAGGTGGGACCTCTCTCAAGTTCAAGCATATCTTGACCTTCTTTAAAATAAACAAGTATGAGGCCCATATTTACTTGGATCCTAACGAGGACTTTGTACTAAAGACAGATTACCATACCATTATGTTTGAAGAAGAGGTTAGGGCAAACAAACATGACAACTTCTACATGGACCGAAATGAGGTGCGATACCTCAAGATACAAGATCTTGATTTAGTAGACAAATGGGGATTGGAGGTGGATACCCTAATTCCTAATAAAGTTGTGAAAGAAGGACCTCTTGTGCTTGTATTAGAAGGATATGACTTGGTAGATACCAAACCTTTGAAACGCACACCCAAGAAAACCCTAGGCTTGGAGTCTATTATTGGAAAGCCAGTAATGTCACAATCTGATCTAAGACTATCCATGCCAAACTAGGACATTTTCCCACCCTTGAAGATAGTGTATATTTTCAAGATCAAGGAGAAAGGCTTAGAAAAAATACCGGCCCATATCTTTAGGGATTGTTATAACAACGATTTTGTAATGATGACTTGAAGGATATTGAGCATAAAAAATACTAGGGACATTCGATCCGAGAAGTGGTTATGGGAACAATACATGAAACTGTAGGCCCAAATAATAGAGCCTATGATAGCATGTTCATTCAAAGAGGAAGCCGAACCAGGGGTAGCCACCTCAATGAGGGATCCAAGGGTAGAAATACAAAAACCACCTTCAATAGGGAAAGAATGGGTGACACTAGGACAAGGAGAGGTCCATATGAGTCACATATACCAAACAGATGGTTTGAAGGTTTAATGAGAGAATACCGACTAGAAGAGAGAGAGCGGGTGCTGAGCATAACCGTAGAGTCAAACTAGCAAACTTTCAAAAATGGGTCAAAAAATATAGCGGGTTAGGGGGTCTGTATGAACATTTAGTGAGCTTCATATAGGTTCTGGGAGATGAGTGTATAACCAACTTCCATACAGAGTCTAAGGTATTTGGAATGATATTAGAGGCTAAATATTTAACTTGGTTCCATACCATACATCCTCAGTCGCTCGATAACCGATTTACCAACTTTGACCAAGATATTTGTTGCTGCTTGCTCAAAAAATGGAAATAAAGCATAGTACAATAGCTCAAATCTACAGTTTCAAACAAAAACCAAGAGAAACCTATCAAAGATAGGGTGAGTCAAATGAGACAATATATAGATAGATTAAACAAAGATTTGCATGTTATTTTGTATAGAAAGAAACACATGACATGGTAAGCATGTAGCTTGTACGCAATCAACTTGAGTGATAATTGCAAAATCTTCCACGAGGAGAGCATGGCTAAAGATACACAGATCGAGAAAACTACATCCACTGTGCCATCACAAGTAGGACCAGTTGTTGTAGCTCCTGCCAACTCTATAGAGGATATTCTTAAACGCATGAACAATAAAATGACCAACATGCAAATGATACCTATGAGAGGCCTAAAAGAGGGACCAAATCAGGGATAACCTATGGGACAACAAAGTCAATCAAAATGGTGCCCCATTGAAGGAAAATGCACAAATCATGAGACAAACAAGTGCTACTACAAGCCCAAATATGATGGAAATGTTCAGTTTGTGCCAATGAGGCAACATAACAATCCATGTATAGATACCCACCAAATGTGGCACCAATGCAAAGGTCACCTATGAATATGGAGAGACCACAACCAATATTAGGTGAATAATCACCACTCCCAAGGAAAAATGCTATACCGGTCAAGTAGATGCTACCTGAGGGATAAGTGGATGCTCAGGCTCTAGTACCCATCACTCCATACCCTGAAACAAGTTCAGTAGCAATGGGGGTAGAAGAAGAGTGGTATAAGCAACAGACACCGATCCCTGTAGAGCCAATGTATCAAGCACCTATGGATACTGCATTGGTCTACTTCATTGAAATTAGGGAGCTAGACCACCTATGATCAAACCAATGGACAAACCAAAAATTAAAAATTTCCATAATTGTGGAGCGGATGACCATTGGAAAAATGACTATCCTAAACCAAATAAGAATGCAAGACCTATAGAGGCATATTGTGGAGCTTGTGACGTAAGGGTGGACACTTTTCTAAAGACTACCCTAGAAATCCAGCTTACAAAGAAAAGACCACCATAAATGTAGTTCAAGTTGTACCAAGTAGTTCTTCAGAAGGGGAACCTACAATTCTAGTTGAAGTAGTGACTAGAGAACAAGCCAAGGCGAACAAACAAAAAAATGCAAGTGGTTTTGACAAATCCAGTAATTCCTTCAAAAACTCTAGAAGAGAAAGACACAAAATGATACAAACTCAAGAGACAAAAACTACAAAGGAGATTAAAGGGAAGATATAGAAGGAGGTAGAAGAAAAGATGCAGAGTCTTTCAATAGACTTTAAGGAACCGATCAACGTAGCCTTGGAAGTTTACCGATTGAACATTGGAAACCAAATAGAAAAACTATCCATCATTGGATATGGAAGCATCTAAATATGAACTTTGAAGCATATAAAAGCTTGGTGAAAACCATGTTGGAAAAATAGAAACCTTAGAAATCATAGGCAAACCAACAAAACTTGAGACCAAAACCATTAGAAAACAAGCTCAAGAAAAGGGTGAGTTGGAAACCTTGGAGAACAATGATACACAATCACCTAAATTGATAGTTCTTGATAGTGAGGAAAGATGGGATGGAGTACCAATATTCGAAGATGATTGGCCAAACCACATGTGGAAACAAGTTAGAGAAGCCAAAGACAAAAGCTTGACTCTAAAATTGGCATCAGTTGAAGAAGTTCACCTAGATAGACCACCCATGGAATTGGACGAACAATATTTGTATGGAGATTGGGGATCACAACAGCAGTCCGCGCCCGCTCTACAACAGCTGGAACACTACAGACACTACCTTCTTACCTAGGTGAGAATGACGAGAAATCAATGTTCTACAAAATGATGAAACTAAATAGGCCAAAAAAAACCTTGGATGTGGCTAAGTTGCAATACATTATGTCAACTCCAATTCAGTGCTCAATCACTTTGGATGAGCTACTAAAGTTACAACCACACCTATGGGGAGATTTGCAAACCTCCAAGGAAAAGATGGATTAAAGGGAGTATCTCAAATGAACCTGAAAAAATTGCAAGACAAAGAGACACAGATTAAACTGTCAATTCTATGCCCATGAACAAGGTAGTGGACTGTTGTGAAGGGAACAAGGGAAACACTACCCTTCCAATACAATACAATGATGTGACTACCATGGCTATTTTAGACAATGGAGCATGCATTTCCGTAGCAACGAAAGTTGTATAGAAAGCCCGGGGAAAGCTAGCAATCATGCAAACGAGGATGGAATTGCAATTGGCAGATGGACACAAAGAGAAATCGATGGGATTACTAGAGAAATTCATGGTCAACTCCTGTGGGATTGACTACCAACACACTTTTTCCATTGTATATTTTATAAAGAATCTCAACTATGAAATCATCTTGGGAAGACCGTTCCTCAGACGAATACAATTAATCCAAGACTGGAGCAAGGGTTATCTCTACGTGAAACAAGTAGGAGCAATTACTTGAGTGAACTTAAAAGACCATTCTCACAAGGATGTCTTGATGACACCTATACATGAGTTGAACTCTAAAACCTCGATGGAGACTAAACTTTCATTGTGGATACATAAAAACACTCCAATTTGGATGTGCAAGGCGTCTGAATCAGGTAGTTTACAAAAGAGAGACTGTGTTTTGGACAAAGAAGTGAATGACATGGATTACATACCTGAACCATTTATTGAACATTTGTTCAAACCTTTTGAGTGGACCCAGATTTTGGCTACAATGCATGTGTGCATTAATGAATCTACACCTATACAATTTTGTGATGAAGGGGGCTATGATATAGTCCCAATTTAGATGGTATTTAGTGAAATGATTGAGGAGAAATGGGTCTTCTCCGATCACTACTATGATACTATGGACAAGCTGGAAGAAGAAACGATTACAATGGAAGAATCACACTTGGAAAAAGGGTACGTAAGAGCCAAACTTCTAGTCAAAGGAGGGGAAAAAAGGTTTTTTGAGTTGCCAAACCAACATCAAAGATGATGTCAAGCATTTTCTGGACGAGCATGAAGTCACTAATTTATGCCAAAAAGCTTGCCCACTAGCCTCATGTATATATGTGTACATAGCCCTGCAAGTTTTGGAAGTGTCCTTGTAAAAATTCATGTACAAAGGTGTGATTTTTCCAAGTTTGAATGCTGATGTTCTGGGTTGTTTGAGACTCCAAAATATGGTTTTAATAAGTATTTTTAGCCGTGCTTTATAGCTTGTGAATCGGACCTGTACATCATGAGTTATGAGCATCTGAAGCGGGCGGTCTCAACCTAGAAGGTGGTTGCGGGTGCATGTGAGAAGGGAAACTAGGACAACTTGGGGGTCTAAGATTAGAAATGCTGAAGTTTTATATTTCTAGAGATAAGCGAGGTGATGGGCTTCGAGCCATGTGTTGCAGTGCGTCATTTGGTGACCGGAGCAGCAAGATATGCCTCGGGGAAAATTGTCCGAGAAGTCCCCTCATGCTTTGGGAGAAGCTGGAAATTTTTGGGAAAGTTGGGGAGGTGGGAGGATGGTGCCAAGTGGCAATGGAGTAATCCCACATGGGAGGGAGAAAGTGGAAATTGGAGGGTATAAGGGGGGGAGTGGGTACCCCCTAAGGTTGTATCAAAGGGGAAAATGGAGCTTCTCTTGCCTTGCTAGTGGGTGTTGGGGGAGAGAGGTGGCGCCCATTGTGAGTTCCCATTGCTTGGACATTCGCCTGGTCTTCTTTTTGGTCCCCGGAAACTTGTCCCCACCCCATTCTTTGGTCAAATGGTCATCGACAACACACCCTCTTTTTTGGAGCTTTTGAGAGAGACCCCATCTTCGAAAGCTTGTAACTCTCTCGTCAGTTTTTTTGTCGGAATCAAGAATATGGATACTCTAAGAAGGTCTACACAACACAAGATTTGTCTTTATGATATTGGTTTTTAGGAGTTTTAATCATGGTTTGGGTTAGGTCTGTTTCCCGCCCAACTTTACAGGTGTTCTAGACATAGGTGTTTTGCGCAGCTTAATAATGTTTCCTTCCGATGGTGTGGTGTGTGCAAGGCTATAGAGGTTCTTGTTTTCCTCCTTGTTTTCATGCTAACATCGTTTTGGTGCCCCCAATAAGGAGCAAGTGCTCCTATGCTCCAATTCCCGTGAAATATGTCTATTTTGCAGGCAGTGAATGTAAGAGGGATGTGGGTCCTTATGGACAACCGCCTATGTATGTGCAAATTGTGGACAACACTTGAGGTGATTGTATAATTGGATTGCAGTATCTGAAGAGTTGTGAGGTTTTGTGAGGCCGGGTTACCCAGTGTGAGGTAGATTAGGTACTAGAGCGATCCATCGACATTCCTTGAGTTTTCGACGTACATCTAAGTGTTTTTGTGGCAATCAAACATGGCAGGTGAGTTCCCACAGTTTCATGAATTGCCTAATCAAAATGCACAGATGTTTATTGAAAAGTTGAAAATGCTTACTGCGCATATACTAGACCAAGTTATATTGTTGTGGACGGCTGCTGCAATATAGTTTACAGGATGAGGCAAAAGTTTGATTACACAATTTTGAGGAGTTGATGCAGACACAAAAATCTAGGGGTGGTTTTAAACTACAACCGTGTGAAGCAAGCTTTCCTGGAACAATTCCAATGCATTGAAGTATCTGATGAAGTTTGGCATGAAATTCTAGGGTACACTCAGAGGGCTAATGAGAGTGTTGATGACTTTGTCATGCAGTTCACCCGTTTAAGGGATAAATGGGCCCGAGCTTTGGGAAATGAGATCCCTCCATCCATGTTAAAGAAGGACCATTTTTTGGCAAACCTAAAAGAAAGTCTGAAGTTCAAAGCTAATTTGAAAAGACCCGTCACCTTCGAGGAAGACAGTCGCCATTGCCAGAGAGAAAGAATGGAAAGCTCAAAGGATTAATGAATACGTGAAGACGGTCCGTGAGCAAAATAATAGTAGCCAAAAGGAGGAGAATCAGGAAAAAGCTGGAGGTCAACCTGTTCAAAGGGCTGCTATTATTGAGCAGTTACAACAAAATATGCAAGATATGATGACCATGATGCAAGAAGTGTGACTTAGTGTCCTTGGTGGTGGAGGTGGTCGTGGTCATGGGCGTGGTAGAGGAATGGCTCAGGCATGTGAAGCTCAGCCTAATACGAATGCTGGTCATGGAAAAGGCGGTTTTGAGCCACAAAGAAGGTTCATCCTCACTTGTTATAATTGTGGTGAACTTGGTCATATTAGCACTTACTGTTCAAAGCCAGCAAGATATGTTCCCACTTCCTCATTGGATTCCTAACAAAACTAATGATTATGCATTAGAGATATGGGGAGATCAAAGTACTGGACAGGAAAATCAAGCCTCAACCTCTGGTGGTCATGTGGGCATTGTGCAAGTCAAAAAGAAAGAAGCAGATGTGCTTCCAGTAGGCAAAAGAGGGAGGGAAGGCTATGCAGCATTAGGGCCTAGCAAAAAGAAATGGAAGGAGAAAGAGGGTGAAGATGCGAAAGCTAAGAGAAAGAGAAAGACTTGTAGACGATTTGAAGTGGCGGATTTACCGTTGGGAGAAGGCCAAACAGCTTACAGTTTAAAGGAAGACCTGATTGGGAGGAAAGTAGATTGTACTTTAGGACAGTTGATGAATATGGTGCCCAAACTTAGAAGAAAATGGAAGTCATTAGTGAATCCAGAAAAAGAGCCGAAGCATGGACAAGTCAGAGTGTTGTCTGTGGGAGAGCTACCCAACAGCGGTCATGTGGTGAACGCTTGGCACAAAGGTGTGGGTATGGGAGAAGCCTACATTGATGGAGGTGCTCAAGTTTGTGTGATCACACAGTCATGTGTCAAGAGACTGGGTCTCATTACTTGTAGAAGCTCTGGGTTTTGGATTCAACTAGCAAACCATGCCAAAGTTAAATATTTGGGAATGATCAAGAATTTGGAAGTCGAAGTCTTTAACGTGAAGTTATGGTAAACTTTCACATTATGCTAGCTGGTCTGGGAGCCTTTCCTCTCATTTTGGGACGACCTTGGTTGAGAGATGTGGGTGCCGTGCAAGATTGGCGCAAGGGTACAATCGGTGTGCATGACAAGAAGGGTGAAAAGAGAGTGTTTGATATGTACCAAACAACCTATGGCACTTGAAGATGTGCGTGAGAATGAGGAGTCCAAAACTACCGGTGATGATAGTTCTGAAGACTCAGAAAGTAGCACTACTTTGAATTCCAGTGATGAGGATGAGGTGTCATTCTTGTTACTGGATGAGGAACAACAAGAAATTAGTGAAGTGCTACAAATATCAGGGAATATAAATGCTTCAAGCCGTTTAGAGAAACTTGAAGAGTTGATGCAACCTAAACAGGAACTGCTAGGGAATAAAGAGTTGATTCAAAATATGATGAGTACTAATTTGACACAAGGAGAAAGAAGAGAGTACTTATCAATGTTAGACAGGTTTCCAAATCTTTTCATTACCTCATTTTAGGAAATAAGGGGTTTTGTTAAGGATCCTGTGAAGATCAAGCTAGTTGAAGGGACAAAGCCAATACGACAGAAATTAAGAAGGATGGGTAAGGAAGAGATTAATACTTTAAAGGAAGAAGTGGATAAGATTTTGGATGCAGGGTTCATTGTGCCAGTGGATAATGTTGAATGGGTGAGCCCTGTAGTAGTCACCCCAAAGAAAGATGGGCGTTGGAGAGTTTGTGTAGATTACAAGCCACTAAATGTTATGACCAAGGAAGATCCTTACCCTTTGCCTTTTATTGATCAATTGCTAGATGCAGTGTTTTGAGAGATACAGTGTCTGTGATGGGTATTCAGGATACTTTCAGCTTATCCTTGCTCCTAAAGACATGAAAAAGACTACTTTTCTCACGCCATGGGGTTGATTCTGCTTTTGTTGCCTTCCTTTTGGGTTGACAAATGGGCTAGGAGCCTTTGAAAGAAAAGTAGATTGGGTCCTTACCCCGTTCCTTGGGAAGTTTGTCAAAGGATTCATAGATGATTTCTGTGTATACAGTTCAAGGAAAGAGCATGTTCAAAAGCTTGAAATGACTTTTGTCAGATGTGATGAATGTGGGGGTCAGCTCAATCCTAAAAAAATGTCATTTGGCACAGCCACGGGTGAAGCTTCTTGGGCATGTTATTTCAGAAAATGGAATTGAAGAAGATCCAAAAAAGGTGGAGGCTTTGCTATTACCGTCACCCCCAAAAGATACCAGACAATTGGCCACTTTCATACAAAAAGGTAAATATCTGTCTCGCTTTATACCTTTGGCATCACAGCTATTGTATCCGTTGTAGCAAACAGTTATAAGAATGATCCCTTGGAATGGTCTTGTGATTGTGATGATGTTTTTGACAGAGTTAAAGAGGTTTGGAGTACATTGCCTATTATGCAAGATCCTGACTGGGAAAAGGAGTTTTATGTTAACACATCTATGGGAGATGATTCTATCGGAGCTGTGTAATTACAAAGGGGGACGGAATCTCAGTATATGAAGCATGTTCATTATGCTAGCAAAGTAAATACTCCTTATGAAAGAGATTTTTTTGAAATTGAATTGGTTATGACTAGTATGGTGTATGCTAGCAGACAATTCATACACTACTTGCTGCAAAAGTCATTCACCTTTCTCGCTAGTTATTCATTGCTTCCCCAGCTGTTCAATAATTCAAATATATCAAAAACAGGATGAATTGGGTTATAGAGCTTCAAGAGTCTCAGTTTACCTTTTTGGTGGAGGAAAGTACTCGGGCTACCCTGACAGATATTCTCACTTATAAGGATACTCACGTTTTGGTCAAAGAAGAGGTGGTGCAGAAAAAGGAAGTCAAGACTTATGCCATTTCTAATGCTTCATTGTTGTACTTTGATGGTTCTTATCGAAGAAGTCATGATGCTGCTTCAGGAGGCATTGTCATTTATGATGCACAAGGGAAGCTTATGAGAAAGAAAGGACTAAAACTTGATGCCAAAAGTAACAATGAAGCAAAATACATGGTGGTTTGCATATTTGCTTACAATTGAGAATTAGATGCTTTCAAATCAAAGGAGATGCTTTGTTAGTTGTGAAGCAAGTGTTGGGAGTATGGAAGAATAAGAACCCTAAACTAAAAAATTTATGCTTCAAACTGAAGGTGTTGCTCAAAAAACTTGAAGCATGGAGATTACAACATATTGAGAGGTCTCTAAATGAAGAAGCTCATGATGCTACCCAGGAGATGATCACTTGTGTGTTTGTGGTAAAGGCAAATGCCCCTTTATATCATGGGAGGAAGATCTTATCAAAGTAAGTGGATTTTCTAGTGACATTTGTTCTACCTGAAGGTTTGCTGTCTTCTAAAAAGTATGCGTTCATAAGGAAAGCCAGGAAATACAAAATACTTGATGATGTGATTTACATGAAAGGAGGTGATTTGGTTTTGTGTCGTGTGCCTTGGAAGGAGCAGATCTATAAAATCCTGGAAGAAAATCATGAGGGATCTTGTGGAGGCCATTTTGCTATGAAGATCATGTTGCATAAGGTCTTTCAAGAAGGCTATACATGGCCGAGTATTCAACGGGATGTTAATCATTGGTGAAAGTCATGTTTGCCTTGTCAAAGGATGGGAAAGAGAATCTTGAAGCCTGAATTTTGAAAGCTAGTTCTAGCTTTTGATGTGTTTGAGAAATGGGGTCTCAATGCCATTGGACCCTTACTTATGACTAGCAAAAGAAATGCTTACATCTTGACAACAATGAATTATTTGTCATGATGGGTAGAAGCCAAAGCTGTCAAATAGATTACTAGTAAGGAGATGGGAAAATTTGTTTATGAGTACATATGTTGAAAATTTGGTCTGCCACTAGATTTACTTTCTGATAGATGACCAGGATTTGGTGTGCCACTAGATTTACTTTCTGACAGATGACCAGGATTTAGAGGAAGGCTGTTTGATTTCTTATACGGAAAGCTCAATATACAACATAGGTATAGTTGTCCCTATTATCCACAATGCAATGGTCTTAATGAAAGGTTCAATGGAGTGTTGGTGGTAAAGATCTTGACAAAGATGACTCAGACACATTGGAAGAATTGGGATTCAGAGTTGCCTTATGCATTATGGGCCTACATAACTACTATCAAAACGAGCACAAGATTTTTCCCTTACTACTTGGTTTATGGCAAGGAATATTTATTGCCACTTGAAGTGGAAATTCCTGCTCTCAAGTTGTTGTCATTGGAAAATGAGGAGCAAACAAATGCATGGCAGAAAAGGTTAATGGATTTACAATGGTTGCAATTGGATAGAGTTTTAGCTTTGAGCTACTATGAGGAAGTGTCAAGGAAGGCTTAGCTAAAAGCCAATGAGTGCGTGGAAGATAAAAAAATTGAAAAGGGTGATTTGGTGTTGCGATACAATAGTACATTGGACAATACCTTTCAGAAGAAATTGTGCATTGGTCCTTTTACTGTTGTAAACAAGTTTAAAAATGGCACATATCAGTTGGAAGACTTGAATGGTGCACATCATAAATATCGTGTCAATGGTTATAGATTGAAGAAATATCTGGCACGTTTGATGACAATTGTGACATGAAATTCTATCAATAGAGGGAGACAATGTGGAGCGATCTGAAAATGTGGATGAGGTTTCTGGGAATGAAATGCAGCAGTTGTTAAACCTAGACACCTTTGCTTGTCATGAATGACTAAGCAGGCAGGGGGGGGTTGGCAAGCTATGTCAGACATTTTTTGGATGAGCATGAAGTCACTAAGTCATGCCAAAAAGCTTGCCCACTAGCCTCATGTATATATGTGTACATAGCCCTACAAGTTTTGGAGGTGGCCTTGTCAAAATTCATGTACAAAGGTGTGATTTTTCCAAGCTTGAATGCTGATGTTTTGGATTGCTTGAGACTCCAAAATATGGTTTTTAATAAGTATTTTTGAACGTGCTTTATAGCTTGTGAATCGGACTTGTACATCATGAGTTATGAGCATCCGAAGCGGGCAATCTTAACTTAGAAGGTGATTGCGGGTGCATGCGAGAAGGGAAACTAGGCCAACTTGGGATTCTAAAATTAGAAATGATGAAGTCATTTTATATTTTTGGAGATAGTCCAGGTGATGGGCTTTGAGCCGTGTGTTACGGTGCATCATTTGGTGACCGGAGTAGCAAGGTATGCCTTGGGGAAAATTGTCCGAGAACTCCCCTCATGGTTTGGGAGAAGCTGTAAATTTTTGGGGAAGTTGGGGAGGTGGGAGGATGGTGCCAAGTGGCAATGGAGTAATCCCACATGGGGGGGAGAAAGTGGAAATTGGAGGGTATAAGGGGGGGAGTGGGTACCCCCTAAGGTTGTATCAAAGGGGCAAATGGAGCTTCTCTTGCATTGCTAATGGGGCTTGCGGTTGTTGGGGGAGAGAGGGGGTGCTCATTGTGAGCTCCCACTGCCTGGACAGGCGCCTGGCCTTCTTTTTGGTCCCCGAACACTTGCCTCCACCCCATTCCTTGGTCAAATGGTCACCGACAGCTCATTTTTCACAAAAGGTGACCAAAGAGAGAACCATGTCGGCTAAGAGGAGAGAGAAAATTCCTTGGGATAAGAGCCAAAAAATTCCCCTTTTTAATAGTTGCAATTCCCTTCACAGCCTTTTTCCTAACAGAGACTAGATTTTTTGGAGCTTTTGAGAGAGACCCCATCTTCGAAAGCTTGTAACTCTCTCGTCTGTTGTCAGAATCAAGCATATGGATACTCTACAGAGGTCTACATGATAGGAGATTCGTATTTATGATCTTGGTTTTCAACAATTTTAATCATGGTTTGGGTTAGGGCTGTTTCCCGTCCAACTTTCCAGGTGTTCGACATAGGTGTTTTCCCCATCTTAATAGTGTTTTCTTCCCACAATGTGGCGTGTGCAAGGCTATAGATGTTCTTGTTTTCCTTCTTGTTTTTACGCTAACAATGCCAACAAAGATATCACAAGAAACAAGACAATAATTTAAGAAAAGAAACTGCAAAACTTGCATTGGAAAAAAAAACTCAGATCTTGATGAAGGTAGATGCAGGGGATTGCATAAAACACAAGATAATTGGAAGATAAAGAGCAACAAAACCAAATGAAACCAAAGTCATGCAAGTTTGATAAGACCAAAGGGAAAGAACCTCTGATTACAAAGATGAAACGCAAAGCAAAATACAAAGAGCTAAAATGGACTTTGAAAGAAGTGTGAACCACGAAGATGGAATCGGACAATGACAAACCGGGAGAAATCAATGTTCCATCTAATTATGAAAAGTACACTTTGCAAGATTGGATTCATGATCATTGTAGAGCAACCCATGCGACAACCAAAAGAACTAGGAAAATACTATGAGGGGCTCAAGAACGCCAAGAAAATTGGCCTTGCAGAGTGTGGAGAAGAGTGAAGACCCGCATACATAGCTACAGATCTGTCGCAAGAGGAAGAAGAGGTTCTTATAAGAACATTAAAGGAATATAGGTATGTCATTTTCATGGTCATACATAGATCTCAAGGGGGTGGATCTTGCCATCTGCCAACACACTAGTATCCCTATGAGAGATGATGCTAAGCCAAGTAGACAAAGACCATATACCTATAATGCGACATTCGCCAGAAAGATCAAGGAAGAGATCAAGAAACTCAAAGAGGCCGAGTTCATCTATGATATAGAACACATTGATTGGGTATCATCGATTGTCATGGTGCTAAAAGGAATGGCAGAGTGTGTGTGAATCTGAAGAAGGTGAACGCCGCCACTATACAAGATAACTATCGTCTTCCTATCACATATCATGTGCTAGAACGAGTGGCTGGAAAAGAGGCTTATAGCTAAGTATGGAGCCTGATTTACCCTTGTAATTTTCTGTGGTAAAAGTGCACATTTGTAAGGCCCCCATTATGAGGAGAAGCCATTGTGCGTGAAGAAAAATCACTCACCGGAAACCAAAATTTTCACGGACAAGAATCAGGGGCCTCGAGGGCGGAGGCCCCCGATACCTTTTTTTTCCCTCGATGGAATATTCCTTTTTGCCGAAATATTATGGCCGGACTACAGTCAAAAAGTGGTCGGAAAACAACCGGTCGGTTGGCCAGTGGCCGATACTCAATGGCTGGTGGCCGGTGGTCGGAAGTCAATGGCCGGTGGGGCTGGTGGCCGAATTCAATGGCCGGTGTCCGAATTCAAGAGTCGACTTGTCTTCTCAAGGGCGGCCACACATGGGCGGATTGGAGGGTCCGATCTGGACTTATTTGCACAAGGGCGGCTACACAGGGCTGCCTCTCATAAGAGAGGGCATCCCTTTTGGCCTATAAAAGGAGGCCATTTCTACACACATTTCATAGTGTAAAGTTGATGCAACAAGGTGAGTGTGAGGTGGTGAGAGTGAAGCAAGGTGGGAGCTCTATTAAGGATTTAATCCCTTTGTAAACTACTTCTTCTTTTGAAGTGCTAAAGCCATTGAGTGGCTGCTTTCCCGTGGACGTAGCCCACATTGGGTGAACCACGTATATCGTGTGTACTCTCTCTCTCTCTCTCTCTCTCTCTCTCTCTCTCTACTCTATAATCTCTTGTGTGTGAAATCTATCTCTCTCCATTAAGTAATCTACTCAAAAATCTATTTAGCTACGTCTTATTTCCTAGCATTTGGATGGCTTCTTGGGATACAGTCAGCTGACTATTGATCTCAAACATCAACATAGAATGGATTTTTCCACGGAATGGGGAATTTTTTCTTATTGAGTCATGCCTTTTGGCTTGACCAATGCACCGACAAAATTTCAAAGGCTAATGAGCCATGGTTTTAAGGAATAGCTGCAGAATTTCTTGGAAGTATACATGGGTGATCTTTGTGTGCACTCCACAAATCTAATCTAAGGTAAATCTAACTCAAAATAAACCTAAATCTAATCTAATCTAACCTAAATAAACCTAAATCTAATATAACATAAATCTAAATCTAACCTAATCTGAAACTCAACATAAACATAAATTTAAATGTAATCTAACCTAAATGTAGATATTTAAGGTCTCTTGGGATAGTTTCCTACGACGTTAAAACTTTCTTCTTCTCGTGTGTGTGTGGGTGTGGGTGTGTGTGTGTATGCCAATAAAAAGAGAAGAATGGTATAACCTTTCTATCACCCAAGTGTGGTAGATTGGTTATGCCATTTCCCAGGTTTTGATTTCAACTGCTCATCGGCTAGATCTTTAAGGTCTCTTGGGATAGTTTCCTACGACGTTAAAACCATCTTCTTCTCGTGTTTGTGTGTGTGTGTGTGTGTGCCAATAAAAAGAGGAAAATGGTATAACCTTTCTATCACCCAAGTGTGGTAGATTGGTTATTCCATTTCCCTCTTGAATAATAGGTCTTGAATTCAACTCCTCGTCGGGGGCTATATCTTTAAGGTCTCTTGAGATAGTTTCCTACGACGTTAAAACTCTCTTCTTCTTGGGTGTGTGTGTGTGGGGGGGTGTGTGTGTGTGCCAATAAAAAGAGGAAAATGGTATAACCTTTCTATCACCCAAGTGTGATAGATTGGTTATTCCATTTCCCTCTTGAATAACAGGTCTTGAGTTCAACTCCTTGTCGGCTAGATCTTTAACACTAGGTTGGTAACCTAACAGGAAATAAAAGCGTCCTTTCAGGGTTTTAAAAAAACCTCCAAAACCATAGTAGATCCACTCATTTTGTAAAATCCTTTCATGAGGTTATAGTTCAAGGCCTACTGCACATGGAAATAATAAGAAACTTGTAAAATTTCTCATCTATTGGTCACACCAAGCCTCCAAAGTTGATGGACCAGTACATTTTCATCAAAACAGTCATTTCTTACGTTTTGCTGCATAAAAATAAGATTAGGGATTTTTGTAGGACTTGAGATAAATTCCCTAGTTAACTTCAATGGGTTGGTGATCTGAACATATGATTGCTTCTCACTCACTATTTTTTGTTTTGCCAAAAGAAATAGGTACAAAAAAGTTGAATTTTTACCATTCTGCAAACCTATCATCAAAGTTTCTATAGCCACGCTCAATACAAATAATATATGCATGTTTTCTTAGTTCCCTATTGTCCTTAAGGTTCATAAGGATCCATGGAGCATGTCAAAAGAATAATACATCTCTTACCAAGGGGAATCTTGGGAACAAAGATGAAGTGCTAAATACAGCAAACATGAAAATTAAACTGGGTTCAACATTATGAGTTGTAGAATCCCATAGAAACTATTCAATATCTAGCCAAATTTGATCCTTATGACTAGATATGGTTACTACCTACAAAATGCATGTAGTTGTCACAAGAAACTAACAATATTGAAAAAGCTATACTTGATATACTATAATGTTTTGTTTTCTTCTATAATTGAAAAAATCAACCATCGTTGTCTACTATGCAAAATAGGGTATTGGGTGTCCCAAAACTCAAGGAATATTAGCTTTATGTTACAATATGCGACATAGAAAATCAAAACTGCATTTGGATATCATGAAAGCCACCAAACAAATCATAGAAGAGCTAAAATTGGCTAAAACACAGGATTTGACAATTTTTGTAATTTGGTCATAACTTACAACTTAACATTTATTTCTCCCTAGAAGCCATGTTGAGGACTACTAAAGATAGTTCTCTAGCATTATAGACCTCACAAACATGAATTCTAGAGTGGTATAGTTGCAAAAAGTTGAAAAACCAAAAATAGGACCCGTTTTTTCACACAGTTTAGGTTGTGAAATGTTGTGCAAGGACAAGGTTAAAGATGGAATTGATATTCCAAAAAAAATTCGAGTTTTTTTAAGCTCATGAGACAACTTTCTAGACAGATAGCACCTCAAAATCCATTTTGAAACTCTTGACATAATTCAAGGAAAATGGTCACTTAACAGGACATAAAAGTGTCCCAGGACATACAAGTGTCCCATTACCAACCTAGTGTTAAGGTCTCTTGGGATAGTTTCCTACGACGTTAAAACTCTCTTCTTCTTCTTCTTCTCTCTTTTCTCTCTCTCTCTCTCTCTCTCTCTCTCTTTTCCTCTCTCAATGTGTGTGTATGCATTCTTTGTTTATGCATGTGTGTGTGTGTGCGTGTTTTGTTTATGCATGTGCTCTCTCTCTCTCTCTCTCTCTCTCTCTCTCTCAAAAACACAATGTGTGTGTTTTTGAGAGAGAGAGAGAGAGAAAGAGGGGAAGGGAACAGAGAGAGAGGAGAGGGAAGGAGCATACCTGGCTCTCCTTCCTCTCCTCGTGTATGTGTGTGTGTGTGTAGAAGAAAGAGAGAGAGAGGGAGAGATCGGGTTACCTTTTCTTGCTTGAATGCCAAAAACTCAGATCTGAGATCTAAGTTTTTGGGCGCTCTCAGTTTATTTTTTACCCCTGTCGGCGTCGCTAAGTTACAAGTAAACTAGCGACACCCATAGTGATGCCGTGGGTTTTCACTTTTGAGCGTTTCACTACGAACGTTGCTAATGTGAAGTACCTCTTGTAGTCTATACTCCTGTGACAACAACTGCATATCACACAATCAAAGAACACGATGTTGGAATGTGTGTGGTCTAGCTGGGAAGGTGTAGGACCTCTAGCTGTGAGAGTTCGTGATGCGAGTCACAAACACTTTAAGAAAAAGCGTTTATTTAAAATCACCAACCCTCTTTCTAAGGATGACTAAGAATCTAAGAGCGTTCATGACAACAAAGTCACAACTCTCTTTCCTATCGTGCTTCGAATTTACTTGTTTTCGTAGTTGAGATTATGATGAGAGGATCACCAAATCACATTCAGTTTCAGTGAAAAAGACCATTTAAAAACACTAAAGTTTTAGCCATGAAACCTCTATGCTCATACAAGAAAAAATTTCAATCAAAACCAAAACCTCTTTCATGGTATCATGTAGCCTCGCCCCCAATTACATAGTCGTACCATTAAACAATTGAAAGGAATGCTCGAGCTTCCACCTTCATGGCGACGCTTTTCTAATTTTCAAATGATTTAAGAGATTCTAAGTTGAAGTCCACACACAATTTTGATAAGGAGAAACCCTAATTCACTCCCTCACTAGCTCAGATACAAGATTGCGAAGAGGAGGGACTGCAGCACACATAGATTGGGCAACCATGGAAACTATTGCACAGTAGTGATATTTGTAGGTTTTTTCTATAAAACTCATCCCTCTCTATCTCTCTCTTTCCCATGGTAATATGAACTGATGTGTCAATTTTTGCGCCATTTTGCCACTTTGGATCAAAACTAGGTCATTTCTAGCTCATTTTTGACTCATATAAGCATTAAAAAACATAGATATGCATCATTTTTTATCAATATACCATTTTGGGTCACTTTCCATGCAATTGGGCAATGGCGTCTTAGCTGCTATAGTCAGTAGTTTTTGCCCGCATCAAACTTTATAAGGCGAGATGAGTGTACATGTGTCACCATGAAACACTTGGAATATGTACATTGTCAAACCAAATTAAGAGTCTTATAAGTAGGAAAGCGTGCAAAGGTGCCACATCCAGGGCCACGATTCCTCGGATAGGTATGTACATGATAGCAACCGTAGTAGTCGCTTTAGCATATATCACAATATGTACATTATTGATTTTGTTTCCATGCATCAAGGTGTGTCAAAATTGAGGTGAATGTTTTTATCTCACACTATTAACGTGCCACGGTGTGATATCCACCCCCTCTGAACCAGCACATCCTTCGGCATGTGCCAACATTTTCCTTATGTAAGTTTAATCTTCATTAAGATCCAGAAATATTTGGATTTCATTCTCATCATCTACAAAATTTACTCATCCATGTCAATGCCTTTAGGGTCTTCATCATCATTTTATTGTGAATAAAAAAGATCATTATCATGTCTCCTCTTGAACATCTTGATTCTTTTGCCTCCTATGGGAACGTTGAACTCTATTCTATCGAGATCCCTCAAGGTATATGTAGCATTTTTATGCACATATTTGATAATATACGGCCAAAACCACATTTATCTAAACTTTCTTTGTGTGGTGTGTTGGTTGTCAAGGCTATTGTCATACATTAGGACCCAATCATCCTCTTCAATAGTCTTTGGTCCGAGCCTATGTCTTTTATCAAATCTATATTTATTCTTTTGTCTTGCATCCTTCAATTAAGCTTTTGCAATCTCTATGTCTTCCTATGTTATTTCCAATTGCGTTATACGCAATGCAAGTAGACCTTCCCTACTTACACCATCTTCCCAAGGTAACATGTTCCAAGTAGGAACTACATCTTCAATTGGCATGACTGGCTTCTAACCATACATCAATTCAGTAGGCATATAACCGGTCTCACTGAGCTATGAGTTTTACAATCAACCCATAAAGCATATGATAGAAACCTTGTCCATTCACACATTCTACCTTTGCATGCTTTACCGAAAGCTCTGACGATAGGAGGATGTCCTCTTTCACTTTTTCCATTTCCCTCTGGGTGTTATAAGCACAAGTCAAGTCTAGCTTGATACCAATTCTTGTAAAGAAATCCCTTGCTTCATCTGCATCCAACTCACTTCTATCAACTATCTTTCCCACACAGCCATAGTGGCAAATTACATCTTCAAAAATTTACAAACAGCTTCTATAGCTTTTGTCCTCAATGCACGCCCTTCCACTTGATTTGTCAAGTCTTCTGGTGCAAGTACCAAGTATCTCATTTGACAAAGTCCTAAAGGAATTGTGACTAGATCAACAACCCATTTATAGTGCATGGCTAATGGGTATGTAGCATGCAATCCATCACAATGAGGTACATTGGAATAAATTTGGCATGTGACATAAGACCCCACAAAATCTGCTACATCCTTATACATGCCTTTCCACCAATATCTTTCTTTCACTTTGGAAAAAGTATCCCATACACCTCAATGTCCAGCATATAGTCTTTAACACTAGGTTGGTAATGGGACACTTTTATGTCCTGTTAAGTGACCATTTTCCTTGAATTATGTCAAGAGTTTCAAAATGGATTTTGAGGTGCTTTCTATCTAGAAAGTTGTCTCATGAGCTGAAAAAAACTCGAAAGTTTTTTGGAATATCAATTCCATCTTTAACATTGACCTTGCATAACATTTCACAACCTAAACTGTATGAAAAAACGGGTCTTGTTTTTGGCTTTTTTCAACTTTTTGTAAATATACCACTCTAGAATTCATGTTTGTGAGGTCTATAATGCTAGAGAACTATCTTTAGTAGTCCTCAACATGTCCTGATACTTCTAGGGACAAATAAATATTAAAGATGTAAGTTATGACCAAATTATAAAAATTATCAAATCCTGTTTTTCAGCCAATTTTAGCTCTTCTATGATTTTTTTTAGTGGATTTCATGATATCCAAATGCATTTTTGATTTTCTATGTCGCATATTGTAACATAAAGCTAACATTCCTTGAGTTTTGGGGCACCTAATACCCTATTTTGCATAGTACACAACAATGGTTGATTTTTTCAATTATAGAAGAAAACAAAACATTCTAGTATATCAAGTATAGCTTCTTCAATATTGTTAGTTTCTTGTGACAACTACATGCATTTTGTAGGTAGTAACCATATCTAGTCATAAGGATCAAATTTGGCTAGATATTGAATAGTTTCTATGGGATTCTACAACTCATAATGTTGAACCCAGTTTTTTCATGTTTGCTGTATTTAACACTTCATCTTTGTCCCCAAGATTCCCCTTGGTAAGAGATGTATTATTATTTTGACATGCTCCATGGCTCCTTATGAAGATAAAGGACACTAGGGAATAAGAAAACATGCATATATTATTTGTATTGAGCGTGGCTATAGAAACTTTGATGATAGGTTTGCAGAATGGTAAAAATTCAACTGTTTTGTACCTATTTATTCTGGCAAAACAAAAAATAGTGAGTGAGAAGCAATCATATGTTCTGATCACCAACCCATTGAAGCTAACTAGGGAATTTATCTCAAGTCCTACAAAAATCCCTAGTCTTATTTTTATGCAACAAAACGTAAGAAATGACTGTTTTGATGGAAATTCACTGGTCCATAAACTTTGGAGGCTTGGTGTGACCAAAAGATGAGAAATTTTACAAGTTTCTTATTTTTTCCATGTTTAGTAGGCCTTGAACTATAAGCTCATGAAAGGATTTTACAAAATGAGTGGATCTACTATGGTTTTGGAGGTTTTTTTCAAAACCCTGAAAGGACACTTTTATTTCCTGTTAGGTTACCAACCTAGTGTTAAAGAAGTTTGATAATTTTGAGCCGAGTAGGCTTATCACATACTACTCGCAATGGAGTCCCATCTCTTCTTTTAGGATGTTTCCATAAGTAGCCATCCCTCAAGAATAATCCATATGATTTCTTTTGGATCCTTTTGAATTCTTCTTCAAGCCAATCATCTTGCTTTTGTAAAGTACTCAGGTAGTGAATTATGAGCAGCCATTCATCCTCGTAAAACTCCTCTGAGAAGGACTCATGTGAAGATACAATGCATATATCATCACACTCTTCATGCAAAATTGTGTAGAATTTTGTGGCCACATTGTCTTCCTCATCAATCATATCATCCTCATCTCCATACCTTGCCCTTGAAAGCATACCTGCCATTGAATTATCGTTTCGTGCAATGTGATTCAATTCTGGGTTGAAGGACTTTATATAAGCAATCCACCTAAGAATAGCAATGTCAAGAGTAGATCAACTTGCAATCATTTCTAGAAGTGGAATGCAATCAGTCTCCACAACTATGAATGCTCCAATGAAATACTATTTGTCACACTTTATCACTCCCCATAAATCCCTTTTTACTTGTGGATATGCTCTTTGGTGAGAGCTTAGAACCTTGGCCCCAAACCTCACCACATACCTATGTTTCTCTTCATTGTCTTGTCTTATTGCTCATCTGATCCCTGTTGAACTAGTGCCCACTGTCACAATCAGCGGTCTTCCACACTCATAGTCAATCTTCCTCAAAGTTGGTGAAGACAACAACAATTGCTTCAACTTTCTCATAGCTTTTACATGTACCATACCATTGAAACCCTTGGTTCTTCCTTAGCATTTGATAGAGAGGATCTATGACATGTACATAATGTGGAATCCATATGAGATAGAAGACACATGCTCCTAGAAATCTTCTCATTTTTGTGATATTTACGCATAATTCTTTCTTCCTCTGTACTGCATCCACCTTAGTTTAACAAGGTCGATGGCCATGAGGATTAGAAAGATGTCCCACAATCAATATTTCTTCAACCCCAAACATTGACTTTTGCCCAAATAATGTAAGGTTCACTTCTTTCAAAATTGTTAAAATTATGTCACAATCATTGATGTGGCCCTTCCACATATTTACGGCACACCCTTGGCTCTAGAGCCTCAATTTTTTTAGCTAAGCTGCATCCTTTGATTGGCACGTCATCAAGAAAGGGCATTGTAATTTGAGGTATGAAGTCATGTAGGACTTTGTTCAAACCATTCATCATGTGCACAACCAAGTTGGTTGCTCCCTATTTGGTAAGGTGCACATCCTTACCAAACCCAAGGGTGTTCTCATGGTAGTCAAGTCCTTGCTTTCCATTGCTAGTTGGAATTGCTCATACCCTCAGTACAAATCCCCCATAGAATATATTGCTCTTTCTACAAATGCCTCTTCAAACTGTCTATCAAGGCCACGTAAGGCTCCTCAAGATCTCCCACCTTAACCAAGGTTTATATTGTAGCCCTTGCTCAATGGTTTCTAGAATAGTGGCTCTTATTATGAGTGGATTTCTCTTCATCTTCATCTTCAAATTTAACATGCCTATTTCTGCTGCTTGAAGACTAGTAGCAGCTTACAACATTCTCCTCTTCATCTCTTTGTTGTATTTGTATCACATGTGTCTTTGAAGCACTCTCTTCAGCCTCTGATTGGATAGACTCCATTAAATCTTGCCACTTTCTTGTTATGATATCAACAATTTCCTCGTGGAACTCTCTCTTTGCATGCCAACGACTTCTCCCAATGTAAACTCCGCCTTTCTATTTAAGATCCTTTCCTCTAATACTTTCTTTGAATTCGTGGTAGCTTCAATATCTGATTGTAGCTTGTATAATGAGCTTTTTCCTTTGCTCTTTTTTTTGTCTTGATTTTCCTTTGGTGTCACATATCTCATTGGTACTTCTTGTGATGGAGGTTCCCTTGCTATGGGCTCGTGAGAGGGACCCGGGTCATTTCTTCCTCCACCTCTAGTATCCCTATTTGAGGGACCTTCATCCCCATTTGATCTCCTGCATTTTTTTTAAACAAGTGCCTTGTTACCTCAACACTTTGCAATGTATGCATGCAATGACAATGCATCTATGGATTCATTCCACCCAGTCTCAAGATGGATACAATATCTAGCTTCATGTAAGATTTATTCAATCAACTTTCCCTTCATAGCTAACTCCATTGTAGATGGCCAGACATCTTCACCATCCTCACACGTCTTCAATAAATTTTGATCCTTTGAGCATGACTTGACCAGCCGCCGTTAAGCCAAATGATGCTACTTTAACCATTGAGATAGCATGACTGGTTGCCGCGTCCTCAACTAGCTTTTTCATCCCTGCTTTGCCAAATTTGGTCGCCAAGGGATTCCTTGTTTCACTAAGATGTATCTTTCCCTCTTTGAAGAGGACAAGATCTTTACCCAACGCATCTTTGAAGCTTTCACAGTCCCTTCTTGGGTGGTGTGGGATGTCACACCATATGCACTTATTTACAAACCCCTCTCTGTTTTGAGGTCTTCACCTTGATGATTGTCCAAATGTTTTTCCCTTTTCTTCAAGCTTTGCTAGCTTTAATTTCAGCTGGCGTATGCCCTTCACAAGTTCTTCAAGCATAGATCCATCATCCTTAGAAGCTACAGGTAGAGACTGGAGCACCGTTGTTCACCACCATCTTGTCTCTTCTGTGCTGTCTTTTTGCCAATAGGGAGACTGCATCTTGTACATCATTTGACATTGTCCTTAAACCTTTCTCTATATCTTTGTCTTCCAAGAGAAGCTATAACTTTTCTTCAATTTCTTTGTCCGTTTCTTGTAGGAAAAGCTCTATCTTCTCCTTATCCAAGGAAGCTTGTTCAATTTGTGATAGTTGAGCATAGCATCGCTCAAACTCTGTGAGATTATCTGTAGAAAAAATCCCTTCTTTAGGCTTTGAAACCCAATCTAAGAAAGTTCTTTTGGTCACCCTCTAAGAGTCCTCCATAAAGTAGTCTTCTTTTAGAGCAATCTTGAATTCGTCCCAATTTATTCCATAAGCATTTTGGATTGCCCTCCTCCGACACTTGATTCAAATCCATTTACTTCATATAATCTTGTAAATAATTTGTGATGTCTTTGCCATCAAACTGGTCAATTCTCTTCACAATAGATTGCAGTGCTTTGGTGGGTGAAATTTGGCTTCTTTCCACTACTTGTTGTTGCTGCATATACATGGAAAATTCTTGAAACATCTATATGACTGCATGATCAAAGTGCACCCCATGTGTCTCTGGATGTTCATCCATGGCTAACAAAGTGTGTACATTAATCCACAAACCCCCACCCAGCAGCTTCGCGTCGCGTTCACCAAAAATGCTCGAGTGTGTGCGTTCTAGCTGGTAAGGTGCAGGACCTCTAATTGTGAGAGTTCGTGATGAGAGTCACAAAAACTTTAAGAAAAAGTGTTTATGTAAAATCACCAACCCTCTTTCTAATGGTGACTAAAAATCTAAGAGTATTCGTGACCACAAAGTCACAAACCCTCTTTCCTATCGTGCTTGGAATTTACTTGTTTTCGTAGTTGAGATTATGATGAGAGGATCACCAAATCATATTCAATTTCACTTAAAAAGACCATTTAAAAGCACTAAAGTTTCATCCATGAAACCTCAATTCTCATACAAGCACAAATCTTAATCAGAACCCAAACCTCTTTCATGGTATCATGTAGCCTCGCCCCTAATTACATAGTCGTAACATCAAACAATTGAAAAAAATGCTCAATCTTCCACCTTCTCACGGAGACAATTTTCTAAATTTCAAGAGATTTAAGAGATTCTAAGTTGAAGTCCACACACAATTTTGATAAGGGAAAACCCTAATTCACTCCCTCACAAGCTCAGATACAAAATTGCGAAGAGGCAGGACTGCATCACACATAGATTGGGTAACCATAAAAGCTATTTCACAATAGTGATAAATTGAAGATTTTTCTGTAAAAATTAGCCCTCTCTCTACTCCCCATGGAAATATGAGCTGATATGTCAACTTTTGGGCCATTCTGCCACTTTGGACGAAAACTAGGTCATTTCCAGGTCATTTTTGACCCAATAAATGCCATTTTTGATGCGAAAAATCCCAAGAGGAGTCACAAAAATCCCTAAATTTATGGGATCACTTGTATAAGCATAAAATCATAGATATGTATCATTTCTCATTAATATACCATTTTGGGTCACTTTCCATGTAATTGTGCAACGGCACCTGTTAGCTGCTATTTTCAGTAGTTTTTGCCCGCATCACGCTTTATAGGCGAGATGGTGTGCCACCATGAAACACTTGGAATATGTAAATTTTCAAACCAAATTAATCATATTATCAAGTAATAAGTCATGCAAAGAGGCCACATCGAGGGCCACGATTCCCGGGGTAGATATGTACATGATAGCGGCTGCAGTAGTCACTTTAGTATATATCACAATATGTACATTATTGCTTTTGTTTCCATACATCACGAAGTGTTAAAATTTAGGTGAATTTATTTATTTCACACTATGTACATGCCACATAACGATAGCGCTCAACTGCTACAGGATGTACTCTTCAAGAGAGTTTCCACACAGAATACCTTGCCATCAAAAACCCTTGAGTACACTACTCAAGACCCACCTCTTGCACTGCATAATGTGTTTACATGAATTGACATCAAAAGCATGGTAGGGCCAATCTTGGCCATGCATAGACACAATTTTGTTGCCCATGCACTACACAGCCCAAGCTACACTTTATCATCCCGAAGGACTTGAACAAGGAGGGGGGAGAAAAGCTCATTAATCTAATAGTAAAAAGGGCAATGCTTGACGTAATTGATTGTTAACGTGTGAATTTTTCTCATGAAATGTGCATCTAGCTAAGTGAATAGGGAGACTATAATATGATAAACCCTAAGTGTATATATTGTAAATACATGTTGCAAGAGCCAAAAATAGTGCAATTTTTCCTTTTATTGTGTGTATTTTGGCCAAAAATATGATCAAGATGGAGCATCAACAAAAATATGACCAAGTAATAACATTATAAGTGTTTTAGTATTTTTTAGTATATGAGCTCCTACACAGCATCACAAGAGAAGGTAGGGCAACCATTTTAGATTTGAATGACTCCTATTAGAAATAAACATCACACAGGATTAAGTCGCAGATGCCCTAAAGCTACAAAAAGGAGGAAAATTGATGCAAGATTGCCAGCTACCCACAACTGGCATTTTCACCAGTAGATCTACTTAGTTCTCTAGTTTAAAGCAAAACGAGATAGAGCGGACACTTTGGCTCTATCACCAGCATTTCCATTTCATCGCAAAGTGGCCTCCCAAATACACGACTCCAAATCATGTCGTTGCTTCTACATCCACTGAGGAATCAAAGAAAGAGGGTGTAACTGAAGTGAACCATGCCCAATATGTCCTTACAATCCTCACATAGGTGAAGAAGCCGGAGCATATTTCATACGTGGGCGCTCCAAAAGTACTAACATGGATAGCCTATCATGCTATTGACCAGGTACAACATCTACCACCTGCCCAGGAGCAAAAATTATGGCTTTAATGAAAAAGTGATGATGAAGAATAATTGCAAACTAGAGAAGCTCCAATAGCCAAAAGATTACGAACTAGAGTAGTCAATGCCACAAAACAAGCAGCAACCACTATAACTGTTGCGAGCGCACAGCAAAGGCCACTAAAAGCGACAAATAGGAAGAGGAGGAGGAGGAAAATCCTCCTGAAAGGAAGAAAAGAGAGAAAGGAAAAGCTAAGGTGGAAGATAAGGAATCCAGGAAGAGGATAAGACCAACATCACCCATAGAGGAGCCTATACAAAAAGAAGCAAGAGTAGAGAGAGAATCTGCTGCTTTTGAGCTTGAAAGAGGTCTCAAAGGTGACTTTGTAGAGAACTGGAAACCATCACCCAATAAGTTCAAAGTTCAATCTAAAACCCCCATGTATAATCTGAGTGATGATCCTCTGGCACGGATGGTTTCAGAAGGCATAGAAGCCATTTCTGAAGTCCGTTTGCGTTTTTCCGTAGAAAAACGCAACCGGATTTGACGTACGGCTTGTGCTTGGGTAGGGTTCCCACCTCAAGGTTAGCCCTAGCTTGCCTGCCTAATGTCAAATGACTTTTTAACAATAACTTTTGGAGGCCTTTAATGAAACTAACTCTAAGGCCTTTTAAGCTCCATTAGATGCACGTTGCTCTTTCATAGAATACCTCCTTTTGGATCCCTATTGAGATGTAACCATCTCTCCTCTTGGTCCCTTGCTGAGGTAAATCTAGAAGCACTTACTGCACATTACGCTTTGGTATACCATCTCTTTTTGGCCCTATTGAGATGCAACCATTTCTCATTTGGTCCCCTATTGAGATAGGTCTAGAAGCACATATCTATATCCTAACTCTTGTTTTCCTTTTATCTTCCCATATTGAATGATATATAAGAGAATCATTTGGTAAATCTGGATATTCTATTCTATGACATTATCTCTCTCTTGAAATCATATTTGCTGTAATGGAAATGGCCTATGAACTTTGAGAGTAGGAGAATTAGGAAATTTCCTTGTGACCTAGGTGATGCAATGAAGATGGAAATCTTCATGCATCACACACATAACATAAACTTTGTGGATCCCAAGACTCAGTCCCAAGGCCTCAAACACCTTCAAGGGTGGAGAGAGCTAGCGGGGAATGAGGGTAGGGAAGAGGAAGAAGAAACATTCCGTAGAAGAAAGAAATAGTTCCTCACTTATCATCACTCTTCTTGCTAGCATACATAATAGCATAGTAATGAAGATGGATAAGATGGAGAGCTTAAGCATTAAAGCATGGCTCTTGGTTGGATCTGCATTACATAGCCAAGAGTGTTGGTGTAGGCACTCAACTTCTCAACAAGATTGGTGAAGGAGGTGGAGTTCCTCTACTTTCACCATGTAGCATTTAATGGTCTAATAACTTGTGTGTAGCGGAAAATAGAATGAACATAGTGAGCATTTCATTAGGATAGCTTCCTAATGAGAATAACAAGAGTGCTTGGGTGGAGAGAGCAACAAAAAGCATAACACCTAGTTAGATAGCATGAACAATACTTCAAAAGAGAGAGAAATTAATCAATTGACAACTGTTGAGCACCAGATTTGCATGGAGCCGGTCCCCCCTCCAAAAGGCTTTGTATTATGGTTTCTCCCATCAAGAGAGACATTTTGCAATACAATTCTTTGTGCTCCTTCCATACTAGCTAGTGCAATGAAGATGGAAACTTCATGCACTAAGCAAAACACCAAACACAACATCAACTCCCTCATGGTCTGAGACCCAAGACCTCACACGCCTTCAAAGATGGTGAGAGCTAGAGGGGTATGAGAGTAGATTGAGAGATAGAAGGAGTATTCTTACGAGAAAGATGTACATTTCCTCCATAGTCACTCATATTATCATAGCTTAGCTTAGTAATTAGCATGGTAGAGGAGATGAGCATGCACTGAAGCTTGGATCTTGGTTGGATTTGCATCACAAAGCCAAGAGTTGTTGGTGTAGGCCTTCCTTCTCGCAATCTTGGAGTAGGTGATAAGCTTGAGAAGGAGAGAGAGTCTTGTATACTCCACACATGAGCTAGTGTGAGTGTGTAGGTGATAATACCTTTGAAAAATCATCCCCCTCTCTTTCTTGGTCGACCCTCTTGCTATTTGCTCTTGCTAGCATCCTATTGGACCTCCTCAAGCTTAGCCAATGGATGACCTCCAAGGCCATCCAATAGGTATTGGGTACACCTTGTGGGCATCTGGGCTAGGGAGATGATATGTGTCCCTCATTCCCTTTGTGTAAAGGGAGCTTGTGTGTGTGTGTGTGTGTGTGTGTGTGTGAGTTTCTCTCTCATCCCCTACTTGCAAGGCTCCCCCCTCCTATGTAGGGGTTGATAAAGACTTTTTGTGACACACACTAAGCATCCAATTTCCCTAGTATTTGGCCTTTGGACACAACCTTTGAATTTTGGAGCCTTAGCATTTTGGAAGTCTTAATGGGCTGAAGGGTCTTTTAAGACCATTGTTGCACATTTCTCTTTTGCAGATGGCCCCCCCTTTGGATCCCTATTTTCCCTCCCTTGGATCCCTACTGTGGCCGGTCTGCTAGCTTAACCAATATTCTAGCTTTTTTCCCCCTGGAACTTCCCCATATTAAATGATCTGTTTAACATGAGAAAATCATTTAGGAGAATAAGATATTGATTATTATGACATTACCTCTGTCTTGCGTGGCCTTTGGGAGTTGACATACTCCGCCATTTCTTAGGTTAAGCCCGCACAAAATTGCTGCTTTTGCTCTCCAAAATCCAACTTTTTGAAGAAAGTGGCTTTGAGTTGTAGGTCCCAAAACTTGTCTACATATTTGTGGATGAATTCATAGGGAGAGAGATTCAAGATTCACCATTCGGTGAGTACTTTGTCTTTGGCATCGGTGGCCAAAAAGCACTTCATAATGGAAGCTCTTAAAGCTTTCCATGTTCGTGGAGCTTCACCATTGGCCCATAGGCTAGACCACCATTTTCTGGCGGACTTCTGAAAGTGCATAGCTACATGGCGTAGCTTAGAGGACTCCGTGAAGCCCTCATCTCCGAATGTCGCATCAAATTGTTGGATAAAGGCCAAGACTTTGTCTGTAGCACCAAAAGTGCCATCGTAGGTAAGGAAAGAGATGCTCTTCCCTCCCTCTTTGAACTTCTTGAGCTTGGATGACCTCTTCCACGCGGCATAGGATTTCCTATGGCCTCTTCTTTTTTATGGTTCAAAGGCTGCACCATCACTTTCTTTAGAAGATGAATAATTTGAGGAAGATGGAGAAGAGGGTGACCTCTTTCTTTCCTTTTTCTTTACTTGATCTTCTTTATCTTCACCATCACCTTCATAAGAGGAAGAGGATGAAGAAGAGGGTGTCCTCTTTCTTGACTTTTTCTTCTCTTGCTTTTTTTCCTCCCTCTTTGAAGTATGTTGTGGAGAAGTATGCGATGGTCTTCTCCATTTTGGAGGTGATGGAGAGCGTTTAGCCCGCCTTCTTCGTGGAGCCATCTCCGTTGAGGTGGCGGGAGACTCACTTATTTCTTGTTCCTTTGATGGAGGCTCTTGAGGTCTCCTTTGAGAAGGAGATGCGTCATCAAGGAGCAAATTTCTAAGCCCTTCATATGGATCCTCTTCTTCTTCCCAAATCGGAGAGAGACCTCTTTTGGAAGTCCCACAAGGAGGCTTCCTAGGTGCTCTCTCGTCATGATGGGAAGCAAGGAGAATCCCATGAGCACGGAGCTGGCATTGCACTTCACTTTGGAGGGATATATTGCCCATGGCTTGTTGAAGCCTAGAAACAAGATAGTTAACAAGAATACGGGCATCATTAGTAGCTTGCTCATTAGCAAAATCAAAGTTATCAACATTAATTTCACTCTTTTTACTATTGTCAGCCATTCTAACAACTTTTAGGTGTACTTTGGCACCTCAAGCCCTAGTTGCTACTCCTCTTTACCCCTTTAGAAAAAGCACTCAAGCTGCTGTACCCATGGCTCGAATACCATTAATAGGAAGGAATAGAAGAGAGGGTCGTTCAACACCAAAACATCACCGGCTCTTGTCAAGCTTCTAATAGCTCAATAGTGGTTAAGCCGTAGGAAAGCCCCATAGGACTCCACTATTAAGACCATAGCTCTCGACGGTGATGCCCAGTTAATAGCAAAAAGGCATGCATAGTGCAAGGCTGAAATATCCCTATTCTACTTACTCACATGCAATTAATAGTACCAACCATTTATAGCTAGCTTGAGGACCTCTCTTCTTGAGCAAGAAAAGAGAAACCTTGTGCTCTGATACCAACGTAACATTTAATGGTCTAGTAACTTGTGTGTAGTAGAAAATAGCATGAACATAGCGAGCATTTCATTAGAATAGCTTCCTAATGAGAATAACAAGAGTGATTGGGTGGAGAGAGCATGAAAAAGCATAACACCTAGTTAGATAGCATGAACAATACTTCAAAAGACAGAGAAATTAAGCAATTGACAACATTTGAGGACCGGATTTTCATGGAGCCGGTCCCCCCTACAAAAGGCTTTGTATTACGGTTTCTCCCATCAAGAGAGACATTTTACAATACAATTCTTTGTGTTCCTTCAATACTAGCTAGTACTATAAAGATGGAAACTTCATGCACTAAGCAAAACACTTATCAAACACAACATCAATTCCCTCACGGTCTCAGACCCAAGACCTCACACACCTTCAAGATGGTGAGAGCTATCAGGGTATGAGAGTAGATTGAGAGGAAGAAGGAGTATTCTTACGAGAAAGATGTGCATTTCGTCACTTAATCACTCATATTAGCATAGCTTTGCTTACTAATTATCATGGTAGAGGAGATGAGCATGCATTGAATCTTGGCTCTTGGTTGGATTTGCATCACAAAGCCAAGAGTTATTGGTGTAGGCCTTCCTTCTCACAAGCTTGGAGTAGGTGATAAGCTTTCCATTAAATCTTGAGAAGGGGAGAGAGTCTTCTTACTCCACACATGATCTAGTGTGAGTGTGTAGGTGATAATGCCTTTGAAAAACCAGCCCCCTCTCTCTCTTGGTCGACCCCTCTTGCTATTTGCTCTTGCTAGCATCCTATTGGACCTCCCCAAGCTTAGCCAATGGTAAATAAGAAGCATAAGTGATAGCCTTCTGACATGTGTCCCCTTTCCCCTTTTGTGAGAGCTTTAGGTAATTATATCCCTAGCCAATCATAGGCACCATGCATTTCAAGTACATGGGTAGTCTTTGAACAAGTGTCCTCCTTACCCCTTTGAGAGAGAGAGCCAAAAAATATCTAGATATTTATTGAATGGAATTAGAAGATCATTGGACCCCTCTTTAGACCAGCCAATAGCATTCAAGCACACCATGTGGTTAAGCATAGGGAGATTCTGACATGTGTCCATGTGCCCCTTGAAAAAAGTGGGTGCCCTTTGGGTGAGTGGGAGGGTAAGTCAAAGATTTTCCTAAATTTGGGGATTTCCCCCTCCTTTGTATGGTCTCTTTTTTACTCAGGCACCTTACCCCCAATGCATGGGAAGCTTCCCAAGCACTTTCCTCATCAAGCATGACAAGCACCTCAAGCACCTTAGTCATCAAGAACGACCAGCACCTCAAGCACCTTAGTCATCAAGCACAACAATAACTTCAAGCATCTTAGTCAGCAAGCACGATAAGCACCTCAAGCTTAGGTGGGGTTCCCACCTCAAGCTCAGACCTAGCTTGCCTAAGGTCAAAGTACTTTTAACACTAACTATTGGAGGTCTTTAATGAAGCTAACCCTAAGGTCTTTTAAGCTCCATTAGATGCATGTTTCTCTTAGATAGACGACCTCATTTTGGATCCCTATTGAGATGTAACCATCTCTCCTCTTAGTCCCTTGTTGAGATAAGTGAAGAAGCACTTATCACTCATTGCTCTTTCGTAGACCGTCTCCTTTTGGACCCCTATTGAGATGCAACAATCTCTCCTTTTGGTCCCATGCTGAGATAGGTTTAGAAGTACTTATTACAAATTTCTCTTTGGTAGACCATCTCCTTTTAGACCCCTATTGAGATGCAACCATCTCTCCTTTTGGTCCCCTGATGAGATATGTCTAGAGGCACATGTCTCTATTCTTACTCTTGTTCTCATATATTCTCCCACATTAAATGATGAGTTCAATATGAGAAAATCATTTGGGTTAGCTAGATATTAGATTTTAGCACTTATTGCAAATTTTCTCTTTGGTAGACCGTGCGCTTATGGACTCCTATTGAGATGAAACCATCTCTCCTTTTGGTCCCCTACTGAGATAGGTCTAGAAGCACTTATTACACATTTCTCTTTGGTAGATCATCTCCTTTTGCACCCCTATTGAGATGCAACAATTTCTCCTTTTGGTCCCCTACTGAGTTAGGTCTAGAAGCACATGTCTCTGTTCTAACTCTTGTTCCCGTTTATCTCCCACATTAATTGATGAGTTTAATATGAGAAAATCATTTGGGCTAGCTAGATATTAGATTTTATGACATTCCCTCTCTCTTGAAATCATAGTCATCCTCGACTACGAGGTAGAAAAAATAAGTTCTAGTCATTTGTCCATGTTTCTTAGCGGATAGAGGATCCCTTTTTAACCTACGACATCATTCCAAGATGGATGACTAATACATTTGGTGCTTGGGAGACGTAGCTGCCACAATCATGTCTGATCTTTAGTTCATATCATACTTCCAAAGTAGAGTGACAAGTTCTACTTAGTGTTTGGGAGACTTCGTCACCACAAACATGATTCTAAGCATGTATATTATTTAAATTTTTGCACAATAAAAAGAAAACTAGTCTTATATGACAAAAAAAATTTGCATTTAAAATGCATTTTTCATATGCTTACTTTAAAGCATCATTGTAAGCAGTGACAAGGTTCATATTATCCTTAAGCTAGATTCTGTGCATCCATTTATCATCTTTAGAAGGATAATTCTTAAACTTAATAAGGTATCGTCGGATAATCTTACCGTTTCTTAATACCTTGTCTTCATGTGAAACTCGATAAAAGGAGGCTTGTTAGGCGGTGAGCTTCCTGGTACATGATCCCTCATTTTAGAGGTAGCTCACTAGGGATGTCATCAATGAAAACATCTTGGAATCCATTTAGGAAATTAGACAAATATAATTCCTCTTGATTCCCTTTATTGCAGGGATATGGTCTCCCCCAACTCATTATCAGGGATATGGTGTTCCCCAACTCATTAGCATCTATGTACATGCTCTTTTCCCTATAGTCGAAGTAGATTCTCCTTTCAAGGAACTTCATGTTGGAAGCCATGCGGTTAAACCATGGTTTCCCAACAATAACATCGTCATGTTTGAGAGAAGAGATGAAGAAATATTCTTTGTCAACATAGCTTTAGACATGAAGCCTGAATTTTCCAATTGTTGACCGGCGGGTCAACAACACAACATAACTCAACAAAGACTTATTTTTTGAGAGTTATGAATGCTATGATAAACATCATTTGTAATAAGTAGGTAGTTTAGTTGCAGAAGCCGGGATGCAATGACACTTTCTGATTGTAAATACAAAGCCATTTGACCCTTTAAACTCTATTTTAGGTTTAACCTAAGGTGTGACCTTAGTATATAAGGTGCTAGGATAATTTTTGTAAAGAACTTATATCATAATCAAGTTTTAAGTTGTCGTCGAGGACTGTGTGTGAGAGAGGAAGAGAGAGAGTGTGAGATTCATCCTGGTGACACTCCTCGCTCATTCATCACATTTAAGATCCGACTGCACCATCGCATTAGCCTTGGCAAGATCTACGCGACAATGCCAAGCAGTCCTCGTGGAACGGAGCATATGTGCTCGTGCATCTACGAGCTACTCTTGGTCGTAAGTATATCAAACGATGTCTATTTTTTGCCTGCAAGTAGTCGTTAGAATTGTAGCGACATAAGCTACGCATAGATACTCATAGATTTCAGTTTCAAACACTTTCAAAATTTAGATCTGTCTTTATACGCGTTTTCTACAGATGGGTCTACAACTAGATTTTTGAGTGTAGAGGCTTAGGGACAGGTGTATCCTAGTGAGGGGATGGAGTTCCTTAAGTTTTGTATGATTTTGATCACATCCTTTGACTTGGAACGACTACAACTGGATAGAGGAGAAGCAATCAATTATTATGCGGCACATGCAGAACACATACGGCTTAGTTTCAATCAACATCTTTGGTGGCGCAAAGATTTAAAGAAGGGCATATTGGTGCTCCGCTATGAAAATCGCTTCGACACATGCAAAGATAAGAAGCTCCTACTCTGATGGGAAGGCCCTTTCATCTCATCAGAAAAAAGTATGCCAATGGGAGCTACCAGCTTATGGAAGCTAATGGTAAGCTTCATAAGACCATAGTAAATGGATGGTGGCTTAAACCTTATTTTCTACGATTTGATCAAACCCCACCTATCGACATTTCTGATGAGGATACACCATCAACCTCTACCTCCAATGACAATGATCAAACAAATGAGTTAGAGTCATAAATGCCCTAACCTTAGAGAGAGGGCTAATGATACCGGATTAGCCGCACCGTCCTCTAGCCTGGCCAAAGAAACTGAAGTTGGTCGGTTTTCAAAACCAAGGCCACAAGAATCAACCCCATTTGGGGAGCCGTAGGTTAAAATTATTATTTCTTCCACCAACTCGTGCGCGTGAAGTAGGCCACCGCGCCTCCTTTTGGCACCACACACTCCCTCTCATCTTTTATTTTCCCTCTCTTCCTTCCACCAAGCCCATAGGGCGCATAAAATATTTTCATTCTCTCTCTCCCTTGGCCTGCCATGCAAGGGACAAGAACCTCTTTCTCTCTCTCTTGCATTATTCACACACACACCCACACTCTCGCCACCTCACCAAGCCCCTCTCCTCCCCTCTTGTCTCCCTCCCCCTCTGCCGGGCCGCCACTCACCCAAGCTCTCCCCATCACTCATTCCCATCTCTCTCTCCCTAGTCTCTCTCTCTTTCCCTCGGATATCTCTCTATCGCGTGCTCTCTGTGTGAGCGGCCCCGCGGGTGCAGCCAATAATACATCTCTCTTTCTCATATCATGCAACACACACACACCCTTCACCCTCTCTCTCTCACCCTCACCCCCTAGCTCGCTACTCCCTCACCTTCCCCCATCCCGTTGACTCTCTCCCCCCCCCTTAATCATTCATGTTGGCTAGGAAGCCTGAGCCCGCTCTCTCTCTTTCTCTTTGTCTCTCGTGCTCTGTGTGTCAAGCCCACAAGTGCATCATGGACAGAGGTCTCTCTCTCTCTCTCTCTCTCTCTCTCTCTCTCTCTCTCTCTCTCTCTCTCTCTCTCTCGCTCTCTCTCTCTCTCTCTCTCTCTCTCTCACACACACACACACACACACACACACACCCACACACACACACACATATCCCACACTAACTCCTTAACACTCCCTCTCCCCATCTCACTCCCGCCCTCTCTACCTCTCTCTCCTCTCGTCAAGCCCGCAGGCGCAGTTTGAGCCATTCTCTCTCTCTTTATACACACAGACGCACACACACACCCAGACACTCACCCTATGCTCTCAGCCCTCGCCATCCCTTCCCCTTGCTCACTCACTAAATCGCCCCCTAGCCTGTACGTAATCAGCATTTATTATATATATATAAAATAAAACACCCTCTCTCTCGTTCCCATGCACTTTCATTTACAAACACTCTAACACACTCTATACAAGAGCACACACACCTACACGCAAGCATATAAACTCACAAGTACGTGCACGCACACATTCGAACAAGCACATGCACGTCATATGCACAACAAGAAGTAAAAGAAGACAAGGAAATTGGACATCAACGCCATCGACAAAGGAAGAAGAAACACCAAAAGCACATGGAAACGACACCCAATCAAGAAGTGACGTTGAAGGCACGCCCCGGCTGGCACAAAAAGGAAGTGACAGGTAGCATCTCGGCATCATGCAACACAATACCAATTCTGGCAGCATTAAACCTCACACCGGCCACCCGAACCATCAACAAAACCCCTTCTAAATGCCCCGAACTCCACTCTTCCCTAATATTCTGGCCAGTGGCTAGTGGATTGTAAAAAATAAACTCTCCCCACCCCACTCTTACCTCCTCTCTCTCTATCTCTACCTTCTCTTCCTCTCTATCTCTCTTACTAGAGAGGCATGTAGACTCTCTACAGCGACGAGTGGATATTTGCAAGGACCATTAGCTAAGGAACACCTCTCAAGCCTATATAAAGAGGCCTCCGCTAAGCACAAAGGGAAGTAGAGAACACACTAGAAGCACCATCCAGGCTCCATGCCCTCTAACACTACATGCACCACTAAGCACATAATACACCTCCCAAGCTAGGGAGCTCATGGTAGCATGCTTTGTTTCAAGTATGGGAATTTTAGCATTAGCAACATATACATCATCACCAATCTCCACCCACACCATGGTTGAATTACTAGTCACGACCACTCCATGCGTAGAAGGTACTCACTATCACCCCGCAAGGCAACATGAGCACGCTAGGATTGAATGCACCGACACCATGCTACCCGGGCCACTCTCAATGATGGTGATTGACGGAGTTTGTGGCTACATCTTCCCCAACCAAAATCTTGCTAACGTGCTAACCCCGCTAACTCCAAAGTTCGCTATGCACCATATGGCGTTGGCACTCCATCATGTATCCTCAGTGCCAAGAGCAAGGGTGGTAACAACCAATACCACCGTTTGTAAGTATCATCATCATCAATAAAAGTGTGCAATGTTCTCATGATATTTGAGTCCAGTCTCTTCTCCTTAGCTTGTTTTTCCCATATCCGTGGGATGATTCATCTCTTGTATTCAACTAGACTGCCGCTAACATTGATAGACCGCTTTTGGAGTGTACAAAGTAGTGTTTATATGCATGGTCATATGTACAAAAATATGTAAATATATGCATTTGGGAGCTTTTCAAAGTGGTTTAAAGTTCAAAAAAGATGCAACGTGTGCACATTGTGAATAGGCAGGTTCCCGTGCTAGCAGTCGGACACATGTACATGCCCGGATAGGGTATCGGGGACTTGGATATGGTTCTAGGTGTCTTATTTTGGCTCTAGAGAATGTGTTTAAGCTTTCTAGAATGTAATAATTCAAGCGACAAGCATGGGTACTCTCATCCCGCTCGAGAAGTTTGGGACATGCAGTAACTGTCTATTTACGGTGCCTGATTTGCGGTGATGCGTGCACCACCCTAGAACTGGTCAAAAATAGAATGTGGGGATGTGGAAAATTGATTTGGGTATCAAGGATCAAGAGTACAAAATTTGGTGATTTTGGAGTCTGTTTGGGGTTTTTCCCGCGAAAAATGGCCGCTGGGGGTCAAAACTGGCCAAAACCAGGTAAAAAAAGATTAAAAAATGACCAAAAATGGTGTGAAAAGGCTTCAATTTGCCACATCTGGGACGCTGTTGTGAGTTATTGAGTAGAAGGAGCATTTTGGAAGCCAATTATTGGCACTTTCACTTCTCTGTGTGCGGAAGGAAGCAGGGTTCCTACAAGTGGTCTAATGCAGTCCGGTCGTGTTCGCGTCCTCTTTTCAAGTGTGTGGAGGAGTGAATGAGAGCTTTCTTTCTTCAATTTTTCACTTGGGAGAGTCTATGTAAGTTCTAAGGTTTCCATGGGTGTGTGTGTGTGTGTGAGTAATGGAGGGAAGAAGGTGCGGCTTTCTGCAAGACTATGTGACCCTGTATTAGTGACATTAGGGTTGGCGCTACTTCAAAGAGTCCAACAAAGTGGAGTTTGGTGGAGCTTTTGCAATGGTTTGAGAGAGGCCTTTTGTGGCTGGAGTTTTTGATATTTTTATGGATTTTCTTGTATATTTTTGTCAAGTGTTGATCAACTCGACTCACCTTGTAGTGTTTACGGGCAGGCAAGGGCTTGTAGGTCGAGGCGTTTGGAGTTTGAATCGAGCTTGTGGGTAGTGTTTTTTTTAAGCTCTTGAGTGGTGGTGTGTGTGGTTTGAATTTACGCAAATTCCTTGTGGTGTGTTGAGTTGTCTGGGTGTGTGAGTGTGCGCACTGCATCTTTTTCTCCATCATCCTTTGGCGATCCTGTTGGGGAGTGGAAATTTACCTGTTGTGCACCTAGATGAAGCGGTTTTTCTATGAAGTTCAAGCTTCATTGAACAAAAGTGGTGGTTTGGTTGAGGTGCAAGACTTCAAATTTTGTGGATTTACTCATGCAAGGGAGAAGCGACTCTATAGAGATGGCTTATAGTCGGCCAGTGTTCACAGACAAGGAGGATGTGAACGACTGGATTGCGGACTTTGAGTGGCATACGCTTGGTATGCACATTGTGAATGACGAATAAAAGCTTATTTCCTCTTGCACTCAAAGGAGAAGCTCGGGAGTGGTTTGAAGGTTTAGAGGAAGACAAAAAGAAAACATGGGAGCAGGTGAAGCTGACAATTTTTGACAGGTTTGGGAAGAAACTAACCGCAACAGAAACGACGACAAAATTGAGAGGTTTGCAGCAAGATGTTCATGCTAACTTTAAAGAGTTTTTGCAAAACTTCAAAGGACTTTGGATTCAATTAGAGGCAGCATCCCAAGTACCTCTGGGGTATTTCTTTAAAGTGCATCAGTTTATGGATTGTCTCTATCCAAGTGCAAAGGAGAAGGTTGATCAGATGAGCCTGCTACATTCGAAAGAGCTGTGGAAATTGCCGAGGCCAAGAGAAATAAGATCAAGAGAAGGTGGGAGCAAGGCATGACACACACTGAGCCAGTTGTGCTGCAACCAATGGTCCCTCTGGAAATGGATGATAGAGTGGAGCAAGTGGTTCAAGGTCCAGATCCCGTTACGGCCCAGGTTTTGCATGATCTTGCCGGTCAGTTTTCAAGAATTAAGAATTAACATAATGAATATGAACCAAAGAGAAGAGCGGCCAACTGGGAGAGGTAGGGGACGAAGGCTACAAGGTAGATGCTACAATTGTGATGAAGAGGGTCACTACGCCCCTCATTGTCCTGAACCAACAAGAGAGAGAGGAGAGATATACCCCTTATATGGACGTGGTCGAGGGAGAATAGAAAGAAATCATCAAGAGCGGACACTAGAAGCACCACCACCGCAACAACAACCACAACCTTTGCTTGGAAATGGAGAAGGTAGATCTATTAACATCATTACCCTTGAGCATCAAGATGTGGATGTTTTGGCCAATAAGAGAGCTAGGCATGATAGAGAGAAAGAGACAGAAGAAGAGGGGGAAATAAGAGCAAGGAAAGGAAAGGCTAAGGTAGAAGACAAACCAAAAAGTAGCAAGAGGCGGCGAAGAAGGAAAATTTGTCCAAAGGACTATGTCCTTGGCCAAGGTGTTGAAGACTATGATATTGTCGACGGCATACGAAATCAAAAGGCAAATATATATTTTGGTCAGTTGGTGGATTTGAATGCTAAATTGAGGAGGCATGGACCAAGTGTGTGAGTACACGGCTTCCTTCCAAGAAGGACAAGCATCAAAGCATGGTGTCATCTTTGAGGGTTGGTCACCCAGTGGATATGGTGCCAATAGTTGAAGCTATGCTAGAACAAAAGACAGACGTGAAAGCATATGTGGATGGTGGTGCTCAGGTGTGTGTCATGACCGAGGCTATCATGAAGGAAGCAGGCGTTAAGATGTCAGTGAATGCTTCGATCTGTATGAGGATGGCCGACAACAAAAAGGCAACGTGTCTTGGAATAGCTGAAGACGTGAAGATAAAAGTCTTGGGGATTGAGTGCTTGGTTGATTGCTACGTGATGCAAGTGGGTGAGAATGCTTATCCAATCATTTAAAGGAGGCCATGGATTATAACCCTTGGTGCTAAGCAAGATTGGGGCATGGGCTTGATCACCATCCCTGACAAAGAGAAAGGAAGGACCATTGTCTACAACATGAAGACACACGAGAGCCATACACATCCCCTAGTGGAGATGCAAGATACGGATTTGATAGAAACCACGTCATACAATAGTGATGCTTCATCTACATCATTAGAAGAAAGTGTAGAGGAAGGTTTGATGCAATTATGTCCTAATCTTTTTGGGATAAGTGCTAAAAAGGAAGCATTGGTGCATGATGCAAAGGTCAAGGAGGAGAAGGATAGCCCAAAAACAGTTGTAAATCCTGCCAAAGTGAACGCAAGGAGCATCCTAGGAGAGGGCCTGACAGAGAAAGAAAAAGAGGAGTACGAAGACATGTTCACTGGGTTTCCAAAGCTATTCGCCATTGAATATACAGAGTTGCAAGGAGCTAAAGGAGTCGAGCATAGAATCAATCTAAAAGAAGGTGCCAAGCCAAAGGTTCAAAAGCTTAGGAGGTTGGGGGTCATTCATGAGAAGGCACTTCATGAAGAGGTGACGAAGCTTTTGGAAGCAGATTTCATCTTTCGAGTGGAGGAGTCCGAATGGGTCTTTCCAGTTGTTATTGTGCCCAAGAAGAATGGAAGATTTAGGACATGTGTTGATTTCAAACCTTTGAATGCTGCCACAAAAAGAAATTATTATCCACTACCCTTCCTATATGAAATCCTCGATCAAGTTGCAGGTCATGAATGTTACTCAATCATGGATGGATTTTCTGGCTACTTTCATATCTTGATAGTGATTGAAGATCGATTAAAGACGACCTTCATTACTCCTTGGGGTTGTTTTGAGTACAAAAGAATGCCTTTTGGTCTGGTTAATGCATATGCTACCTTCCAAGGGTGGATGAATAGAGTGTTTGGGTAAGTTCATTCGTGTTTTCATGGATGACATTGCGTGTTATAGCTCCAGGGTCACACATTTGGAGAAGCTGAGGTTGATTTTTGAAAGGCTTCAACAAGAGGGTGGGAAACTTAACCCAAAGAAGTGTAAATTTTTTCATGCCAAAGTCTATTTTCTAGGATGTGTGGTTTCCCAAAATGGAATAGAAGCTGACCCAAAAAAAGTTAACGCTTTATTGATTATGGATCCGCCCAGCAACACAAAGGATATGGCATCTTTTGTGCATAAGCTCAGGTACTTGTCACGTTTTTTTGGATGCTATGTTAGTATGTTTATCCTCTCCAGAAATTGAGTCAAAGAAATCAAGGGTTTGAGTGGAACAAAGACATGCAACAGGCTTTTGATGGTATCAAGGAGGTATTGTGTGCTTTACCAACAGTGAGTCCTCCCGACTTGCAATCGATTTTCTATGTATCTATTAGTGTGGGGTCGGTAGCTTTTGGGTCAGTTCTCTTGCAAAAGCAAGAAAGGAACTTGAAGCGAGTTTATTTTGAGAGCAAGATGAAGAATGTAAGTGAGTTCTCCTACACAAAAATGGAACAGTGGGTATTCGCCTTGGTTCTTGCTTGTCGATGGTTCTATCTGTTGCCCCAAAAGTTTTATGTGTTCACAACATTGAATCTTTTGCCAGATGTAGTACAACACTTGAAGCCTAGAAAATGCATCTTAAAGTGGACTTTGGAGCTTCAAGAGTATGAGTTTGAGTTTAAAGTGGGTCATTCTGTTAAAGCTCACTTTGCAGACATAGTGGTACATAAGGGGGGGGAGCTTCCATCTTACCCAAGGGTTGACAAGGATGATCCTGATGATGAAGTAGATATTACAGATGTGTATACAATGATGTTTGATGCTGCAGGCAAGTGGTGGGGTAGTCATTAAGAACCCAAAAGGCGATGTACTCTTTTCTAGAGCTTACGATCTTGATGAAGTTGAAAGTAACAATGAGGCTGAGTATCTGACGCTTTTCCTCAGGTTGAAGCAGTGTGTTGAGTTTGGATTGAAGAGGGTCATTGCAAAAGGGGATGCATTGCTAGTCATGAATCAGTTGCTTGGTTTGTGGAATGCTAAGAAAGATAATTTGAAGAAGTGGTTCTATGGCATCAAGAAGCTTTTGCATGAGTTTGAGAAGATAAAGTTTAAGCATGTTCCTCGTGATCAGAATAAAGAAGCTGATGAGTTGGCTAGGGACAAGTTGGATGCCTTGGTAGCTTCTTTAAACGTCAAGGAAGCCTTGTATGTAGGAAGGGAATCATTGCAAGATATAGAAATATTTCTTGGTAAACGGAAATGTTCAGAGGGCATGTCAAAGCTTCGGTGTAAGGGTATAGTTGCAAAAGCAAGAAACTATACATTGGTAGGTGAGGATCTCATTCTTTATGGCAAGGATAGCATTTTGAGAAAAGTTCGTACAAAGAAGAGATAGATAGGCTTGATTTTGGAGCACTGCCATGAAGAAACAGGCCATCAAGGCAAGGATCTAGTTGTCTTTCGTGTTTTGAGAGAAGGTTTTTGTTGGACCTCTATGATGAGAGATGCTTATTTTTGGTGCAAGTCATGCCATGAATGCCAAGTGTTTGAAAATGGGAAGATTTTGGCTGAGCCTCAGAAAGCTATAATTTATTTTGATGCATTTGCAAAATGGGGAGTAGATATTGTAGGTCCAATGCCAAAGACCATCAATGGCAAAAGGTATATCCTTGTGGCTGTGGACTACTTGACAATATGGGTGGAGGCAAGAGTAGTAAAAGATGTAACAGTAGGAAGAGTGGCCTCTTTTTTATATGAACAGGTGTGTTGCAGGTTTGGAACTCCTATGGTTATCATTTCTGATCGTGGAATAGGGTTACGGGAAAACGCTACTCTCATGGAGAAATTGAAACTTCAGCATAGGCATTCTTCTCCTTACTACCCACAATGCAATGGGTTGGTTGAGAACTGCAATGGTCAAATTGTGAAGATGCTATCAAAGTATGTTAGAGAGCATCCTAAAGAGTGGGACTTGGACTTGGAAAAGTGTTTGTGGGCTTATAGAACAACATAAAGAGTGTCTAACATAGTTTACACCATATGAGCTTGTTTATGGAAAGGAAGCTCTTATGCCCATACAAGTGCAGTTGGATGCCTTGAAGTTGTTGTGCATAATGCAAGGTGAGCATAATGACAAGCTGCAAGAAATAATTCTTTCTCTAGAGTTGTTGTGAATGAATAGAGAGAAAGCCAGTGATTATTATCTTCAACAAGCAGAGGCAAGGATGGAGAAAATGAATAAGAGGCTGCCAGAGAAAGAGATCAAAGAGGGAGATCTGGTGATGAAGTATGATTCTCGCTTGGATTTTACTTTTCAAAAGAAGTTGAGGGACAAATGGTTGGGTCCCTACAGTTGACTAGGAATTTTCTATATCTAAATGTTTGCTACATCATCATTTTATGTTGGCTACCTAGATGGCATCTCACTTTTGCTACCCTAGGTCCTCTATGTTTGCGTCCTAGCCGCACTATGCTAGGTGGTGCCTATCAGGACAAGGGTCCTACGGGGCAAGGCCCAACCTAGGGAGTCACGGACCTAGGCCAAGGGCCTGGACTGGACCAGTGTGGACTAGGGATCTGCTTAGGGCAAGAGCTAGGAGCTAGGCTTATATAAACGGTGGTAGGGAGGAGGATCCTATGTCTCAGTTCCCTAGGTCTTATATTGGTATAAGAGCTAGGGAAGAGGAAAGCTATGGAGGAGGGAAGGAGAAGGGTCGATGGGCTGCTTGCAGGATTGCATGTCCTCTCTCTTCAACTCTCTCTCTCTCTCTCTCTCTCTCTCTCTCTCTCTCTCTCTCTCTCTCTCTCTCTCTCTCTCTCTCTCTCTCTGGTCGTCAAGCTGTCATGGCGTGTGTAGCCATGCTTGACAATCCGAGGGAGCCAAGGTCGAAGACCCGCATGCAAGGGGGCTAGTGCCGAGGAAGCGGGAAAGCTCGAGGTGCATGAAACCCCATGGGGTTGGGCTCTTCAGGGTCGCAGTGCCCCTTCCAGTGAAATACGACACAAGGCAGGGCCCCGGTTCGCCACGGACAAGAAGCTGTCCTCGGATTTCTTCTCGCTGCACCTTGCGCCATCACCATGGCTTATTTTTTCCCTTATTTTCAAATTAGGGCGCCCATGTTTGGGCACCCTTCCTTACTAAGGGCCAAGCCCCACGAAAAATTTGCAGAGACTCCCCACCCAAGGGATGTGTCCCATGGTGAGGCTCTGCATGGTTGGCAGGTTTCGCAGCTACAACTTTGGGAATTTTCTATATCATCAGTGGCATGCATAGCTTGAGTCTCCATATTACGCAAGGGTTGTAAACTCCGTCGTAGTTTCAATATGAGGACATCAGAGACGTTTGCAAAGCATGGCAGCAAGGTCCGCAAGCACAAAAGGCACCCTATGCAACACAACTTTGGCAAGGAAGCTCAGGCCGCCTTGTTGAAGAGACCCAAACGGGAGTAGTCCCAGGATATAGTCTCACAAAAATGGCAAGGGCCATTTCAATGATTGCTTCACAACAGTCTTGATGAGGACACGGTCCTCTGAAGGGGAATTTTTCAAAGCTTTAATTGCTATCCACAGAAGATCAACATTGCCATCACGTTAGTGTTTGGCAAGGCTATAAGCCAATATGGTGATAGATCCACAGGTTGTGCACCAGAATCACGGCTTTTATCATACTTGACATCAAGCAGGACGCATTGACAACACATGATCTTAAGGTTTGAGATGCATGTCTTTTTATGCGTTTTTTAAAGCTATATGTGTGCTTTTCTCTTGCAGGAAATAGATACCCTCTAGGATGATCTTAGATACTTGGCACTCTTGGCATGCTAAGGCCTATTGTTCATTTTGAACAAGAGTATACAGATGCTCGGCATGGCCGACCACTGGTTACAAATTGCCATGCCGATTATTTCGCCTTTTTTATTTGAATTTTTGGGTAGGGACATGGTTCCTAGGAAAGTTTGATCGTGTTTGACTCGCTCACAACAAACCTAAGCCGTCAAGGACAAAAATAATCATGCAGCACGTCAGATGTTGCTAACACAGCCATCCAGAATTCGACAACATGGTTCCACCGCTTGAAGAGGAAATTTTGCTCGGACATGGTTCCGCCGGCAATGTTAGATCCTAAGGTTCAGGCAAGGCTTGTGAACTGTTTGTACAGGCAAGGCCTGTGAATCTAATCCAACGCGTTTTCTAAAGTAATCGGCAATGATTGCATGCCAAGCGAAGGGTACAACTCATGGTTACTTTTCCTTTACCTGTCTCACGTATGACAACGTTGGACCTCGGTATGAATTACGACTGGCCAAAGTAGGCCAACATGATCACATGATTGCGACATGGCTTTGAATACAATAACAGAAATAAGGTAACCTCTTTCAATTTTGTTTTAATCAAGTTGATTACCCTCATGATTTATGCAGGGCGGCAACGTGCCTAGCAGTAATGGTCAATAAGCCTATGACTGCTATTGCCATTAGCAAGACTCCGTGCAAGGATGCTCATGAGCATGGCCGGTGTAGTCCAATGTTGGGTTACTGATTTCGTACTATTTGCAGTTTCCCTCTGGTAACACGTTCAATTTTCCGGTAGCCAAGATTGGTCGGCAAGAGTGTTTAAATAGGTACGTAGTTGCTTTTGGGTTTATTGTCATCTGCATAATGGGTTACAGCATTCTGGTCGTATCTCTACACAAGGTGTATCGGCGAATGGCATCTTGCACTTACCATACATCTTTTCATCATCGACCACGAATTGATGTAACAACAGCAAGGCTGTCAATTGCTTATGAAGCATTTGACCTAGATGGAACATGCCTCATCTCTATTGCATATATCTAACATGCATCAAAGGAGACATGCATGGCCTCTTACTGGACTTGAAAAAGGAATCAAGTTCCTTGGCATGGCCGACTCTTTGTCACAGTTTTTACACGATGACGGAGGATGCTTATACATAACTGGTTTCAGAACAAAGATATTTATGTGAAGCAAGGCTTCAATCTAGGACTCTTAAATTGAGATTTTTCTCGTTTGGGGTATGCTATGAGCACACGCTTTTGGGGGAATTTCTCCATATGCCTGCAGGATATTTCAAGCCAACTTTCTCTTGCGCAACGGAGATGAAGATTTATATTTGAGCGAGTTTTTCTTTCCACATCTCAAGAAAACTGGTTATAGCAGGATGACCAGGTTAGACCATGTTCAATATTGTTTATTTTTAGCAATGACACACAAGATTGACAAACTGGAAAAATAGGGAATACCACCTCACAAAATCCCTATCGATTTAAACTGTGCAAGGCACTAATGGTTTTGGCTCTCAAGTTTGAGGCCATCACTCTCGCCAATGGCTTCACAATCTGTATGCACGTCATGCCAACTAGGTGGCATAAATTCCACCGCTTCAAAGATTACGCTTCCGCTATCACATCAGGCACTCAGACATACTAGGTTCTGGATAGTTTAAATTTATGGTTGCTGTCAACGCACCCTACCACTAAATGGAACCTAACTCTATGACATATTTCACATGCAAAGTGCCAGTTTAAGTCATTTTTCTAAAGTCACGACCCCATACATGGTAAGAGGGTCAAGCTGTGGCTTATTTTTTCTGTTCCCTCTCTCGATAGGAGTGGTATACAGGCAGACTAGAAATAGGCCAAGATGCCATTCACATTAGTTTTCATCGGTTTATCAATTGAACACTAACTATCATAACAGCTAGGAGCCACACACAGGCTGGCTAAGAGCCATTGGCAGATCTTGGGTAAGATCCAACTATTGCCATTCCTTGGGTTATTGTTCTTAGGATCGAACATATTTGCCCAGTGGAGTACACATCGAACATCTTGACGTTAATGGAAGAGTAAGAGTCTTGTCATTTTGGAGGATTTCTTGCTCTCTCTATAGCACTACAAGTGTCTATGGCATCACAGTTTTGGGTATGACCCAGCGGGTGCTTACTAAATTACCCCATACGCATTGAGGATCACAATTTGATCTTCTATACTTTCAAGGAAAGAACTTCGCAATCTACCACACCTTCTACAAGGGTCTTACCAAGGTGTTTGACTACGTAGCTTCTACCCAACGGGTTTGGATTGTGAAGGCAACACCCAGGGTTTCTAGTGCAATATTGCTTTTTTTTTCACATGTGGACGCCGTGTTTCTCTCCATTTGAATATAGGTAAGTGAACATTAATTTCAATCTCCAGGTACGCATCTATTGATTTGGTGTTATTCCAGTTTTTAGTATGCATTGCTTGGTTTTTTCAAGTCGTTTAATAATGCTTGAATATTTCAAGGCCATGCCAAGGGCAGGTCAAAACAAGTATTTTGGGCCATAGTATCCAAAGTACATTATGTTGTTACAAATCCACTTGTAGGATTCGCTTTGGCACGTGTTGTCACGTGGGATACAACATGGTCTAGGGACTCAAGGAGTTCGCTTTAGCCAGTGTGGAGCAATGAATGAGGGTCCCTCTCACTCTTGCTGCAGAGTGTTTAGAGTTATCTCCACACACAAGTACATCTTGTACTTGATGGTGTCCTGTAGCTCCGCTCCCATGCTAAGAAAGATGCTAGAAAAATGCACATCAAGTTTTTTTCACGCTTATATGTTTAATGAACAGAGATTAAGGCCTGGTAACAGGCCAAGTTCAATGTTGAATGTATGTCAAATGCGGTAAACAGGGCCAATAGATGCCTTAATGATGCCAAAAATGAGTATGCTTGAAGTGAGCACAGATGAAATATTATGATCTAGAACTGCAGTGCTTGAAGCACTCTACCGGCCTGTCTTTACGGCTCATTGATTGGAGCTACGGTGAAGAAGTTATGGCAGTTCGAAGTTTGAGACGATTGCAGATCCGTACCGGATTGAGAAACTGCAGTTGAGGTAACAGAGATGAAATGAATGCATGGGCCTGAGGTGCTCACTTCGTGGAGTGTGTCGGTCTTTTCAGATTAGTGATCGGAGTCCCGATCCCCAAGATATTGGCCAATTAAGATACAACGGGGGCCGGCTCCGTACCAGTCCAGTCGACTCGGCCGGTGTCTCGGTTGGGAGTTGTGTCTATTGTCTAGAGTTTGGGATGTGGGAGCAGTAGTAGATTCTCATGCCCGCGATGTCATATCATGCACTGCTTGGCCGGCAGTGGTCTTAATTAGCAATACCCGGCTGACAAGAAAGAAACTCTGACACTTTTTACCGGATATGGTGGGAAGGCTTTACTTCAATGCAATCACCTATACTTGCATCTTAAAGATATGCAGGATTATGTGAGAGGTTGGCACGGGCATCGAAGTTCAAGATGATAAGATTAGTCAAGGAATGCTCACAAAGAATGCCGAGTTTGGCAGTGCTTTAAAAGGTATGTATGCCAACTGTGGTGCCACAGATTTTTTGCAGAGCTTCGTGTCTAGAATGTCGGCTCGCAGTGCTGTACAAGATATGTATGCGAAGTGTGTGGCCAAGCCCATTAATAATGGCCAACGGCTGCCCAATGTGGCCAAGGGCCACCCACTAAGGGTTGAGTGTGAACTAAGGGGGGAAAAAAAAGAGAGAGGAATGACCTGCAACAGGGGGGGCAAGCAGTGCTGAGCGAGGAAGACTCGCGCTAGGCAGAAGAGAAAGTCGCTTAGCATCTCCCTGCATAGAGATTCGGCATTGGTTGCATGGAATTCCGTGGAGTCGACCTCGTGAACTGCCATGTCACTAAACGAGCTTTCCCGCGCCATGTTAGTCACGATGCCGTGACTGCGTGGTGGGGGCAGGTTTTTGAAGGGCTATATTTTTAGGGAGAAGGGGCAGAAAGCAAAGAAAGGGTAGAACGAGGGCAAGAGCATCGGGCCTGCAAAAGGAGAACGAGGGCAAGAGCATCGGGGGCATAAGAGGAGAACGAGGGCAAGAGCTTCTCCTTGATCTCCATTGAAGCAAGCTTCCTTGATTGCCATCGAAGCTAAGCAAGAGGGTAAGCTAAGCAAGGTTTTTTCTCTCTCAATCCAAACCAAGCCAAGGATTGGGAGAGCTCTCTCTCTCAACCTTCAACCAAATCAAAGGGAAAACTCTCTCTCTTGCTCGACAATCCAAGCCAAGTAAGGGGAGCTCTCTCTTTCGAGATCTTGGCAAGGAGATATCATCAAGGGCTTGTACGCAGTCATAGGAGAAGAAATTCTTTTGGCATAGACATTGATTAAAGACCAATTCAACAAATAGAATCGACACAATAGGATTTTCCTCGTCAGCAGGAAAATTAATCTAATTATCTCTTTTGATGGATTGCGGAGCCGTTAACGGCCCGGAGTGATCTGTAATGGGAGTTTAAGCTCCTTAATTGTCATTAGCATTATTTAAAGGTGTCATTAACGACAATTCTTCTCGATTGCGTATCAGTTTCATCGGTGTTACCAATTTTCAAGCAAGTTTTGTGCGTCGACAGTATTAGAGGGTAATTAATTGCTCCTGTATTGTGCGCTGTGATAATTTTTCACTCAATTTTTCCACAGCCAACAGCCCGGTGCTGACCTGGCTCAAGTTTCGAACACATATCCCCCGACACCTGGGGAACCCGATGCGAAACCCGAGCCGGGGTGGGAAAATTGTTGAAGCCTATGTCTACACCACAAGAAGCAGCCATGCAATAGATGATGCAGCAGTTTGTGGCATACATGCAACAGCAACAGGCTTCCCAACAGCAACATAAGTTGCAAGAGCGGATTCGTAAAGCTCGTCAAAATGTTAGGAAAAAGCTGCAACGGTTTGAGGGCCGAGATATTTCAAAATTTTGCAATTTGTATGAGCAGTCTATGGAAGATAATGGTATTGAAGACCGGGATTCAGTGGAAGGATTTCATCTGATTGCAGTACCCGAAATTAGGGCCCAGATTAAAGAAATTCAAGCGGCTCAAGGGCCAAACCGGCAAGACTTTAAGAAGGCGCTGCAAGAGGAATATTTTTTGGTGGATTCTCAACGGGTGACCAGACAGAGTTTTACGAAGTGGGTGCAGAAGAAGGGTAAAAATTTATCTTCACGAGAACTGTTGGGAGAGTTTGAGAAGAAGTTTGATCAGTTATCATCAGCAGAACAACGTTCTTTGAGGGATCAAAAGATAGAATTGTTTATTCAAGCTGCTGATCCGCGACTTCAAAAGAATTTGGTGAAATTATTGGAGGACCCAGCAGGAGAATTGGGGTTGACATCAGATTGGAAAATAGTCTGTGAAGCGGTGAATATGATTGTAAAACGACAGAAGCGAGCTGACAAGCAGATCGTGGTTGAGATTGTAGATGATGATGAAGAAGAGATTAAAGAGAAGCCACCCTCTGCAATACCCAAAGTGGAGGGGCCTGTTCTTGACGACCTAGTCAAGGGTATTCAAGAACTAAATTTGAATTTTAAAACTGTTAAATTTGAAGGGTTAGCTGCAAAGGCGTCTACTTTTGAACCTAAGCAGCAGCAGCCACCACGTAAAAATTGGGATCGATGCATGTGGTGCGATAGTGAAGACCACAGGTTTGTGAGAGAGTGTAATGAGTTTGATGAAGCTTATAAGAAGAATGTGGTTTTCTGGAAAGACAAGAAGATTCATCTCAGGGAGACAGGGGAACTGCTCCACTTGAACTTTGGCGGAGGCGGAATGAAGAAGATAGTGGAGGAAATACCACATAATGTTGCCCTTGTGGAAGCAGCTACATATGGGCTGCAAGTTTGTGGTAAGGGAGATGATGATGGTACAGGTACAAAGGGCCAGTTGTGGCCATATGCTTTAAAGATAGTAGAAGCAAGTAAGGTAGCATATGGGAAGTTACTCTAGATAGGTAATTCAATTCGAGAAACTACTGGGTGGACCGATCCAGTGGATTCTCTTTCAGTATATGCTTATATTGCTAAAGCTCAAGCTAATGAAGCTATGGTGGAAGAGAAGAGGAAAAGAGATGAAGAGGTGGCTAGGACGTCAAAAAGGCAAACGAGATCCGGCAATAAGAAAGAAGAAGTGCCAGCTCCGAAACCTGCTCCGGAGGTGGTTATGGAAGAAGCTCCGAAGGACAAGAAGCAAGGTAAGCCTAAAGGGTCCTCGTATAAACTCAAGTCTGATATTGAACTGGCTACAGATTTGAAGAAAGTTTTTGAAGAACGTATCTTAAATAGTAAAGTGGAGCTCACCTTGGGGGATATTCTTGGAATTGCTAAGCGCGAGTTCCATGAAGAGATCATCGACATTATTAAAAGGAAGCGGCAAGTACCGAGTGATCAAGAGTTAGATCCAGTTAAAAGCCAAGTGGTTTGACACATTGAAGCAATTTTGGAAGACTATGAAGAGTATTTAGCAGATCTTGAAGAAGAAGAGCCAAAGCCTGCGGTGGTTCCAAGCCCGATTATACCTGAGGTAAGAAACATGCATTTTAATGATGGTGAAGATGAAGAAGTTATACCCAAGAGTCACTTTTCAAGGACTCATTGGGCCAGAGCAACGACAGAAACAGTGGTAAAGCTTGGCGACATTGAGGAGCCAGTCTTAGCCCTCATAGACCATGGGTCAGAAATCAATCTCATGGCAAAGAATTTGCACCAAAAAGGGAAGTGGCCTATTGATGTAGATTACGGGTGGCGGATTCGAGCTGCCAACATGCTTCCTGGAGATCTTTATGGTGCATGCGCAAATGTTAAGGTAACTATTGGAGATGTCTGTGATGAGCAAAACTTTTTTATACAAGAGCATTCCTCCTACCCATTGATTCTAGGACAACCCTACATTACGGCTTTGCGAATGGAAACTGAGGTGCTAGATGATGGCTCGTGGATGATGTCTCGGTCTATGCCAGGGTTCGAAGCCGAGATGGTAAGAAAGCGGTTCAATTTCTAACTGTATGTGTTGATCATGCTAGAAACAAAGATAGTTTACATGATCGTCCAATGCCAAATATACGTAAGGAGTTTAAAGAACAAAGATTTGCTCAGGATTTTCTTGGGGTGCCACTATAAAGTGGGACTATGGTGGTGCAAGTAAGGAGAAGTTCTCGCAAAGAGAAACCTTCTCTTCAGGATTTCTAGGGTTGACATCTGAGGGTTCAGTATCTTACAGGAAATTTAATGAGTTAACTAAGTGGGAGAAACAATATGTTTCAAGCATTCAAAGTGACTTGCAGGGATGTGATGTGCTAGAACCGGATGATGTGATATGAGGAATCTTCGAAGAGATCTCTTATGTTGATACTATGTCAGAGCTTGAGGATATCAAACAGAACAATTTAGAAAGTGGAACTGAAGTTGTTAAAGTGCACTCAATGGACATATATGAGGCACTTATGCATATTGGAGGATGACTTGGATAAAGAAGTTGAAGCACAGGTAGAGACGAAGTACAAGACAATTGCAAAGAAAGTGAGGCCTATGGCTACACCTCTACCAGAGGGAAGTGATGAAGTAATTAAAGAAGCTTCTCGACAGCCTATGCTCAGAAATCCTAAGAACATTGGGCACAAATTCACTAAAGAGACATTGCAGCAACTGAAGGTGGGAGAAGATAGTTTTTTCAATGAAGAGGAAATCAAGTGTTTTCAAGGTATGCTCGAAAAACATGGTAAATCTTTTGCCTTTGATCCAAGTGAGATTGGGTTTCTGGATCCAAGTGTTGTTGCACCTATGGTTATATTCATTGTTCCTCACATGCCATGGAGCTTACGTCCTATTCCAGTTCCTAAAGCTCACTTGCCAAAGCTTATCGATTTGCTTAATGAGAAGATACAAATGGGAATCTTGGAACCATCATGTGCGCCATACTCTAACCGATGGTTCACTGTTCCGAAGAAAAATGGTACTTTGAGGTTTATATAGGATATGCAGCCTATTAACAAGGTAACAATCCGCAATGTGGGTACTGGCCCAAATGTGGATGAATTTACTGAGGCTTTTGCAAGTAGGTCAATTTATTCTATGGTTGATCTTTATTCTGGATATGATCAATTCCAGTTAGCACTGGAGAGTAGGGAGCTTACTACGATGCGTACACCTCTCGGATTGGTAAGGATGTGCACTTTGCCACAGGGTGCTACTAATTCTGTAGCTCATATGATGAACGGCATGAATAAGGTATTAAGGGACTTTATCCCACATGTTACTATGCCTTTCATTGATGATCTACCGATTAATGGCTATGAGGAAAGCTCAAAAGATGAGGTAAAAGATCAGAGGGGGTGCCAACAGTTTGTTGCTCAACATATTGCTGACTGTGATGCTATTTTATCCAGGCTTGAAGAAGTTAACTTAACACTTTCGGGGCAAAAATCAACTTTTGGTGCCAAAGAGGTTCTAATTGTAGGGCACATGTGTAGTCCAGAAGGTAGAAGGCCAAGTCTGGCTAAAGTTGAAGCTATTCAAAAGATGAAAGAAACGTGCTCTTCGGTTACTGAAGTTCGTCGGTTTCTAGGTGCATGTGTATTCTATCTTATTTGGATGCCACATTTTGCTCATGTTGCAGAAGTGCTTTATCAAATGTTGAGAAAAGGTAAAAGATTTGTTTGGGAAGAAGTTCACACACGAGCTATGAGGAAATTAAAGAAGATTCTCCTTGAAGCTCCGACCTTGAGGAAAGTGGACTACAAATGCGAAAGGCCAGTAATCTCAACAATTGACACTAGCCCGACAGGTATTGGGTGTGGGCTATAGGTCAAGATGATGAAGAAGGGAACAGGTATGCGGTTCGATTTGGAGCAAAAGTGCTCAATGCTCGCCAAAGAGGCTACCCACAGGTTAAGAGAGAACTTTGGGGCGTTGCTACAGCTCTAAGGTCTGATAAATAATACTTTATTGGAGCTTCAGTCATGGTAGAGACAGATTGCTTGCCACTGATAGGGATGATTGCAAATTGCTTTACTCCGGATATTGCTATGTTGCGATGGATAGCCTACATTGAATCTCTTAATCTTGAATTTTGTCATATTGCAGGTAGAGATAATCCTATTGCAAATATGCTAGATTTTAAGATGAAGAAGAGATGCTGACCACAAGTGATGATGTTGGCTTGAAGTTCTATTCGTCTTCTTATCTGCATGCAAATTGTGGCAATGTTGCTCATACTTTTGAGTTATTTTCTGAAGAGTTCTATAAAGGAGAATGGCTTTTGATTGGTCGCTACCTTATCACTCTTACTAAGCATGAAGGGTGGATGGATCAAGAGTACAAAAAGATCAGGAAGAAAGCTTACGGCTATTTTTTGAAGGATGGCCATTTATGGAAGCAGCCAAAACGCTCTAAAGGAGTACCGCAGTGGGTTGTTTGTGATAAAGACACTCAACAACAGGTTATGAAAGAGTTTCATGAAAGTTTATGGGCTGGACACAGAGGGGTTTGGGCAACTTTTGTCAAGATTAAGGATCGTTACTGGTGGAAAGGTATGTATAAAGATGTGGCTCAGTTTGTGGAGACATGCCTAATATGCCAACAATATTCTAATGTGCGACATCGAGATGGAATGCATCCTACCTATCCACTGGCTATGCACTACAAGTGGGTGGTGGACTTGATTACCATGCCAGTAGGTGTCTGGCAAATCCGATATATTGTTCTTGCAAGAGAGGATCTTACTAATCAGGTGGAAGGCAGAGCTTTGCGTACTAAGGCTACCAGTTCCGTATGCAAGTTCTTGCTTGAGGATGTTATTTCCATGTATGGATGTGTTAGTAGAATTAATGTTGATAGAGGAGAGCTTGATGCAGATGAAGCTCGTGATTTCTTTGCTCGCTTGGGCATTAAATTGTCTCTCACTACAGCATACAATCCAGAGGGTAATGGAAAAAGTGAAAGAGGGCATCCGCCTATTGTTAAAGCTTTAGCAAAGGCATGCCATGGACATATTGGTGATTGGCCTAAACTCTTACCATTTTCTTTATGGGCTGATCGAGCTACACATAGTTCTGTTACAGGTTTTATGCCATTTGAGTTAATGTACGGGCAAAAAACCATTATGCCTACAGAGGAAGCGGTTATCTCTTGGACCATAATACCATGGGAAGAAGGTATGTCTACAGAAGATTTGCTTGCATTGCGCATACGCCAACTTGAGAGACGTCAAGAAGATATTGAACAGGCTAAAGTAATGCTTAAGGAAGCAAGGTTGAAGAACAAAGCAGCATTTGATGGTAAGCACAAACTACGACCTTGTGCTATTAAAGATGGGGATTGGGTCCTTGTATATGACAGTAGCCTGGAGAACCAGTACACTGCTATGCCGAAAATGGTTAAACGATGGTTTGGACCATATGTAGTACTTCATTTTTATGATAATGCGACCTACAAGTTATGTGAGCTTGATGGCACTGAGCTCAAGGTGCCGATTGCAGGGAAAAGAGTTAAGCTGTTTAGGCAACGAGATAGTGAGATTAATATTGGAGACTTCAACACAGATCAACCTCCTGAAGACAATGTTATGTATGCATTAGACGATGAGTTTGATGATGCTCTTGATGATGCTTTATAAGTACGGTTGGCAAAGACCGGAGTCTGTGCAGGTTCAAAGGGGGTGGATGTCGTGCAGCTCCGCTCCCATGCTAAGAAAGATGCTAGCAAAATGCACATCAAGTTTGTTTGACGCTTATATGTTTAATGAACAGAGATTAGGGCCTCGTAACAGGCCAAGTTTAATGTTGAATGTATGTCAAATGCGGTAAAAAGGACCAATAGATGCCTTAATGATGCCAAAAATGAGTATGCTTGAAGTGAGCACAGATGGAAGATTATGATCTAGAACTGCAGTGCATGAAGTGCTCTACCGGCCTGTCTTTACGGCTCGTTGTTGATTGGAGCTACGGTAAAGAATTTATGGTAGTTCGAAGTTTGAGACGATTGCAGATCTGTACCGGATTGAGAAACTGCAGTTGAGGTAACAGAGATGAAATGAATGCACGGGCCTGAGGTGCTCACTTCGTGGAGCGCGTGGGTCTTTTCAGATTAGTGATCGAAATCCCGGTCGCCAAGATATTGGCCAATTAAGATACACCGGGGGCCAGCTCCGTACCAATCCAGTCGACTCGTTCGGTGTCTCGGTTGGGAGTTGTGTCTATTGTCTAGAGTTTGGGATGTGGGAGCAGTAATAGATTCTCATGCCCGGGATGTCATATCATGCAGTGCTTGGCCGGCAGTGGTCGTAATTAGCAATACCCGGCTGACAAGAAAGAAAATCTGACACTTTTTATCGGATATGGTGGGAAGGCTTTACTTCAATGCAATCACCTATACTTGCATCTTAAAGATATGCAGGATTATGCGAGAGGTTGGCACGGGCATCAAAGTTCAAGATGATAAGATTAGTCAAGGAATTCTCACAAAGAATGCCGTGTTGGCAGTGCTTTAAAAGGTATGTATGCCAACTGTGGTGCCGCAGATTTTTTACAGAGCTTCGTGTCTAGAATGTCGGCTCGCAGTGCTGTACAAGATATGTATGCGAAGTGTGTGGCCAAGCCCATTAATAATGGCCAAGGGCCGCCCAATGTGGCCACGGGCCACCCACTAAGGGTTGAGTGTGAACCAAGGGGGGAAAAAAAAAAGAGAGGCATGGCGTGCAACAGGGGGTGGCAGGCAGTGCTGAGCGAGGAAGACTCGCGCTGGGCAGAAGAGCGGTCGAACGAGCACGCGACTGAAGTGAAAGTCGCTTGGCATCTCCCTACGCAGCGATTCGGCACCAGTTACGTGGAATTCCGTGGAGTCGACCTCGTGACCTGCCACATCACTAAACGGGCTTTCTCGTGCCACGTCAGTCACGGCGCCATGACTGCGTGGTGGGGGCAAGTTTTTGAAGGGCTATAGAAAGGGAAGAAATCAAAGAAAGGGGAGAACGAGGGCAAGATCATCAGGCCTGCAAGAGGAGAACGAGGGCAAGAGCATCGGGGGCATAAGAGGAGAACGAGGGCAAGAGCTTCTCCTTGATCTCCATCGAAGAAAGCTTCCTTGATTGCCATCGAAGATAAGCAAGAGGGTAAGCTAAGCAAGGTTTTTCCTCTCTCAATCCAAACCAAGCCAAGGATTGGGAGAGCTCTCTCTCTCAACCTTCAACCAAATCAAAGGGAAAACTCTCTCTCTTGATCGACAATCCAAGCCAAGCAAGGGTGAGCTCTCTCTTTTGATATCTTGGCAAGGAGATATCATCAAGGGCTTGTACACAGTCATAGGAGAAGAAACTCTTTTGGCATAGACATTGATTAAAGACCAATTCAACAAATAGAATTGGCACAATAGGATTTTCCTCGTCAGCAGGAAAATTAGTCTAATTATCTCTTTTGATGGATTGCGGAGCCGTTAACGGCCCGGAGTGATCTGTAATGGGAGTTTAAGCTCCTTAATTGTCATTAGCATTATTTAAAGGTGTCGTTAACGACACTTCTTCTCGATTGCGTATCAATTTCATCGGTGTTACCAATTTTCAAGCAAGTTTTGTGCGTCGACAGTATTACAAGGTAATTAATTGCTCCTGTATTGTGCGCTGTGATAATTTTTCACTCAATTTTTCCACAGCCAACAGCCCCTGGCTCAAGTTTCGAACACATATCCCCCGACAACGGATGTTCTTTTTTACACATCCTCACATGAGACATATTCCACATGTGGAGAATATGAGTCTCTGGACTGACACTGGCACCACTATTTCCAATATGTGTCACGACAAAGTCCCTATGGGCTGGTCAAATCTGTATTCTAGACCATTTTTAGCACGACGTATCAGGAGCAATTTGAGTGGCCAAAAATTGTCGGATACTTAGAATGACTTGTTCAACTACAAGTATTGCTAAACAACATTACAGATGGTTGTTTATACATAAAGCAAGGCTCTAAGTTTTTAATGAAAAAGTTTCATTGTTTGTACCTAGAAGTGATCATTGTTTCACCTTCTCTTTATTGTGTGCTAGGCACATCACCTTTGCCATAAGTTTTGGCAAGGATAATCAGGGATATACAGGTTCGGATCTGTTTTTTTCTAAATGCATGCACACTAGGTGTTATGGGCCCTAATGCTTAGCAAAGGCTGATTTGGAACGGCATGCATATCCCTCAAGTTGTTGCTTACGAAGCATTTTGCACTCTAAGTGCAGTATCTCTATAAGATTAATTTTTAGGTCTACCAATCACCAATAGAGGTCATGTCTCGGTTTGGATGCTTGTAGATTTTTCAAGTTAACCACGAGGGTTATTCATTCCATTGTTGATTTCTTAGCAATGTGGTACAATCTACCAATCACCAATAGAGATCATGGCTCGGTTTGGATGCTCGTAGATTTTTCAAGTTAACCACGAGGGTTATTCATTCCGTTGTTGATTCTTTAGCAATGTGGTATGATATTGTTATCCCGTTTACCAACCATCTAGAAAGTCTGGCTGTAAACCGTGGGGACAACACACCTCACTACTCTCACTTATCCAACACGATATGCAAATTACAAAGTGTAATCTTGTGCTAAAGGATATTCAAGTGCATACGTTAGCACACGGATCCAATTAGTAAGCATTTATTGCTCTTCTTGGAGTTTACTTACTATCAATTAATGCATGTTGTGACTCGGTAGTCTCTTCATGTATAAGTCAGGTTCTCAACCTTGACACTCGTTAGGGTGGGTTTTTCTACTGATGAAATTTGAGAACAAGTCAAGGAATTACACTTGACTGATTATTTAGGTCAGCAAGTTACTTTCACAGAAAGTGAAGACCGGTACTCTTTCCTGTATATCTTTATCGTGATAACTCGTTTACCATGCTCATGTGCATTCTAAATGGAGTCTACACACTAGATGGTTGCACATGGACAACAATGTGGAAAATCGAGATGTTGCTCTTGGTTTCATTGAACCTCCTACAGAACCGTGTTTCGGTCAACCAAACAGCTGGATCCATGAAGGATGCCACTTGAGAAAACATTAGTGTTCTTAAGAATAACCTTCCCACTTTTGTTTTCGAGGACGAAAACTCTCCTCAAGGGGGGAGTAATGTCAGGACAAGGGTCCTACGGGGCAAGGCCCAACCTAGGGGGTCAGGGACCTAGGCCAAGGGCCTAGAGTGGACCACTTAGGGAAGGAGCTAGGAGCTAGGAGCTAGGCCTATATAAAGGGTGGTAGGGAGGAGGATCCTATGTCTTAGTTCCCTAGGTCTTATAGTGCCCCCTCCATAGCTATAGGATTAACTCTTACATTGAGATGCTGCTTAGGGATGTTCAGGCTATGTGTGGTGTAGAGGCCACCCCATATGGCATGTCATTTCTTGCTATCAATGTCACATTTTTGTGTGGGTTGTTGTTGTGTGTTCAAGTTTCACATGTTACCTTGGTTCATCCTTCTGATCACTTCCTAAATCATTTGATCAATGTCCAGCACAGTTGGGTTTGGCACACCCAATTTCATCTTGGATTCACTAGTGGTCGAAGAAGTGCTACTTGTCCCTTGGTTTTTATCCTTAGTCACCTTCCCATACGCTTACAATTGTCTACTACATATAGTGTCTCTCTAGTTACTTGCTCGAAGGTAACACATGCCCAAGTGTAGACCTTTTTTAAAGAGACTCATTTTTCAATCCTTCTATGAAAAGGATTGATAGTCTCGCATCCTCAGGTAGCTCTTTGGTAGGACATCTTTGAATGTACTGCTTGAATTGAAGCAAGGCTTATCTCACATTTTCTTTCTCCTTTTGTCTAAATGCATAGATTTTGGAGACAGTATTATGCTTAATCCCTATCTTTGAGAATTCCTCTGGAAACTCTCATAGAAGTTGTTCTATGTTGAGAAAATTGCAACTATTTAATGGCTGGAACTAGGTCAAGGCTATTCCTTCTAGGATCAATCCAAATCCTTCATAGTGAGAGTATGGAACTCCGTTACCTACTCCGCCCTCATTAAAGATCAAAACATGTGCATACGGACCCCCCGACCCACTATAATTTTTGAGTACAACTTGGCCACCTAAGAGGTCCGCATGCGTCTAGCCTTGAATACCATGAACTAAACATTCTCAATCCTCCTCATATGGTCTCTTGAGTTTTTTATTCTCCCCTTGGAACAAAAACCGGTATCCTCTTCGCTAATCTTTCATCCCATTGTTCTGTTCAATCTTGTGTAACAGTTGAGGGGTTCTAGTTGAGTAAGTCAAATCAGGTGCTTCAATGTCCCTATATGTGTTTAAAGAAACTCCAGACCCCAATGACCCCATGGGTCCTACATTCAAGAATCATTGACGCCCAAAAGAATCTTCCACTGTCGTTCTTAGTAGATTCACATATCCAATTTTTGGTCTCGTTTGAGTTGTTGTGGATGTAACTTGCTTGAGGGTTACATAATATTGATGGAGTGGTCCACCAAAGTATGTATACCGCTTTAAATCCTTATTGTCTATAGGAGAGTATTTACACCCATGCTTATCGATCATGACCACTTGGATATTTCTCCCCCTCTATGTATGTAAAAACTTATAGTCCGTTGTCGTCAGTCGGCTCATTGATGCGGGGTTCATCGCATCTATAATAGAGTATTTTTTCTCAATTATTGAATTTATATAGCCCCACGTAAGTGTTTTTTGTATTAAGACACTTTTTCTCATTAGTGTGTCTGAGCAAGGTGTTTTGCTTGTCCAATTTGGGTGGCTCATCTAATAACTCCTCGTCTACTTTGTCCTTGGTGCCAATCAACCCCATATTTGTCCACAATAAAGGGGGTAAACACAACTAGATACATCATTCCTTCTCGGTCAAAATATCCATCTCTCTTATGGTCCACTTCTTTGATTTGACTTACTTGTTGGGCCGCACTCTCTAACTCCTGCACCCTGTAAAAAATTATTGATGGCTATGAGTTTACAGCTGCTCTTGTTAGTCCAACCTTACACTCGATAAATTTTTATCCAACACTTTCAATAACTTCACAATTTTTTTTGTAACATCCACAACTTAAGCTCAATTTCAATTTTGAAAAGACCACTAGGGTCCTAGAGACTATCGCTGGCTGCTGGTGAAGTTTTGGTCTCAGTATCTTTTAGAGGAACATGGATCACAATCCATGTACCCTAGTGGCCAGATGGGGTGATTTTGATCCCACACCTAGCCCTTGGGTCTAAATATCTCAACTCTATACTTTTTACAAAAGCTTGGATTTGTTTAGGGTCGTCAAAAGTCAAACCCTATCCCTTTTATGTGATTTTTGATTTGAACTGATTTTGCTATTTTTGACCTCCTTCTTGATTTAGTTTCACTTCCTTGCTTTGGGACTTTTTTTTTCAAAATGGTTTAAGCTCCTTAATGGTCTAATTTTTTTTTTAGAATTTCATGAAAGGTACATGGATCGCTATTCATGTTGGGAAACCAAATTTCCTTTTCTTGATATCATTAAGATTAGCATGTTTAGTGGATGTGAGCGTATCAAAGGTTTTGAAATTGAACTAGTTTTTGTCAACCAAGAATGAATTTTAAAGTTTGTTCTAGTAGTTTCCAACTATCAGCTGTTTTGGGTGTTTTCCACCTCTTTTGTAGACCTTTTGCCAATGGTTCTTTTGGAAAATGTTTTTCAAATCTTACCAATTATCCACATGTCAAATTTCAGTCCAAAATCCTAATGAGATACATGGATCGCAATCCATGTTTGACCTCATTTTCACATGAAATTTGGTCTCATAGTCTTGGTTATGGTGACACTCTTCTCCAAATCGTTTTGGATTTGAACCACTTTTGCCCAACCAAAAGAAAAATTTTGTGTCTGCTTTGTGGTTTTTGGTTATCAGAGCTATTTTTTGGTGTTTTGAACAACTTTTTGTGCTCTTTCTGTTTTTTTCTCTTTTGGGAAAGTTGATCCGGCCTCTAGTTATCAAGGATGCACTCGTCAAATATCAAGCTAAAATGTCTACCATGTACATGGATCACAATCCATGTTGGGAAGCACTTTGAGATGAATTTTGGTCCTACAAGTTTCATATTTCCTATAGAAGCCAGATCTCACCTCTTTTTGAATTTGGAACTCTAAAAGTTCAATTTCCCAAGTGTTTACTACATTTTCAAAAAAAAATTACAGATTGATCCAATTTCCTAATTATGGATGTACTTAGCAGTCTATTTCTAGTCAAACTCACGACTTTGGTATCCAAGCGCACGTCCCAACAAGGGGTGACAATTTTTAGTCAATTGGTCATAGAGGTACATGGATCATGATCTTGGAATGTGAAGAGCATAAGAATGAAAGAGAAACAAGAAAATTCTTGGCAGTTCATGTAGAGGAGAAACAATATTAACTGATGATGTCTACTAGAACACCACCTTGATGCCTCAGTGCCCAGAAAACAAACACTTGGAAAACTACTATTTTTTTATGATGCCACTTTTGATGGATTAAGCGGAGGAATGACACAAGTCCATAGGGAGCTGGAGCCTAAAGTTGTGTTTCAACACCCAACTAGAAGGGCTCTTGTAGTGTCTATTAAGGTACATACATTGGTAAGACTAGCCTATATGCACAATGTCCACAAGAAACATACAAAATTTTAATGGCATTGGGTTTCACACCTTGCAAAAGAAATTGAAGAGAGTGCTCATGAAAAGAAACCTTTTGAGAATTGTTAAATTGCCGTCCTATTTTGGGGAAGCCTCACCACAAACCTTGAATTCTTAAAAACAAGAAAAAGATGAGCAAGAACTTGGAATCATCATCACTACACTCAAAGATGGCTTCATTCACCACATAGATGATGCTACATTGGCACTTCATGCTTGGAAAAACCTAGAGCATCTTCTTGGTGCTCGCCGAGGTAAGCAGTCCAAAATGAGCCTCAAAATTCAACTTTATGGTCTCACTAGAGCAAGATGATGTTGCTAGCCTTGTCACAACAAACGTAAGAGTATATCTCAATCCAAGTTGTCTACACAAAGGTACAAAGTCTAGATGAGGATAAAATCACCATCCTTGTCAAAGCCCTTCCAAGTACCTATGATAACATTGTAAATGTGCTCCAGGAGAAATATCCCAGTCCCACAGTTAAAGATGTAATCAATTCACTTCTACAGGAAGAAACAAAAATAGCACTTACACAAGGTCTCAAAATAATGCATTTATTGTAAACGGTAAAGGTTGCTCACATTGTGGCAAAAGAAACCACAAATCACAAGATTTCTTATGCATTAAGGTGTGCCCTCATTGCAACAAGAAATGACCTGTACCCAACCAATGTTTCTTCAAAGATAATGCAAAAAAACCGAAAGAATTCTAGAGATTCCAAAGGCAAAGTACATGTCATGGAAGAGGAAGAACAAGAAAGGGATGCTAACACTGTTTACTACAAGGATACATTGTAATGGGTTTAGACACTGCCCCAGACCTAAATTTTGGAGGTAAGAGCTACCTCTTGCATTAAATAAATCTTATGAGCCAAATGCAGATACCCTAAGTAACCCGTATTAGACTCCTTCATAAGAATCCATACATTTCGTGTAGCTTTGAGGAAAAGCAAGAAGGAAAAACCGTGAAATCTCTCTCTCTCTCTCTCTCTCTCTTGCTTGGAAGCCACCGGTAAAGCAAGAAAGAAAAACAAGGGGGAAGTCTCTCTTGTTGGGTCTTTGAGACCTCAAGGCAACCGTAATAGAGGAAGTCAAGCAGTTCAAAAGGGGTTGTGTTTGCAAGATAGAGCGCATGCAAAAATCGATCAAGTGGAGGTGAGAAATGGAATTTTTTGGGAATTAATGGGCAATGGGGGGGCCTATGCAGGGGGTGTTTGCCTAGCGATTACAAACTGCTTCCAAGGGGTTGGGAATTTTTTATTATGGGTTTTCAAATCAATAGTCATAGAAACAATGGCATATGCAACCAATTTGTAACAAGGTTTCAAATATCGATTAATTGGAAGCATCTTCTGATTGTCATCATCAATTAAGTGTTGATAATTGGTTTTAATTTACTTTTTACTTGTATTTTTGATACGGGGTGTGATTTTCTTCTGGGAATTCTCTATGTTCATCTCTATATACTCTTATTAACACTAAAACAACCCTAACCGCACTAGTTTCTCTTGGTTTGAGGCTATACTGCTTCTCCGTCTATAATGAGAAGCCCGCCGCTTTCCCGATTGACCTGAAGAGATGCACCCTCCGTCACTCTGGCACGTGCATAATGTGCAAATAAAAATATCTACCTCACTCTTAATTATTTTGATGTGTGGGACCAAATGCTACAATGTAGATAGTGTGATATATGCAAATACGAATGCCATGGTTACAAGCGTGTACATACCTTTCTGAGCATGCGAGGCCAAGGATGTGGCACCCGTGCATCTTTTAACACATTTAAAGTATTCCTAATTTTCTTTATAAATGTATAAATTCCAAGTGTTTTGATGTGGCACGCTCGTTTTTCCTAGAAAGTTCAATGCGGGCGGTCTTGGCCAAAAATAGCAGGTTTCATGTGCGAGCATAAAAGATGTGTCCAAAGTGTTTCACACGTGGAAAAATGATGTTCAACATGAAATTTGAGCCCAATGGATATTTCCACAAATTTAGGGGTTTTTCCTTGCTTGTTTGGGCATTTTACTGACAAAAATGGTCATTTTGCGGCAAAAAGAGCTAAAAATGGCCATAAATGGTCAAAATAGCCTAAAAATAGCAAAATCTGACTCAAAATGTCATATCAACGATGGTTCTATCGTTGCTCAAGATGAGAGGAAAGTTTTAGAGCCAATAATGATCTCATTTGGTCATATAAGCAAGGAGATACAACCATTACAATCCATCAGTCCCATGCTGCTTCACTAAACGTTTGAGGCTGTGAGGCCTACAATTAGGGTTTCCCCTCATCAAATAACTACTTGGGCTTCTTCAATGATGTTTTTAAGCCTCAATGAAATGGTCACGACAAACAATCAAAGAATCATTGAGGGTTTTTAACAGGTCGAAAGAGCACTACATCTGTGCAATTGGGATCGAGGCTACACCTAATCTTCACACACACAAGAGTTTTGAGTTAACCTTGGTTCTTTTTTAGAGTTGAGATTTTATGGATGGAGTTGTGTTTTTTTTGAGTTTTTTTTTAGCTTCAAATCATCTACAGTTGGAATTAGGGTTGCAGAGAAACGCACACAACTTGGAGAAGACGAAGGAAGCTCAAGGCACACAATAGAGAGTGTGTTACTTAGTGTGCAATAGAAAGATAGATAGCCCTAGAGTGATGGGCTTATATACAATGCACGGGGGGAAAAACCTCCTAAAGAGGGCAAAAATGCCCCGGTGGTCCTATTGTGTTCACACACATCACTACCACATGCATATGGTAACAAATCCCCCCTGGAGTGATGCGGTAAACGAGAGCTGGCACATGAGTAAAGGGAAGTGCCATGCCCTAAGAACAGCACCAGTCCACAAAGGGGAGTAATCCCAAAGCTTTGCGGAAAGCTTCAAGCTTCTCACGAGACAATGCCTTTGTGAAAATATATGCAAGCTTGTCTTGTGTTGGCACATAAGCCAAGTTGATCTCTCCTGCTGAGAGCCTCTCCTTGACATAGTGGTAATGCACCTCAATGTGCTGTGTGCGAGCATGAAAAAGTGGGTTTCTTGCAACTGCCAATGCGCTCTGACTGTCATTGTAGATAGTGTTGGGAGTGTCCTGTCCAACACCCAAATCAGCCATAAGGCGTCTGAGCCATACACACTCAACCGTAGCTGTGAAGACTGCCCTGTACTCAGCCTCACAAATTGAAGTGGCCACAGTAGGTTGCTTCTTGCTCAACCATGATATACATGAACTGACAAGCATGAAACAAAAACCACTTGTGGACACTCTTGTGTCAAAACAACGAGCCCAATCTGAGTCCGCAAAAGCATGTAAGTCTGGCGGCAATGATCCCCCCTTGGGATAAAACAAGCAGAGATGTAAAGTGCCACTAAGGTAGCGGAAAATCCTCTTGCAAACCTGCCAATGCTTAGACCTTGGGCTATGCATAAATCTGTTGACCTATGAGACTGCAAACTGAATATCCAGCCTAGTGTTGCATACATAAATGAGGTAGCCAACAACAGTTTGATAAAGAGTGACATCAGCACGATCGCCAGCATCATGTAGACTCAACTTCAAACCTATTTCCATGGGAGTGGCAATAGGTTTGCAATCCTCAAGTCCAAAATTACATAGCAATGTCTCTATGTAACTTTTCTAACACAAGGCAATACCACCATCACACTGCTTAAACTGTATACCCAAGTAAAGATGCAACAGCCCCAAATCAACCTTAAATTCAGCAATATGTCTCTCATTTGGTCCAGTGAGATCAGCAAATCATCAACATAAAGAACCACAATGAGAAGTACATCACCCTCACGCTTTACATACAATGTGCTTTCTATTGGACTGTTACAAAAGCCTTGTTTGACCAAATGAGTGTCATCTTTCTCATACCAAGCACGAGGAGATTGCTTCAACCCATACAAAGCCTTGTTACATTTGCACACTTTGTCCTCTTGTCCTTTTATGACAAAACAGCGAGGCTGCGTTACATAAACTTCCTCAAAGATGTCACCATTCAAGAAAGCAGTAACAATGTTTGATTGATGTACATCCTAACCAAAATGAGCTATCAGTGCACATAGAAAACGTACAGTAGTCATACGACAAGTGGGAGCAAAAGTATCTTCATAATATATGCCTTTTTGTTGTGCATAACCTTTTGCAAAAAGTCAAGATTTATGGCGATCGATCTCACCATCCGGCTTGTGTTTCAACTTGTAAACCCACTTCGTACCAATGGCCTTCTTGCCAGGAGGCAAATCACATAAAGTCCATGTGTCATTTTGTATAAGTGCATCATATTCTGATTGCATGGCAGCCATCCAATTTTCTGAATTCTGTGCTTCATCAAAAGACAGAGGCTCCTCAACATCATGTAAGCTAGACATAGCCAAAGCATAACAATCTGATGCATAAGATGCATGGCGAGAGCCTGAACGAGTACGACTAGACAAAGGTGCATCCAATTTACTGTCACGCAAAGTGTGCACCATCCATTTTGGCATACCTCTAGCCTGCTCATTCTCAGCCCTTTCCTCATCAAGTACATCATGTACATCTGCATCAGTAATAGGCTGATCTAAAACATTTTCAAAAACCCCCATAGGCTATACATTTGCCTCATTGGAACTTACATTTGTATTTCCACCACCATTGAAAAGAGGCAACAAAGTGTCATAAATGTCCTGTGAGCTTACATTACTGTCTCTGGTACATGGCAGCAAGGGCTCAACAGAATCTTCCACAAACACTACATCCGGAGAAACCAGAATACTTTTTGTTTGCGGATGATACAACCTGTAACCTTTGCTTTCAGCACTATAACCAACAAAAATACATTTGACAGCCTTATCATCCAGTTCTCTGCGCTGCACTTGTGGCACCAAAGCATATGCCAAAGAGCCAAAAACACGCATGTGCTCAATAGAAGGCTTTCTATCATGCCATGCTTCATATGGAGTAATAGACTGCAAAGCTTTGGTAGGACACCTGTTATGTACATAAGTGGAACACATGATGGCCTCAAGCCAAAAAGAATGCGGCAAAGCTTGACTTTTGACCATACATCGTGCCATTTCCGTCAATGACCTGTTTTTCCTCTCAGCAACACCATTTTGCTGAGGTGTATAAGGCACTGTATATTGGTGTTTTATCCCATGACTAGCTAGAAATGCATTAATTTCATGAGACATATACTCCCCTCCTCGATCGGAACGAAGGGTGCCCATAGTACATTTTGAGACAGTTTCAGCCATAGCCAGAAATTGTTTGAAGCACATAAAGACTTTGGACTTCGCTATAAGCGGAAATACCCATGCATGCCTAGAGTAATCATCAATGAAAGTCACAAAGTACAGGTAATTGCCCAAGGACGTTGTTTGCATCGGCCCACAAACATCACTATGCGCAAGCTGCAACCTGCATGTGGCCCTAACTAAACCATCCTTTGGAAACTTAGAACGCTGCATTTTACCTAGAATACAGCCTTCACAAACATGTTTGACAGGTGCTTCAAGGGGCGGCAAAGAAGCAACCATATCAGATTTCTGCAAATGCAGCAAACTGGCAAAATTCAGATGACCAAAATGTGCATGCCAAAGTTTTGCATCTCAAATAGCCCTTGAATCTACAACAGCATTTGCAAAAAATTTTCCACACTTGTCATACAAAAGTGAGCTTATACAGCCTACGGCACAAAAGCGAAGATGCAACAATTTCATCACCAAAACTGAGATCATGAACTGTACATCTGTCATCCACAAATTTGACTACAAGTCCAAGTCTAGCAAGTGCGGATATAGATAAGATTTTCTTCTTGATCCCATGTATATAAAGTGCATCAAAAAGTGTGAAGGAACTGCCATTTGCAGCAGTAAGCACAATCTTTCCAACTCCCTGAACCGAATAAGAGGCATTGTTGGCCCAAGTGACAGAATTCCCATGAGGGACAGACTCAAGAGAGGTAAACAATTCACGAATGTGTAGCAATTGACAAGCATGCATCATGGACAACAGGATTGTAAGTGCACTCTACGCTAAAAGCCCATTCTTCATCAACATCAGCAACACAGTCTCCTTTCACAGAAGACTCAACAATGGCTGCATTTGTAGTGGAACCAGCATTTGCAGTGGAACCACCCTCTTTCTTCTTAGCCTCTTTGGCCATCAACTTAGGACACGACTTGATCAAGTGATCATTAGCTTTACAATAATGGAAACTCATTTTCTTTTTGCCCTTATCACCAGAATTGCCAGACGAAGTGCTGCCATAAGAAGCATTAGGAACAGAATTTTTTCCACTAGTAGCAGAACCATAAGAACTGGCTGCATTGCTGTTACCACCCTTTCTTTGAGAAGCAATTAAAGCTTGTTCAATTGCACGCTTCCTAGTCTTGTTTTTTCTGGAAAGTGACTCTTGCAACAGCAATGTGCATAATGCATCAAACTTGACAACTTCAGGATTTCCTTGGGTCATAAGTCTACAAGTACTAGCAAAAGTCTGGTAAGGCATCAAGAGAAATCTGCACAAGACAACTGTTTGAAATGACTTCACCTGCAGAAATAAGCTGCTCATTGATATCCTTGACACTAGAAAGGAAGGTGCCCATATCATCTTCCTCATGCATAATTTTCGACTCTAGCTCTTTACGCAACAAAGCAATTTTAGCCTCATTGCGGCTTGCATAAAGACCTGTTAAAATATCCCAAGCGTTTTGTAGGTTTTGTTGAAACGGATGTGAGGAACAATGGTGCGCTTTACTGACAACGCAATCAATGCATGAGCCTGCAAATCCTTTACATCCCAATGAGCTTGTTTTTCTGTAGGCAAAACAACTCTAACAGCAGCAATCCTTGAAGCAAGACCTGTAACATCCTCAACATCACCTACATCCTTAGAACTTGGACGTACATAAATGACCTGCACAATGTTCCAGACGCCCTTTGACACAAGAACATGTTGCATCATATAAGCCCACATAGGGTAATTGTCCCCATCCAACCTGTCCTTAGTAGCAAACATCTTGAACACATCTGTGTTGTTGTTGTCAGCCATGGTAAATGCTGCACCTGATGTGAAAAGTGCCCAAAAATAGGAGAAACAGAGCGGGAACAACACGTGCTATATAGCACCAATAGTAGAAGACTGTAAGGCACCTGTTATGCAGAAAACGACACTGACAAAATTACTACACAAAATGACGAAATTGCATGTGTAGACCTGCCTGTAGTGGAAACGGAGGCCGAAATGAGCCCAAATCGAAAATCTGAGCAAACCAAGCTCTACGAGTACCCCCAAAGTATTCGTCGACCTGTAAATGCTCGCCAAAGCTCACTAAAATGAGAGAAAGTGAGCAGGCGTGTACTGGAGGAGCTGGCAACTAAGCCCGAGAGGACGCAACCTACTCTGATACCAATTGTTGGAATTAGGGTTGCAGAGAAACGCACACAGCTTCGAGAAGACGAAGGAAGCTCAAGGAACACAATAGAGAGTGTGTTACTTAGTGTGCAATGGAAAGATAGATAGCCCTAGAGTGATGGGCGTATATACAATGCACAGGGGAAAAAACCTCCTAAAGAGGGGAAAAATGCCCCGGCGGTCCTAGTGTGTTCACACACATCACTACCACATGTATATGGTAACATCTACACCTTTCTTGATTTTTCTACAAATCCTTCCTGGGTGAAAGCATGTTAATCTGTCATGCTTTTTCATGTCTCGGACAATGCTAACTAGCACAATTTTGACATATGCTAACTAGTACAGTAACTTGAGCTACATCTCCAAGATCTATGACATATGATATATCAATAGAAATCACTTGAAACAAGGAATCCAAATGTACAACCTCCGGAAAATTTTGATATTATTTGTGAAAAATTTACCGCACGCCCAACTTTTCGAAGATGTGCTAACTTGAAACTGCTAACTAGCACAAAAAGCACGACAGGTTAACATGCTTTCACCCTCCTTTCTTTTCATGCACTACCCTTACTTTGCTTTCACGTTCATCCCCCCTCATGCAATACCCCGGTGACCTCCTTCTTTCTTGCTTCAAGGTCCCGAGAGAGAGAGAGAGAGAGAGAGAGAGAGAGAGAGAGAGAGAGAGAGAGAGAGAGAGAGAGAGAGAGAGAGAGAGAGAGAGAGAGAGAGAGAGAGAGAGAGAGAGAGAGAGAGAGAGAGAGAGAGAGAGAGACGATATCTTCTTCTTCCCTCCTTGCCTCCCCCTTTGGTCTTCCTTTCCTTCCATGCCAAGCCCTTCCGGCTCATGCCCTGCCTCCTTACCTCCCTTGTTGCTTCAAGGTAGAGAGAGAGAGAGATAGAGAGAGAGAGAGAGAGCCGCGCTCTTCTTCTTCCCTCCTTGCTTCCCCCTCTGATTGCTTTGCAAGCTCAAGGGAGATTCCCCCTATTGTTTTGAAGGAGAGCGCTTTTCTATGATTCTCTCCCCCTTCCTCCTCTTTCCCGCTTCCCCCACAATGCCTTCCTCGTCCAGTTCATTGCCTTTTTTCATGCTAAAAAAACCCCGTTTTTAAAATAGGGCCACCCTTTCCCTACGCAATGACGGTGTCGTCGTGGGAGTAGACCCTTGATGACATGGCAGGCCAAATCCAAACCAGCACCAAAATTAGTGGAGCCTGTACCAAGTAGGGGCGCCATGAGATGCTCTGCATTTTTTGCTTCATAGGCAGCCCATCCGAGCATTTCCATGACTAGTGCAAGTTACTTTCCTCCTCTCCCCTGCGTTGTTCGTTGCTCACACCATGGGTCTTTTATTTCCCCCCCTTTTCCCATTATAATTGCCCCCCCCCCCCCCCCCCCCCCCCCCCCCCCCCCCCCCCCCCCCTTAACATTGGGCGGCCACACCTTTTGAGGTCATGGGCGAGGGCCATTGGTCCCAATGGGCGGCCATATATGTAGGTACACCACATTTGGTATGCATTATCGACCAAAGAATCAGCCATGTTGGCATTATCTGCGCTCAATGCACTCCAAACTTATCAATAGCTTTATGCTTTTGAAGGATCCACATTTGGCATAAACATCGCCCAAAGCATTGTTAAGCACAACATTTTCTCCCAGCAATCCCTACTAACAATATCATCGTGAGTTTTGTTGCCCGTATCAATGTCTTGGCCCATAGTATCAATGGCTTGAATAGTGCCACATACCCTCAAGATTCAAGTATACGTGATTGCATTTGATGAAAGGCCTTCCCTTCGCATTTGGTTAACAGATTCTACCTTGAGGTCATCAATAACTTAATGTTCTTCCATAAAGGTACTACATTTGACATACATATCGGCTAAGGCACTGCCAAATGTGATTTCCCTTCTCGACATTCCCCACCATCAATGTACTGCAAGAGATGAAATTCCATAAATGAGGCTCCTCAAGCCCTTATTGATCTATGAAGTGCCTTGTATTCTAGAGCCTATTTGAACTGCAAAAACTCCCAATTTTGGCACGCTGACCAAGGCGACCAAACTAGTACAGAATTGGCCCCCGGTGAAGCTTAAATGGGCTCTATCTTAGCAACCAAAACTTGGATTTCTAATCTGAAAATACCAACGTGCTCTTTAAATGATTATTTCAGCCCCATGCATTCATATCAACTTTGACCTTTCATCTGCAACTGCCCAATTGGCTCAAATCTGACATAACTAACATAACTTATTCATTGTAGCTCCAATTGGAGAGTGCCAAACACTACAAATTTAGCCTATAAACCCACTTTCTGGTAGCATCATTGCAGCTTGGCTCATAAGCACCAATCTTCCTTTCTAGGCAGCGAACCCACAATCATCCTATTTTCATATCAGACCATGGCAAGAATCACAAGTTTGAAAAATTTTGAAAATTCTTGCACATTTTCGTCTTTCATCATGTGCCTGCAAAGCGGTATGCAAAGGGCACAACATCCACCCCCTCTAAACATACACATCCTCCGATATGTGCCACATATCTTTTTGGAGCAGGTTCAATCTTAATTTAACTCCACATACATGTCAATTTCATCATCGCTTGCAACAAAATCCAACGCACCATCCTCTTGTTTTTCATCCACATCCATAACATTTTCATGAGATCCTTCACTTTGACTTTTCTATGAATCAAAGGGATCTGTATCACCTCTTCTTTTTAATAAATTGATTCTTTTCCCTACAATGGGAATCTTCATTTCTGTCATGTCCAACCCATGTAAGGTATAAGTGCATTACCATCATGTACATGATGAACCACATAAGGACTAAACCATCTCTTTGAAATATTTCTTATTATTGAATGTTGGTTGTTAAGACTACTGTCATACACAAACACCTAATCACCTTCCTTGATAGCTTTGGGTCTGAACCTATGCCTCTTATCAAATCCATATTTATTCTTTAACCTTGCATCTTTCAATTGTGCTACTGCATTCTCAATATCTTGAGGCCTTGTTTTTAATTTTTGTATGCACAAAGCAAGAAGGTCTTTCCTACTCATTCCATCTTTCCAAGGCAATACATTCCATGTGGGTGTTGGACTTAGGGTTGCAGAGAAACACACACAACTTGGAGAAGATGAAGGAAGCTCAAGGCACACAATAGAGAGTGTGTTACTTAGTGTGAAATGGAAAGATTGATAGCCCTAGAGTGATGGGCGTATATACAATGCACGGGGGGAAAAAACTCCTAAAGAGGGAAAAAATGCCTTGGCGGTCCTATTGTGTTCACACACATCACTACCACATGTATATGGTAACAAATCCCCCCTGGAGTGATGCGGTGAACGAGAGCTGGCACATGAGTAAAGGGAAGTGCCATTCCCTGAGGACAGGATCAGTCCACAAAGGGGAGTAAGCCCAAAGCTTTGTAGAAAGCTTCAAGCTTCTCACGAGACAATGCCTTTGTGAAAATATCTGCAAGGTTGTCCTGTGTTGGTACATAAGCCAAGCTGATCTCTCCTGCTGAGAGCCTCTCCTTGACATAGTGGTAATGCACCTCAATGTGCTTTGTGAGAGCATGAAAACCTGGGTTCCTCGCAACTCCCAATGCACTCTGACTATCAGTGTAGATAGTGTTGGGAGTCTCCTGTCCAACACCCAAATCAACCATAAGGCGTTTGAGCCATACACACTCAACCGTAGCTGTGAAGACTGCCCTGTACTCAGCCTCACAAATTGAAGTGGCCACAGTAGGTTGCTTCTTGCTCAACCATGATATACATGAACTGCCAAGCATGAAATAAAAACCACTTGTGGACACTCACGTCTCAAAACAACGAGCCCAATATGAGTCCGAAAAAGCATGTAAGTCTGGCGCCAATGATCCCCCCTTGGGATAAAACAAGCCAAGATGTAAAGTGACACTAAGGTAGCGGAAATCCTCTTGAAATCTTGCCAATGCTTAGACCCTGGGCTATTCATAAATCTGCTGACCTGTGAGACTGCAAACTAAATATCTGGCCTCGTGTTGCATACATAAATAAGGCACCCAACAGCAATTTGGTAAAGAGTGACATCAGCAGAATCACCAGCATCATGTAGACTCAACTTCAAACCTGTTTCCATGGGAGTGGCAATAGGTTTGCAATCCTCAAATCCAAACTTACATAGCAATGTCTCTATGTAACTTTTCTGACACAAGGCAATGCCACCATCACACTGCTTAAACTGTATACCCAAATAATGATGCAACAGCCCCAAATCTTTCATCTTGAAAGTAGCATTCAAATCAACCTTAAATTTAGCAATATGTCTCTCATTTGGTCCAGTGATTAGCAAATCATCAACATAAAGAACCACAATGAGAAATACATCACCGTCACACTTTACATACAATGTGCTTTCTGTTGGACTGTTACGAAAGCCTTGTTTGACCAAATGAGTGTCAGATATCTCATAACAAGCACGAGGAGATTGCTTCAACCCATACAAAGCCTTGTTACATTTTCACACTTTGTCCTCTTGTCCTTTTATGACACAACCGGGAGGCTGTGTTACATAAACTTCCTCAAATATGTCACCATTCAAGAAAGCAGTAACAATGTTTGATCGATGTACATCCCAACCAAAATGAGCCGCCAACGCACATAGAAAACGTACAGTAGTCATACAACAAGTGGGAGCAAAAGTCTCTTCATAGTCTATGACTTTTTGCTGTGCACAACCTTTTGCAACAAGTCGAGCCTTATGGCGATCGATCTCAACATCTAGCTTGCGTTTCAACTTGTAAATCCACTTCGTACCAGTGGACGTTTTGCCAGGAGGCAAATCACATAAAGTCCATGTGTCATTTTCTATAAGTGCATCATATTTTGATTGCATGGTAGCCATCCAATTTTTTGAATTTTGTGCTTCATCAAAAGTCAGAGGCTCCTCAACATCATGTAAGCTAGACATAGCCAAAGCATAACAATTTGATGCATAAGATGCATAGCAAGATCCTGAACGAGTACGACTAGACAAAGGTGCATCCAATTTACTGTCACGCAAAGTGTGCACCAGCCATTCTGGCATACCTCTAGCCTGCTCATTTTTAGCCCTTTCCTCATCAAGTACATCATGTACATCTGCATCAGTAATAGGCTGATCTAGAACATTTTCAGAAACCCCCATAGGCTGTACATTTGCCTCGTTGGAACTAACATTTGTATTTCCACCACTGAAAAGAGGCAACAAAGTGTCATAAATGTCGTGTGAGCTTACATTACTGTCTCTAGTACATGACAGCAAGGGCTGAACAAAATCTTCCACAAACACTACATCGCGTGAAACCAGAATACGTTTTGTTTGTGGATGATACAACCTATAACCTTTGCTTTCAGCACTATAACCAACAGAAATATATTTGACAGCCTTATCATCCAATTTTCTGCGCTGCACTTGTGGTACCAAAGCATATGCCAAACAACCAAAAACCCGCATGTGCTCAATAGAAGGATTTCTATCATGCCATGCTTCATATGGAGTAATAGACTGCAAAGCTTTCGTAGGACACCTGTTAAGTACATAAGTGGCACACATAATGGCCTCAAAACCAAAAAGAATGCGGCCAAGCTTGACTTTTGACCATACATCGTGCCATTTCCGTCAGTGACTTGTTTTTCCTCTCAACAACACCATTTTGTTGAGGTGTACAAGGCACTGTACATTGGGGTTTTATCCCATGACTAGCAAGAAATGCATTAAATTCATGAGACATATACTCCCCCCCTCGATGAGAACGGAGGGTGCCCATAGTACATTTTGAGACATTTTCAGCCATAGCCAGAAATTGTTTGAAGCACATAAAAACTTCAGACTTCCCTTTAAGCGGAAATACCCATGCATGCCTAGAGTAATCATCAATGAAAGTCACGAAGTACATGCAATTTCCCAAGGACGGAGTTTGCATGGGCCCACAAACATCACTATGCACAAGCTGCAACCTGCATGTGGCCCGAACAGAACCATCTTTTGGAAACTTAGAACGCTGCATCTTACCCAAAATACAACCTTCACAAACATGTTTGACAGGTGCTTCAAGAGGTGGCAAAGAAGCAACCATATCAGATTTTTGGAAATGCAGCAAACTGGAAAAATTCAGATGACCAAAACATGCATGCCAAAGTTTTGCATCTGAAATAGCCCTTGAATCTGCAACATCATTTGCAAAATTTTGTCCATACTTGTCATACAAAGTGAGCTTATACAGCCTACGGCACAAAACCCAGATGCAACAATTTCATCACCAAAACTGAGATCATGAACTGTACATCTGTCATCCACAAATTTGACTACAAGTCCATGTCTCGCAAGTGCGGATACAGCAAAGAGATTCTTCTTGATCCCAGGTACATAAAGTGCATCAACAAGTGTGAAGGAACTGCCATTAGCAGCAGTGAGCATAATCTTTCCAACTCCCTGAACCGAATAAGAGGCATTGCTGGCCCAAGTGACAGAATTCCCATGAGGGACAGACTCAAGAGAGGTAAACAATTCACGATGTGAGGTAATGTGCTTTGTAGCACCACTGTCGAAATACCACACATGTGAATGTGTAGCAACTGACAAGCATGCATCATGGACAACAGGATTGTAAGTGCACTCTGCTCTAAAAGCCCATTCTTCATCAACATCAGCAACACAGTCTCCTTTCACAGAAGACTCAACAATGGCTGCATTTGTAGTGGAACCAACATTTGCAGTGGAACCACCCTCTTTCTTCTTAGCCTCTTTGGCCATCAACTTAGGACACGACTTGATCAAGTGATCATTAGCTTTACAATAATGGAAACTCATTTTCTTTTTGCCCTTATCACCAGAATTGCCAGATGAAGTGCTGCCAGCAGAAGCATTAGGAACAGAATTTTTGCCAGACGAAGTGCTGCCAGCAGAAGCATTAGGAACAGAATTTTTGCCACTAGCAGCAGAACCATAAGAACTGGCTGCATTACTGTTACCACCCTTTCTTTGAGAAGCAATAAAAGCTTGTTCAACTGCACACTACCTAGTCCTGTTTTTTCTAGAAAGTGACTCTTGCAACAGCAATGTGCATAATACATCAAACTTGACAACTTCAGGATTTCCTTGGGTCATCAGTCTCCAAGTACTAGCAAAAGTCTGGTAGGAATCTGGTAAGGCATCAAGAACAATCTGCACAAGAGAATTGTCTGAAATGACTTCACCTGCAGAAATAAGCTGCTCATTGATATCCTTGATACTAGCAAGGAAAGTGTCCATATCATCTTCCTCATGCATAATCTTCGACTCCAGCTCTTTATGCAGCAAAGCAATTTTAGCCTCATTGCGGCTTGCATAAAGACCTGCTAAAATATCCCAAGCCTGTTTTGCCGATTTTGCTGAACGGATGTGAGGAACAATGGTGCGCTTCACAGACAACGCAATCAATGCATGAGCCTACGCATCCTTAACATCCCAACGAGCTTGTTCTTCCGTCGTAGGCAAAACAACTCTAACAGCTGCAATCCTTGTAGCAAGACCTGCAACATCCTCAACATCGCCTACATCCTCAGAACCAGAACGTACATCAATGACCTGCACAATGTTCCAGACACCCTTTGACACAAGAACATGTTGCATCATATAAGCCCACATAGGGTAGTTGTCCCCATCCAACCTGTCCTCGGCAGAAAACATCTTGAACACATCTGTGTTGTTGTTATCAGCCATGGTAAATGCTGAACCTGATGTGAAAATGGCCGAAAATAGGAGAAACGGAGCGGGAACAACCTGTGCTATATAGCACAAACTGTATAAGACTATAAGGCACCTGTAATGCAGAAAACGGCACTAACAAAAATTCTGCACAAAATGACGAAATAGCCTATGCAATACTGCCAATAGTGGAAACGATGCCGAAATGAGCCCAAATCAAAATTCTGAGCAGACCGAGGTCTTCGAGCTCGCCCAAAAATTTTGTCGACCTGTGAACGCTCGCCAAAGCTCAGTGAAATCGAAGAAAGTGAGCAGGCGTGTGCTGGAGCAGCTGGCGACTAAGCTCGGGAGGACGTGACCTGCTCTGATACCAATTGTTGGAATTAGGGTTGCAGAGAAACACACACAGGTTGGAGAAGACGAAGGAAGCTCAAGGCACACAATAGAGAGTGTGTTACTTAGTGTGCAATGGAAAGATTGATAGCCCTATAGTGATGGTCGTATATACAATGCACGGGGGAAAAAACCTCCTAAAGAGGGAAAAAATGCCCCGGCGGTTCTAGTGTGTTCACACACACCACTACCACATGTATATGGTAACATTGGGAATTACATCCTCAATTGACATTTTAGGTTTCTAACCATACATCAACTCAAAAAGCATATAACAAGTAAAACTGATCTATGAGTTGCACAATCAACCCATAAAGCATAAGGCAGCAATAACCTAGGACACTCTCCCATTTTCCCTTTGCAGAGCTTTAATTATAGGAGGATGCCCACACTCTTATTTTCCACTTTTCTTAGGTGTGAGGTCCCCAACCTCGAAAAGATAAGGGCGACTTGATAGATGGCCTTCCTTTATTCTAGAGTTCCGTTGACAACACCTTACTCCATTTCCACGGAGTAGAGATACAAGAAATGAAAGAGAGGAAGTCCTCTATCAACATGCTATTATCTTTAAATGATTCTTCAAACATGATAAATCAACTCTTCACGCTGGTTGAATTAGGAACAAATTTCACAGATGAAGAAGTTGAGGTACTACTTAAAGAAGGATTTCAAGAGGGAGATAGTTGGAAGAGATCAAGAGAGTGCAACAACCATGCCAACTCCTCGATCTCCAAGACTTCCCTCTTGGACATGGTATGGCTCCATACAACCTGTTGGAAGACATGCGAGGTAAGGGTCCTGATATCTCATGGCCTCAGTTTCTTGCATTATGCCCACAAGTTAGGAGGGATTTAACAAAGGCAGTTAGCACTAGGAGAAAGGTAAAAGAGAGTTTTCCTGTTGTAAAAATTGCACATGCTGAAATGAACGAGGATATTACACCTGTGCTAGATTGTTACATAAAAGGAATATTGGTTAGGAAAGGTCTAGTGGATGGGGGTGCACAAATTTGCATCATGACAGAAGGGCTCATGCAAAGACTAGGCATGCACATCCATGAGACACCTGAAATCAAAGTGAAAATGGCAAACAATAGCAAGGCTAGGTGCGTAGGCATTTGTAAAAATGTTTTTGTAGAGGCATTTGGCATTAAGAAGGCAGTGGATTTTTATGTTATGTCGACCAAGGGAAGTGGTTATCCATTTATCCTAGGAAGACCATGGCTAATGAAAATGCGAGCTTTGCAGGATTGGGAGAGTGGGAAATTAATTTGCAGGAATGACAATCATAAGAAGGTTGTCTTTGACATGAGGGAGCAACGCCAAGAGGAGCTCCATGAAGAATCATCTCAAAGTGAGACGGAAGAACGTTGGACCGATAGCACTTCAGAAGAAGAAAGTAGTAGTAGCATTACTGAAGAGGAGTCTTCTATCGAAGTCATTAGGGTAAGGTTTAAGCCAAGCAACCAAGAGACCTCTTGTCGAGGTTTGGAAGAGGTAGGTTCCCAAGAGAACCAAAAGGTGGAAGATGAAGGAATGTTAGAAGGTATGTTGTCTACAACACTTACAAAGGATGAAAGAGAGGAGTTCAAATGTGTGCTAAGGAAATTTCCAAGGCTTTTTTCTAAAGACTACACCGATGTGCGTGGAGTAGATGTTGTTCAACACAAAATTGAGTTGAAGCCAGAGGCCACACCTAAGGCTCAGAAGCTACGAAGGCTAGGAGTCATCAAGGAGCAGGCTTTACTCAAGGAGGTAAGAAAGCTTCTAGCAGCAGGTTTCATTTATTCAGTGGAGAATTCAGAGTGGGTCTCTCCCGTTGTTGTCACTCCTAAGAAAAACGGAAAGTGGAGGGTGTGTGTGGATTACCGTCCACTTAATGAGGCAACAAAAAGAGATCACTTTCCCCTCCCATTTCAGGATGAGATACTAAATGAGGTAGCTGGTCATGAGAAGTACATTGTGTGTGATGGCTACTCAGGCTACTTTCAAATAGGTATCGCATTGGAAGATCAATTGAAAACAACCTTTATCACTCCTTGGGGTTGTTATGCTTTTAGAGTCATGCCATTTGGACTGACAAATGGTCCTGCAACATTCCAACGTTTCATGAACATGGTGTTTCAAGCATTCTTTGGAAAGTCAATTAGGGTGTTCATTGATGATTTCTGCATTTATAGCTCAAAATCATTGCATCTACAAAGGGTAGAAGAAGGTTTAAAGAAGCTCTACGACATGGGAGGTCAACTCAACCCCGACAAGTGCCACATAGGTGAGGATGAAGTGATCTTGCTCGGTCACAAGGTTTCCTATAAAGGAATTGAGGTGGATCCTTCAAAGGCAAAGGCTCTTATTGAGCTCCCATCACCGAAGAGTCTTAAGGAGGTCATCTCTTTCATTTAGAAGGTGAAGTATATGTCACGCTTCATTCACTTAGCCTCGGAGTTGCTTCATCCTTTGCAAAAGTTGACACAACAAGTAGAATTTGCATGGTCTGATGAGCTTGAAGAGTATTTTTGTAACATTAAAGTCATTTTGTCAGAGCTACCAACACTCATGCCTCCTTGTTGGGAGTACACATTCTTTGTTAGCTCTAGTGTTGGAAGGGAAACAATTGGTGCCGCAACAAGATCCCCACAGTACAAGGATGCGACCCATCTACTTTGCTAGTAGGGTCATGAATGCTTTGGAGAGAGACTACACAGAAGCAGAACTCATGATGCTTTCTCTCATGTTTGCGGTGAGAAAGTTTAGATCCTACTTGCTCCCAAAACCTTTTGTAATCCTCACCGCAGAGAATTTGTTCCCTTGGGTGTCATCTCAAATGAATCTTAGTACTAGGATCTCAAAGTGGATTATGGAGTTGCAAGAGTTTCAATACTCTTTCAAGGTAGAAGATAGTGTGCGTGCACAATTGGCAGGGATTCTCACTTATAGGATACATGAGAAGGAAATTAAGGTGCCTCAAGTAAAGACCCTACCATTGCCACCACCAAAAAGTATTCCCAATGCTTTTACCTTGTTCTTTGATGGAGCTTTTTGACGAGCCACAGGGAAAGCAGGGGGAGGGCTAGTGTTGCTCAACCCAAGTGGAGAGGTGGTCATGAAAGAGAAGGTCAATCTACCAGGTTCAACTAGCAACAATGAAGCAGAATACGACACACTACTTCATGGTTTGAAGATGTGCATTGGCCAAGGGATAAAACGTCTCATGGTAAAGGGAGATGCACTTCTCATTGTTAAACAGATTTTAGGCATTTGGGCATGCAAGAATGAAAGGTTAAGGACAAAAGTTCATGCCATTCGTAAGATGTTTAATCAGTTTGAAGAAGTGCAACTATATCATATTCCGAGGAAACAAAATGAAGATGCCGATTTACTTGCACAACAAGCAGTTACATGTGTTGAGAGAGAAGTGCAGGTCATCATGGTGGCAGCAGCTGTCAAGCAACCGAGATACCAGGGATTGGAGTCATTGGCTCCCATTATCGGCTACATTTTGGAGGGTGAGTTTCCACAAGACTTCACGAAGGCTCAGAGGAGGAGACTCATGAAGAAGGCAAGTTTCTATCTCTTCCTAGAAGGCTTCCTCTATCAAAGAGGGAAGGATCAAGTGTGCAGAAGAGTACCAACTATCGAGGAAATTCTAGCCATTCTAAAAGGTTTGCATGAAGAGGCATGTGGTGGTCATTTTGCCCAAGAATCAACTGTGAAGAAGATTTTTCTTGCGGGGTATGTTTGGCCAAGCTTGCATGTGGATGTTCAACATTGGTGTAAAAGCTGTCACAATTGTCACATAAATGGAAATAGAAGGTTGGTGCATGGCCCGAGGCAAATGACCCTTTGAAAAGTGGGGCATTGATTCTATGGGTCCTCTGCCTAGGACAAAAAATGGTAAACTCTACATTCTAGTGGCTGTAGACTATATGACTAGGTGGGTGGAAGCTCAAAGTGTGGCAAGAGTGAATGAGAGGACAGTTAGCAAGTTTGTGTACAATCACATTTGTTGCAGATTTGGCACACCTTTGGAGATTGTTTCTGATAATGGTCCAGGGTTTAGGAAGGGCTTGCTCACAGAAGTTTGTGAAGAGCTTCACATTCTACATCGTCATAGCACACCATACTACCCACAGCCAAATGGTTTGGTGGAGAAGGCTAATGGTGTCATTGCAGGAATCATTAGAAAGATGGTGAAAAACAAGACAAAATTATGGGATGACTTCTTGGATGGTGCCTTGTGGGCATATCGAACCACATATAGGGAAGCCACGGAGTTCACACCATTTCACTTGGTCTATGGTCAAGAGGCTTTGCAGCCTATCGAGCTCAACATTCCAACAATGCGACTTCATGGCAAAGGAGCACAAGATGATCAAGAGGTATGGATGGATCCACTTCTTACGTTAGTGGAGCTTGAGTGGAAAAGAGAAGCAGCATATGAGTGCTACAAGAGGAAAGCCACACAAGCGAAAGAAACGCACGACAAGAAACTGAAGGACAAAGGCATCAAGGAAGGAGAGCTTGTGCTAAGGTATGACAATCGTTTTGATGCCAAGTTTGAAACAAGATGGCAGGGGCCATACATAGTCAAGAAGGCTTTCAATTCTAGTTACTATCAGCTTATGGACTTGAATGGTAAAGAGCACTCCAGGAAGGTAAACGGGTATCGCTTGAAGCCCTATTTGAGTCGCCTTCTACCAAAGGATCTACCAAAGATGTGTCCAAAGGCCGCTGTCTCATGTAAGTATTGTTACATGAAGCATGAGTGTAACTCTAGCCAAAATTCTGAGGGGCCAAACAATAAAGATCTCGTCAAGGACTCTGAAGCACTCTCTTTGGAAAAGATGCTCTATGATGGTACATGAATATACCATCATCCAGGGGGAGGGCTAATGATAGCCGTTTTTCGGCTCTTTGTAATTGCCACAGTGAGTTACCTCACCCTACCAAAATCACCCAAACACTGTGGCTATCCCTACCATTTCACTGTACATAGGCGTGCGTGAGTCACGGGACTTTTCCCATATCTTCTTAAAAAACCCTCAATTAGCTAGTCATTGGGCTAAGTTAAGCCAAAAAAATAAAAAAAAATAAAAAATAAAAGTATATTATGGCCCATGCGTATGTAAATATTTCTTTGTATATAGGGCCTAAATAAAAGATTTTTTCATAATTATTTTGGTATTTATTTAAATATTTCTACCTAGGTGTGTGTTATTTATGCTCTGTACATTGCTTCACCATTACCACAATTTTTTCTTACCATTTTTCATACTCTTTATTCCATATAGAAATATTTTCATGTAAGCTTCTCTTATATTTAGTGTAACTCCACCCCAACAAAAATCCAAAAAAACTAGTTTTATTTATGTGTATATTTTTTCACTATTGTGATTTTCCCTTCCTACATCTATTTTGTTTTTTTTTTTTGAAATTAAAACACGAAAAATATTTATCTTTTTATGGTAGCTTCATAATGAGAGAGATTTCTTTTGACCCCTTTATATTTTTTCCACTTATATTATTTATATTTGACATGTACATATTTTTTAGACCCCTCAATATTTGATTTTCTTAGTTGTACTATTCACTTATATCATAATCTCAACAATATCTTCAATTATAGACCTACCAAATAAGATCAAGGATAGGTGGCATGCATACATGCACTATGGAGGGCTCACTCTTGGAGGTATTCAAAAGAATCATCTAAAGAAGGACCCCACAAGGACCTTGTGCAGTGGAAAAAAACGGTCGATTTTGCTGAATTTTTAAAGTTCACTTGCTCTTCGAATTTGAAAAGGTGATACAAACGAAAGTTGTAGTTCGTGGGCTGAACTTTTGCCTCAAATTTTTTCATATTTTTTTGAGCTACGAGCTGTGAGCTATGATTTTATTAGTGGACCCCAGTTTTCCCATGCTATGCAGCCACACTCTCTCTTCCACTTTATCATTTTCCTCTTTCACACACACTTCTCCACTCATCATCCCCACCTCTCTCACCACTCCTCTCTGCACCCTACTCACCTTCTCCTCAACCTTGAAGAATAAGAGAAACCATGGTGAACTCATACCTCCCACACACAATTCCATTCCAAAATTGACCACCTAGTCTCAATTTTCCTCCTCCAATTTACCCATATCTATCAAAAAAACCACAAAATTCAGCCTCTTCTCTTAAAAGACAGCATCATGGTGGTTGATTACTCAGCTTCAATTACCTTGTCTCTCAAGGAAGGTCAAGAGTGGAGAAAAAATGTACCGTCAAAGCTAGTGGACCGTCAACAAGAGTCAAAAATTGGCCCTACTCAAGACACTTGGAGCATCAACCTTGTAAGAAATCCACCTTTTCTTACCTCTTAAGAGTTTTTCTTCCTTATTTGTATCCTACATGGATACTCCCATTGTAAATATCCAATTCCATTTGTAAATTAATACTAACTCTACTAACACTAACCCACTATGAAAAGTCCTACCACCTCCATTTCTCTCCTCTCTCTTTCCCCACCAACTTCTTGATAATTCCAAGCAAAAGAAATTAGATAAATTGCTGAAAATCTAACCCAACCATGGTTAGAGGAGTAACCCTAGCCTTCAAAATTGCTATAAAAGGAGAGTGTAGCTAGCACAAAAGGGGGAGCCATAAGCAAGAGCACTATGCTATAGCTTGAGAAGCCAAGCTCAACCTCTCTAGAAGGAGCTCTTGAGTGGAAGCTCATTGTCTTATGCATGTGCATGTGTTGTAATAGGGGATTAGCAAGGGAACTCTATGCCATTGTAAGAGAGAGAGTGATCATTCAATTGAGAGTAGGAAATCTATCATTTCTCCTACTAGTGTAAGCCCAAGATTTGCTGAATCAAGGAGGGTGGATTTGGACTAAACTTGGATACTTCGTCTCCCTTCCAACGTGAAGTAATGGACAACAATGATGCGTAAGTGTCTTGGTGTTTTTTGTTAAGTTCTTGATAGCTTGTCTCTGGTGTTGTCATCAATCTAGCCATAAATCTCACATACTGTAAGAGGGCGATAGGGTGGAGAGGACTCCCCTGGCTTTAAGACAGTGATTGGGGTGGCTTTTCTTGTGATGTGTTGTGGTGAAATTTACGCAAGCTATGTTGAACAAATACTAATCTCACTTTGATTTGTCATGACAGATTTGTAAGAAGGTATTAATGCAACAAGCACCCCCTCCCCCTTTCTCTCTCTTTCTTACATATATATATTTATGTTTGCTTGATCATTAACGATACACTTCAAAGCAGCCCGAGCACCATCTCTCTCTCTCTCTCTCTCTCTCTCTCTCTCTCTCTCTCTCTCTCTCTCTCTCTCTCTCTCTCTCTCTCTCTCTCTCTCGTGTTTTAGTGTGTGAGAGTGTTCCATTGGTGTTAGGGTTAGTGTAAATGAAACGACGTCGAGTCCTCTTAGCTTCCTTGGTCTCCTTTGCCTTCTTGCCTTGTCCATGGTCACTCTGTGGAGGGACACCCTCTTTCTCTTTACCTTTTCCTCGGCCACGCTTAATGCCATTGGCTTCCATGTCAACCTCATTTGAATTTGTCACCTCTACCACATGCACATTTGGATCTGGCAAAGGTGGAACTCCTTCTACCCCTTTTGAAGGTGGTCTTGGTCCATTTGGCCTTTGTAGAAGCCTTGGTTGTTGACCATCTCCTTCTCCTGCATTCATCACTGGGTAATTCATGTTAGGTCTCCCTAGCTCTCCACGGGGCCAAGGACAATTATACATCCCATGTCCAGACTCTCCGCAATTCCAACATTGCAAGACTCTCCTAGTTCGTGGCTCTCTCTCTTCTGACTTCTTTGCTTGTCCCTTTGGACCTACAGCTTGTGCAAGGTGAATTGACAGACTGCTTAAAGATTCATTTAACTTCTCAATCACTTCAGCCGTTACCTCAGGAAGCTCTCTAGATGTTGATGCTTGTGACTTACCTTTGGGTCTAAGAACTTCTATTGGAACCTCTCCCCTTAAGCACTTGAGTTTCCTATACTTCTCAGAAGCCCTAGTTTCCGCTGCATCAAAAGTAGCAGGTGCACCCGCCTCAACTTTTACCTTAAGGTCAGGAAAGAGTTCGGCTATGAGCCTCTCCTTCTTTAAAAATTCTGCACCATCACCAGGGTTAGCAACATTTCGTATCCATAGAGCCCAAAGACGTAGAAACTCTTGCTTGTACAAGTAGTAGTCATCTAAGTCTTTTTGCTTATGAGAAACAATGTCTTGCCATAGTTTTTGAGTGTTTTGGGGATCAAAGAAGTATTTCTTGAAATGATTCAAAACTTCTGTGTAATTCCCCTTAACTTCCTCAGGCAAAGAGTCAAACCAAGTGCTAGCATCTTTCCTAAGGACCACCTCAAACATTTCTAGACGTTCTTGATCAGTTATTATCCTCTTGATACGGCAACACATCTTGAAATTCGCTAAAAATAATTCTACATCCTCTCCAGGCTCTCCAAAGAAAAGAGGATACCCAGACATTTGGCGTTGGCTTTCCATTGAATTGATTTCAAAGTGACACCCGTTTTTGTTTTTCTTTCTTAAAAAGATTTACACAATAATGTTTTCTAGCTTGCAATCTATTCTACAACAAAATAAAGATATTCACATCAAACGACCTATGATAATCAATAAGAGGTAGGATGACAGGGTTTGGTGATGCGAGAATTTCTCCTACTCTTTGGGCACCAAACATGAACACCATACGTTGTTGAAAATGGATTTTCCTACTAATTGCAATGTTTATTCTAATGTGTGGAGTGAAATGGAAGTGGAAAACCTCTATTCCTGGGCCATTATCCATGGTCTATGCATGACCTAATGCTTAAAACAAAACAAAAATATAGACCTCCAAACTAAGGTCGTACCTAATGAGAGGCTTTTGGATTTTTGTTGGGGTGGAGCTACACCAAATATAAGAGAAGCTTACATGAAAATATTTCTATATGGAATAAAGAGTATGAAAAATGGTAAGAAAAAGTTGTGGTAATGGTGAGGCAATGTACAGAGCATAAATAACACACACCTAAGTAGAATTATTTAAATAAATACCAAAATAATTATGAAAAAATCTTTTATCTAGGCCCTATATACAAAGAAATATTTACATACGCATGGGCCATTATATACTTTTATTTTTTATTTTTATTTTATTTTTTTGGCTCAACTAGCCCAATGACTAGCTAATTGAGGGTTTTTTAAGAAGATATGGGAAAAGTCCCGTGACTCACGCACGCCTATGTACAGTGAAATGGTATGGATAGCCACAGTGTTTGGGTGATTTTGGTAGGGTGAGGTAACTCACTGTGGCAATTACAAAGAGCCGAAAAACGGCTATCACTAGATAAGCTAAGAAGATTATTTAAATGCATGATTCTCTCATTGTGCTTTTTAGCTTTGATTAGCCAACTAGCTCTCACAACTCCAAACAAAAGCTTGAAATTTTAAATGTAAGCTCGATGGAAGTCTTTTAAATGTCATTTTTTTATTTTTTCTTTTACTTTGGATCACAATCATTTGACATTGTCTGGAATTTTTTGGATAAGCATGAAGTCACTAAGTAGTGCCAAAAATCTTGCCCACTAGCCTCATGTATGTACATAGCCTTGCAAGTTTTGGAAGTGGCCTTGTAAAAATTCATGTACAAAAGTGTGATTTTTCCAAGATTGAATGCTGATGTTTTGGGTTGTCTGAGACTCCAAAATATGGTTTTTAATAAGTGTTTTCAGCCGTGCTTTATAGCTTGTGAATCGGACTTGTATATCATGAGTTATGAGCATCCGAAGCGGGCGGTCTCAACATAGAAGGTGATTGCGGGTGCATGCGAGAAGGGCAACTAGGCCAACTTGGGGGTCTAAGATTAGAGATACTGAAGTTTTATATTTTTGAAGATGGCCGAGGTGATGTCTTCGAGCCATGTGTTACGTTGCATCATTCGGTGACCGGAGCGGCAAGGTATGCCTCGGGGAAAATTGTTCGAGAAGTCCTCTCATGCTTTGGGAGAAGCTGGGAATTTTTGCGGAAGTTGGGAATTTTTGGGGAAGTTGGGAAGCTTGGGGAGAGTTACCAAGTGGAAATGGAGTAATCCCACATCATGGGGGGGGGAGAAAGTGGAAACTGGAGGGTATAAGGGGGGGAGTGGGTACCCCCTAAGGTTGTATCAAAGGAGCAAATGGAGCTCACTTGCCTAGCCCATGAGAGCTCATGGACTTTGGGGGAGGAAAGGGTGCCAATTTTGAGTTCCCACTACCTGGACAGGTGCCTAGCCATTTTTGTGGTCCCCGAACACTTGCCCCTACCCCATTCCTTGGTCAAATGGTCACCGACAGCTCATTTTTCACCCAAAAAAGGCCAAAATTGTACCAATTAAAAGGTTTTCAAGGGGATAACCATGTCGGCTAAGAGGAGAGAGAAAATACTTTGGGATAAGATCCAAAACAATCCCCTTTTTAATAGCTGCAATTCTCTGCACACCCTTTTTGCTTATAGAGACTAGCTTTTTTGGAGCTTTTGAGAGATGCCCCAACTTCGAAAGCTTGTAACTCTCTCATTTCTTGTCGGAATCAAGCATATGAATACTCTATGGAGGTCTACATGACAAGAGATTCATATTTATGGTCTTGGTTTTCAGCGATTTTAATCATGGGTCGGGTTAGGATTTTTTCCCACCCGACTTTACATGTGTTCCACATAGACAAAAAGTTACTATTTTTGGTAGTTTTTCCAGCTTTGATGAGCCAATGTTTAATATATAATTGTAAGATTTTCAAAAATAAACTTTTCCCTTGTTTATCATTTTCGTCCAAAAATAGAAAGTTTTGAGGTGCTTACACCAACCTAGACATGATCGTCTCGTCTAAATCTATCCCAACCTGAATTTTCATAAAAATAGCTGTCCGTCTCGAAAACTAGTAAATATAGTAGGTGTGTGCATCTGACACCTTAGTCTCTCATCCTCAAGCTCGTCTTTTAATATCAAGTTTCAGAATTGAATTCTGACAAGCCAAGCTCACTTTAGACAATTAAATTTCATCCTAATGTTAATAAATTAAATCCTAGGCCTAAGGTATGCATATGTATGCATGTACATGAGCATGTATGTCCATGTGTATGTATGGGTATGTGTATGTATGACCATAAATGACCTATTGCCATAGCCCATCTCTTAGGTTATGTTGACCCTAAGCATGGGTAAGTACATGAGGTGTATCACTCAATTGGGAAAAAAGGGGACACCTCTAGTGGTAAGTGAGAGGCTTGTGACACCTCCCATTCTTCATTTGGCAAGAGGGGGCGAGCAAGGGAGGTATGGGCATGCCTTGGACCTTAAGCAACCTCCAAACCCCTATACAAAGGCCATTCACACTCAATTTTACACACTTGAACACATTTGGGAGAAGGGAGCTCTCCTGCTGTGGCAATTAACTTGGTGTCTTCTACATCAAAGCTTTGAGAGATCAATACCTCCAAAGCACATTGGGTAATGTAAATCCATTTTTTAATCAATCTATTATCAATATCTTCTCTCAATTGGAATCCTTTCCAGTTGGTATCATATTGCCATTCAATTGGAATCCTTTCCAATTTCTACTCTACTATCACATGATATACTCTTATTTACCTATCCTCAATTGGAATTCAACAATCATTATATCGATTTTATGGTAATTTCTCCACATTACAAAGTAATGAAGGTCTCACCGCTCGATTACATAATTGATTGTGTTGACTGCATGCACAATTCTTCATCAATGTAACCTAAATATTTGCATGAACTAGCCAAGCATATTCAAGAATTGTCCAACTAAAACGATGGATTGTTCTTGCAAGTATATATAAGTGATTAATCATGAGATTAGTGCATAAATGGATGGTGTGAATGAGTATTGTCTATTAGACCTTACATAAAATTTCTTGCCTACCATAAGCATAAATCATTGGAATAGAAGTGTAAGAATAGATGAAATTAACATTCCATCAACCTTATTATCAAATTGGTTTTTGCCCAATTAGTTCTTACACATTTTCAAGTTAGTTAGAGACAAGATGGCCCCAAAAAGGACCCGTGTTAGCAAGACTCACAATGATGAGGCTGGCACTAGCCGAGAAGCTGATAAAGGAAAAATAATTGCCTTGGAGGATGTGCCACCAAAATCGCCAAGCAATGGTCCCACATTAGACAAGGTTGGAATTAATTTTGTTAAGTATTTGCATTCATTGCATAGACGATAGAGTAGAAAAAGGAAAAAAAATCTCTATGGATCATAAAACCATCACAAATTACGGCGTATGTTTTATATAATTTTCTTTGAAGAGTGAAATATTGTTTAAAAAGTAATATGTTTGCTCGTAGGAAAGAAATGTTTGCCTAGTAGAAGAACTCTCGAACATTCTCCATTAAAATATCCTATACTGATATAGTCAAAACTCCCTTTTATATCCAAGGAGGAGAGATTAGCGGAGTGAACGCTAAAGCAGTGCATATGGTTGCACACATCTTGCGGGTTGGTGCCTAGAATGCAAGATAGTACTTGCGGGTTGTTGCCCAGATTGCAAGTTATTCATTTCGGGTTGGTGCCCAGATTGCAAGACAATTTAGTTGTATGAGCAACTAAAGGCACCAAGAGCAATAAACTCTCTCCAAGAGAAGTGAACTCTGGGTTGGGATATTTTAATGAAGAAGGATCGTATGTTGTTTTTCTTCTAGAAGGATTGTCTTGGTGCCGATTTGAAATTGGTTGAAGGGCTGTCTTAATGAACTTTTGATGGAAACCCAAAAAAGGAACTTTGTGTATGAACAATCACGTGGTATTAATTAGAAAACAAGCACAACAAAGTGTGAGTATGGGGGTGGAAAGTTGGGACTGGCTCAGGTTGCCAGTCAAGGATGGGTGGTCTCCATTAGTCGAGAAACTCTCCTCTCCCTCTTGAAAAAGAGCAAATTAGAGACTCATCCGTACCAAGAGTTGAGAATTCCAATTGTACATGCATCTGAAAGTTATGGGGAAAAAGGAAATTGAGGTTTCTCTCTCTCGGAAGGTGAGAATTAGGAACGTCATAGTATTGTAATAGTTCACGCTTTCCCTGCGAGACAAAGCTAGGAATCCTTTTTAATGGTTCAGACTCAAGTTACTCGGTGATGAGAGCCTGTCCATTAAAATCTCATCTATATTGACTATGTTTTCTCAATCGAATAGGGCCTAGCGACCTGTCAAGTGCCCTCCTGTTGCCAAAAGGTTATGGAATCGAGGAGGGGACCTCACACTAGCCATCATACACAATGTTCTAATTAGCATAAAAAGTATGCTAATTAGCATACCTTGTTACTTAGTTTACCTTGTTACTTAGTTAGGACACATGGAATTAGCATATATAATATGATAATTAGCATACGTTTTATGCTAATCAGAACATTTTGTATGATGGCTAGCATGCAAGTATGATAACTATAAAAAAAGGTATGATAATTAGCATACTCAGTATGCTAGCTAGCATTTGGTGCATGCTAACAAGAATTCAAGGTTTAGTTAGCATACCTTCTTTGCTAGCTAGCATAATGTGTATGCTTGTTAGCATACCTCTATGCTAGTTAGCATACATTTTGAGCTAGCTAGCATAATTTGTATGCTAGTTAGCATACATCTTTGCTAGTTATCGTATTGTGTATCTTAGTTAGCATGCACAATATGCTAACCATCAAAAATGGTATGCTAATTAGCAGAGACGTTATGTTTATTAGCATACCTTATCCTCTAGTTAGCATACCATCTATGCAATAATAAGCATACCATTAACATAAACACAATTTTGCCGCTTAACATTTTATATATGCTAATTAGCATACATTCTTTGCTAGTTAGCATACACACTATATTCACACTTCCTTGTTAGCATATTTTGTATTCTAGTTAGCATATTGATCATGGTGGTTAGCACACTTTGTATACTAAAGAATAGTTAGCATAGACATTATGAATGCCTACAGGATATAGATGCCTACCATACATGGAATGCTACTTGTCACACTATGCATACAAGCAATCATAACGGTATTGATGAAAATTAACTGGTGAATGGAATACACAGGTATCAATGATGCAGGATGCGAACCTGACAAGACACCTGCCAATCAAAGGAAAGAAGAGAGGCTATGTAATGATGAATTTGATGAGCTAGTAGACAACATGAAAGGGCAGATGTAATGCCACAGCGCATGAGGCTGTTGTAGATGGTAAAGAAATAGATGATGATGATGAAGATTTTATCATAATTACTCATCCCAAACCCAAGCCCCCTACAAATGATCAAACAAGAGTCTCAGAGGAAAAATTAGGAGTGTGCAAGAGGAAGGTAAGAGTGCTCAAGAGGAAGGTTTCAGGACTGGCAGTGGGCTGACTGTGCAAGACATCGGTGATGACAGCCCCCTTTAGGGTTTTGTAAACAAAGTGAAATTAAAGAGAAAAGTTGGCCTGGAACAAATTCTGGAAGAACCTGGGGAGGAGAAATGTGATGCCCCTCCGAGCACCCTGGATGACATAAACAAACGCAGCAAAGGTGAAAAGAAAGCCATTCGCTCATGTGATTGCAAGAAATTATGTTGAATCTGTTCCCTATTGTGTCCAAGTTATGTAGTGTTAGCAAGATCCACACCCTGTGGCATGTATCTCTCTAGATATTTATAATGGAAAAATTATTTTCAATATTATTTTATTGTGCAACAGTTCATTAGTTTTTTATTGTCCTTTATGATGTCTTTATTCGATACCATTTCTGTGTCATAGGGCAAGAGAAATTGCAGCCAGTTTCCATGCATGATTTGAATTATGCCATTGCATGAAAAACCATACGAAAGCGGTGTATTGACAAGGCTAGACATCTACTAAAAGAAAAAGCCGAGATTGAGATGCACCTGGCTAGCTATCTTAAACTCTTAACAAAAATAAATGAGTACATAAGAGAGAGAGGCTACAAAGGGAAAAATTAGAGAAGCAGCAACAAGAAGAAGAAGAAAGAGAGTTGCAAGAACCAAAAGCTCAGCAAGAAGAAGCTAGACCCAAAAGCTCAGCAAACAAGAAGCAAACGGACACTGGGAAAAAGTGAGTGTACAAGCGCACTAAACCACGATCTTATCCAGAGTAGGAGGCTCTCTGTAGTTTTGTAACATTATGAGGGAAATTTGTAAATTGCCTTTCCAATGTTTGTAACTATTCCGACATATTCACTTCAGATAGTAATTATCAAATCTTGTACTATTTTTGTCTTTGAAGAAAATACTGTGTGTACTATTGGCGTCTTGTAGACATTGAATTTGTATACATTCTCGTTGGAAAGCAGCAAAGGTATGCTAATTAGCATAATGTTTATGCTAGTTAGCAGACTGTTTATGCTAACCCAGCCAAAAAAGTATGCTAATTAGCATGCCATGTATGCTAATTAGCATACTCGTAGTAGCTAATTAGAATACATTCTAATCAGCATACTGAGCATTTTTGTTTGTGCTAACTTCCACTCACAGTATACCATAGTATGCTAATTAGCATGTACAGTATACAGGAAGCTGCCATGTTTTCTCCTTGAAACCAGCAATGGTATGCTAATCAACATACTGTCTATGCCAACTGGCATAAACAATATGCTAATTAGCATGCATGGTATGCTATTAGCATTCCTTCAATTAGCATACTGTGGATTTTTGCTTTTTCTAACTTCCACTCATAGCATAGTATGCTAATTATCATACATAGTATATAGAAAGCGACCATCCCTTCTTGAAACCATCATACAGTATGCTAATTAGAATACATGATATTCTTATTGGCATACACAGTATATAGAGAGATATTATCTCTTCTCCTTGAAACCAGAGAACCTATGCTAACTAGCATATTGTTTATCCTAATTAACTATGCTAATTAGCATACCCATAGAATGTGAATTGGCATAAACAGTATGCTAATTAGCATACACAGGATGCAGAGACCTGTCATCTCTTCTCCTTAAAACCAGCAAAGATATTCTTATTAGCATATTGTTTATGCCAACTGAAAAAAACAGTATGTTTATTAGCATACATAGTATGCTAATGAGCATACCTTCAATTAGCATACTGTGCATTTTTGTTTGTGCTAGCTTCCACTCATAGCATAGTATGCTAATTAGACCACACAGTATACAGAAAGTTGTCATCTCTTCTCCTTAAAACCAGCAAAGGTATGCCAATTAGCATACTGTTTATGCCAACTAGCATAAATAGTATGCTAATTAGAATACATAGAGAACTAAAAGCTGCAATCTCTTCTCCTTGAAACTAGCAAAGGTATGCTAATTAGATATGCAGAAAGTTTCCATCTCTTCTTCCCTAAACCAGGAAGGGTATGCCAATTGGCATGCCTTGAACATTTTGTATGCTAACTAGCATTAACAGTGTGCTAATTAGCATACCATTTATGCTAATTAGCATACCCACAGAACACAATTAGATCACAATGAGACAGGTTGTACAAATGATCTCTCTTAAACTGAGACCCCTCTATGATAGACACCAAACCCATGTATACATAAAGCACACAAGAGACAGAAGATATCCAAGTTTTTGATAAAACTGCATTATCTCCAAGCAAGAAGTATATTAAAGATGCAGTTATTACAACTTAAACGCTGAAGGTCATGATATTATAGATTGCTTCATAGCTTTTTGGGTTGATTGTGTACACCTGCCGTCTCCTTGGGATGTGCTCCATAGGTATTTCGATACATCGTACCAGATGTGAAAGTACGTGGACGATGGGCTGCTTGTGGTCTAGCTTGAAGGTGTATGCATCCAATTTCTCGTGATACAGACCTTGCACAAAATATGAGCCTCTATCAATTGCATTTCCCCACTCATCGAGGTACCCCTTCTCCACCTTCTCCTTTGCTGCAACACACTTGACCAGGTAGAAATCCACATCCTCGACGTTGGTCGAAGCATCTGGATTTACAGCAAATGTGTCGCTAGCACATAGAGTGCTACTCAACACATCATGATGACCTTCGTATGTGAAGTCATCATAGGAAACTGCTTCAGCTTCCAAATCTGACACAGCCTCATTAGCTAATGGTAGTAGAGTATGATAATCCCAAGTCTGCAAGTGAGCTTTATTGACGTAGCGATTCCATCTTCCGTGCATGCATGCATCACAGAAGCATGCCAAGGCTCTTGTTGCAAGGGCGGTTGGATCCCTAGGGTTGTGGCCACAAAAAGCATGCAGAGAGAGAGTTTTTGCCATAGTGGCACAATTCCACTTCACCTCCTTGTTCACTTTCCCCTCCTTAACCTCCTAGAACACACGGGCACATTCCCTTTCTTTTAAAGGATAGTGTGAAGGTGCTCCCCGACAGGTTGTCTTGGAAATAAGCAACCACATGAGTTGCACACCGCAAAATAGCTCCATTAGGTTTTAGCTATTCATGGGTCAAGGTTCTTTTCACAACTGCTCATGCACCATCATGCTCTCCCTTCCCGTGCCCTAATACAAAGAAGAACCAGCTCATCCCCATCATTGTGAGTCCACCATATCTTGCAACAAAGTAAAATGGCTGGCTCCCTTGAACTACGAGGCCGCACTATCAGACCACACCCAATGTTGCTTAGGAGTGACACCCTCTTGTTGTAACCAGTCACGGTGTAGCATGAAGAACTATTGCACGAACAACGTGTCATGCACCTTGTTATCTGATATGAAGAATTGGATGGTTTTTACTATCTCCCCTGCCCTGCGGTAGTATGTTATGTGTAAAAAAATGGTTACTTGCCTAGACTGCCAATGCATTGACTGAATCTCATTTTGTTCCTTGAAGGCATAATTCTCTACAAAATCAACAATTGACACAATGACATCGTCCAGAAACCGAAGAAGGAAATCCTTGAATTGTTGTCCTTTCCATCGAGCCACATAGTTATGAGTGATAAAGAGTTCCAACTTGGTCTTCAAGAGTTGAAGAAACTCCCAGCACTATAGTTCTTTGTGCAAAAAATCTTTTCTTTTGTTACTATTTCCATGCTTGTCTTGAGATTTTACATATGCAAATACTTTCACATTAATACTATTACTTGTCTTTGTTGTCTCCAAGCAGCATAATTCCAACATATTCACTCCACATGTCAAACACTCTCCCATCACGCATTCCCTTCTATGGAAAACTGCATCTGCGGGATTGGACAGAGAAGAGACTCCCACATATGTGTGACACCTTTGAATGTGTGATGTGAAGCCAAGAATCCTTGCTAATGTTCTCACGTGGGGCACAGATATTGCATATATAGTCACAACCTGCTCTATGCAACCCAAAATCATGAGAGCACATGTGGTTCAGTGTGTCCTTCAAAAAAGACATTTGCATACGGTATTCGCAACAGCATGTGTACCTATCCTTCAGCCACCTACAAAAGAATGGCTTCAACATCTCAAACATTCTCATGCCAATCTTGCAATTTGGATTTTTTTCCTTGAATCTACAAAAGAACTCAACCTGCAACATCCAAATGATGATCAATATTCAAATTGCTAACTAGGACATCCAACAATTTCATGAAAACAAATCATAGTGACAATGAACATCCTAATGTGCATGCAACAGCATATATTAACTAGCATAAAGAGTTTTAGCTAGCATATATCTTGTGTTTACTAGGTAACTCTATATTCTAGGTAGAGCACAAGGCATGCTAACTAGCAAAAACCATATGCTAACTAGCACTCCATGTGCTAACTAGCATATTCACTTTCTGTTAGACAGCGTACTTATCATGCAATTGAGCATACTAGGTATGTTAACTAGCATACCAGGTATGTTAATTAGCATCCATATTGTGTCAACCAACTAGCATACTCCATATGCTAACTAGCATAGTCTATATGCTAACTATCATACTCACTATGCTAACTAGTATACGAATTAGGACACCCATCATGCTATTGAGCATACTAGGTGCTAACTAGCATAAATGATGTTAATTAGCATACATCTTGTGTTGACTAGGTAACTTTATATGCTAGGTAGAACACAAGTCATGCTAATTATCATACTCCTTATGCCAGCAAGCATACTCCTTATGCCAGCAAGCATACTCCATATGCTTACTAGCATACCCAACCCAACTGCTAGTTCTAACCCTTGTTCTAACTAGCATAACCCTTGTCTTAAATAGCATACCGGCCCATCATGCTAGTGATGCTAGTTCTAACTAGCATAACCCTTGTCTTAAATAGCATACCCATCATGCTAGTGAGCATACTAGGTGTTAACTAGCATAAGTGGTGTTAACTTGCATACCTTTTGTGTTGACCAACTAACTCTGTATGCTATTTAAAACTGAAGGCTTGCTAACTAGCATACTCCGTATGCTACCTAGCAAACTCCATATGATAACTAGCATAATCACTTTTTATTAGACAATGTACTTATCATGCAAAGGAGCATACTAGGTTTGTTAATTAGCATACCAGGTATGTTAATTAGCATACATATTGTGTTAACCAACTAGCTCTGTATGCTATTTAGAACCCAAGACATGCTAACTAGCATAGTCAATATGCTAACCAACATAGTCCATATGCTAACTAGCAAAAGTCTACGGATCAGTATGCTATTGATCAGCATATACAAGCTACTAAGCACTAGCGATGCAATGCATAAAATGCTTAAGCTATGGTACAAGTATTTGATTGATGACCTGAGGCTTGTCTAGGAGGTGCACTGGGTGTTCTATGTACCTTTTCCTCCCCATCCTCTTTCGACAAACATCCTTCTTGTTCGGTGAAACGCGAGTCTCCACTTTCCAAAATATGTAGACCAATTCCTTAATTTCAACTGTGATAGGGCTATGACAGTGTTTCTTGTGACATGCAACCAATGAAAACAATCGACCATAAACATCGTGCTTCGCCTGTCATGATCTCACCTTGTGCAAGGTGCGACGATTGGCATTTAGGACCCTGGCAATTTTTGCAATAGGCATGTTTTCCTTTGAATTCAACTTCATTTACAATGTTGCATTATTCAAAAACAACTCCTCAATGGAACCTGGCTGCTTGATGGTAGCCAGTGTGCTGTAGACATTGGAGACAATTGCGGTCTATACAGCAGCCTCCTCCTCCGAAGACTCATCATGGATCGCTTGAACATGCGGATGTTGAGGAACAAGATTCCATATTTCCCACTTTGCTTCTGTACTAAAACCTTTAGTCCTACTCTTGAAAGCTCTCACAATCTCGGAGGAGATTTTCTTTTTCTCCTCGTCATTGAGGGCATGATGTAGTCGCTCAAATTTCTTTCGTTTCTGCTCCCGTTGTTTCCTTTTTCTTACTCTCTCATATTTGACCAAAAAAGATCCTTACCATTTGCCTTTTATTGATCAATTGCTAGATGTAGTGGTGGCTGGTTTTGAGAGATACAGTGTCTACCGAAAAAACACTACTTTTATCACACCATGGGGTTGTTTTTGCTTTTGTTTCCTTCCTTTTGGGTTGACAAATGGGCCGGGAGCCTTTGAAAGAAAAGTAGATTGGGTCCTTGCCCCGTTCCTTGGGAAGTTTGTCAAAGGATTCATCGATGATTTCTGTGAGTACAGTTCAAGGAAAGAGCATGTTCAAAAACTTGAAATGACTTTTTCCAGGTATGATGAATGTGGGGGTGAGCTCAATCCTAAAAAATATCATTTGGCACAGCCATGGGTGAAGCTTCTTGGGCATGTTATTTCAGAAAATGGAATTGAAGCAGATCCAACTATTATATCCATTGCAGCAAATAGTCAAGAATGATCCCCTGGAATGGTCTCATGACTAGGATGAGGTTTTTGATAGACTTAAAGAGGTTTTGAGTACGCTCCCCATTATGCAGACTCTTGATTGGGAAAAGGAGTTTTATGTTAACCCATCAGTGGGAGATGATGCTATCAAAGCTATGTTATTACAAAGAGGGAAGGAATCTTAGTATATGAAGCCTCTTCATTATGCTAACAAAGTGAAGGCTCCTCATGAGAGAGATTTTTTTTGAGATTGAATTGGTGATGACCAATATGGTTTATGCTTGCAAGACAATTCAGACACTACTTGCTGCAAAAGTCATTCACCTTTCTCACTAGTTATTCATTACTTCCCCAGCTGTTCAATAATTTAAAAATATCAAAACAGTGATGAAATGGGTTATAGAGCTTTAGGAGTTTCAATTACCTTTTTGGTGGAGGAAAGTACTTGGACTACTCGTGCAGATCTTCTCACTTATACCAATACTCCAGTTTTGGTTAAAGAAGAGGTGGTGTGAAAGAGACCTTACATATGACTAGCAAGAGAAATGCTTACATTTTGACGGCAGTGGATTACTTGTGAGGATGGGCAGAAGCCAAGGCTGTCAAACAAATTACCAGTAAAAAGAGATGGGAATATTTGTTTATGAGTACATATGTTGCAAATATGGTGTGCCACTAGAGCTACTGTTGGAATTAGGGTTGCAGAGAAACACACACAGCTTGGAGAAGACGAAGGAAGCTGAAGGCACACAATAGAGAGTGTGTTACTTAGTGTGCAATGGAAAGATAGATAGCCCTAGAGTGATGGGTGTATATACAATGCACGGGGAAAAAAACCTTCTAAAGAGGAAAAAAATGCCCCGGCGGTCCTCGTGTGTTCACACACATCACTACCACATGTATATGGCAACAAATCCCCCCTGGAGTGATGCGGTGAACGAGAGCTGGCACATGAGTAAAGGGAAGTGCCATGCCCTAAGAACAGCACCAGTCCACAAAGGGGAGTAAGCCCAAAGCTTCACGAAAAGCTTCAAGCTTCTCACGAGACAATGTCTCTGTGAAAAGACTTGCAAGGCTGTCCTATGTTGGCACATAAGCCAAGCTAATCTCTCCTGCTGAGAGCCTCTCCCTGACACAGTGGTAATGCACCTCAATGTGCTTTGTGCGAGCATGAAAAACTGGGTTCCTCGCAACTGCCAATGCGCTCTGACTATCAGTGTAGATAGTGTTGGCAGTGTCCTGTCCAACACCCAAATCATCCATAAGGCATCGAAGCCATACACACTCAACCGTAGCTGTGAAGACTGCCCTGTACTCAGCCTCACAACTTGAAGTGGCCACAATAGGTTTCTTCTTGCTCAACCATGATATACATGAACTGCCAAGCATGAAACAAAAACCACTTGTGGACACTTGCGTGTCAACACAACCAACCAAATCTGAGTCCGAAAAAGCATGTAAGTCTGGTGGCAATGATCCCCCCTTGGGATAAAACAAGCCAAGATGTAAAGTGCCACTAAGGTAGCGAAAAATCCTCTTAACAGCCTGCCAATGCTTAGACCCTGGGCTATGCATAAATCTGCTAACCTGTGAGACTACAAACTAAATATCCGGCCTCGTGTTGCATACATAAATGAGGCAGCCAACATCAGTTTGGTAAAGAGTGACATCAACAGGATCACCAACATCATGTAGACTCAACGTTAAACCTGTTTCCATGGGAGTGGCAATAGGTTTGCAATCCTCAAGTCCAAATTTACATAGCAATGTCTCTATGTAACTTTTCTGACATAAGGCAATACCACCATCACACTGCTTAAACTGTATACCCAAGTAATGATGCAACGGCCCCAAATCTTTCATCTTGAAAGTAGCATTCAAATCAGCCTTAAATTCATCAATATGTCTCTCATTTGGTCCAATGATCAACAAATCATGGACTGTTACAAAAGCCTCGTTTAACCAAATGAGTGTCAGCTTTCTTATACCAAGCACGAGGAGATTGCTTCAACCCATACAAAGCCTTGTTACATTTGCACACTTTGTCCTCTTGTCCTTTTATGACAAAATCGCAAGGCTGCGTTACATAAACTTCCTAAAATATGTCACCATTCAAGAAAGCAGTAACAATGTTTGATTGATGTACATCCCAACCAAAATGAGCTATCAGTGCACATAGAAAACGTACAGTAGTCATACGACAAGTGGGAGCAAAAGTATCTTCATAATATATGCCTTTTTGTTGTGCATAACCTTTTGCAACAAGTCAAGATTTATGGCGATCGATCTCACCATCCGGCTTGTGTTTCAACTTGTAAACCCACTTCGTACCAATGGCCTTCTTGCCAGGAGGCAAATCACATAAAGTCCATGTGTCATTTTGTATAAGTGCATCATATTCTGATTGCATGGCAGTCATCCAATTTTTTGAATTCTGTGCTTCATCAAAAGACAGAGGCTCCTCAACATCATGTAAGCTAGACATAGCCAAAGCATAACAATCTGATGCATAAGATGCATGGCGAGAGCCTGAACGAGTACGACTAGACAAAGGTGCATCCAATTTACTGTCACGCAAAGTGTGCACCATCCATTTTGGCATACCTCTAGCCTGCTCATTCTCAGCCCTTTCCTCATCAAGTACATCATGTACATCTGCATCAGTAATAGGCTGATCTAAAACATTTTCAAAAACCCCCATAGGCTATACATTTGCCTCATTGGAACTTACATTTGTATTTCCACCACCATTGAAAAGAGGCAACAAAGTGTCATAAATGTCCTGTGAGCTTACATTACTGTCTCTGGTACATGGCAGCAAGGGCTCAACAGAATCTTCCACAAACACTACATCCGGAGAAACCAGAATACTTTTTGTTTGCGGATGATACAACCTGTAACCTTTGCTTTCAGCACTATAACCAACAAAAATACATTTGACAGCCTTATCATCCAGTTCTCTGCGCTGCACTTGTGGCACCAAAGCATATGCCAAAGAGCCAAAAACACGCATGTGCTCAATAGAAGGCTTTCTATCATGCCATGCCTCATATGGAGTAATAGACTGCAAAGCTTTTGTAGGACACCTATTAAGTACATAAGTGGCACACATGATGGCCTCAAGCCAAAAAGAATGCAGCAAAGCTTGACTTTTGACCATACATCGTGCCATTTCCGTCAGTGACTTGTTTTTCCTCTCAGCAACACCATTTTGCTGAGGTGTATAAGGCACTGTACATTGGTGTTTTATCCCATGACTAGCCAGAAATGCATTAAATTCATGAGACATATACACCCCCCCTTCATCGGAACAGAGGGTGCCCATAGTACATTTTCAGCCATAGCCAAAAATTGTTTGAAGCACATAAAAACTTCGGACTTCGCTTTAAGCGGAAATACCCATGCATGCTTGGAGTAATCATCAATAAAAGTCACGAAGTACAGGCAATTGCCCAAGGACGGAGTTTTCATGGGCCCACAAACATCACTATGCACAAGCTGCAACCTGCATGTGGCCTTTATTGAACCATCCTTTGGAAACTTAGAACGCTGCATTTTACCCAGAATACAGCCTTCACAAACATGTTTGACAGGTGCTTCAAGAGGCGGCAAAGAAGCAACCATATCAGATTTTTGGAAATGCAGCAAACTGGAAAAATTCAGATGACCAAAACGTGCATGCCAAAGTTTTGCATCTGAAATAGCCCTTGAATCTGCAACAGCATTTGCAAAATTTTGTCCACACTTGTCATACAAAGTGAGCTTATACATCCCACGTCACAAAAGCCCAGATGCAACAATTTCATCACCCACACTGAGATCATGTACTGTACATTTGTCATCCACAAATTTGACTACAAGTCCAAGTCTAGCAAGTACGGATACAGATAAGAGATTCTTCTTGATCCCAGGTACATAAAGTGCATCAACAAGTGTGAAGGAACTGCCATTAGCAGTAGTGAGCACAATCTTTCCAACTCCCTGAACTGGATAAGAGGCATTGTTGGCACAAGTGAGACTGAATTCCCATGAGAGACAGACTCGAGAGAGGTAAACAATTCACGATGTGAGGTAATGTGCTTTGTAGCACCACTGTTGAAATACCACACATGTGAATCTGCAGCAACTGAAAAGCATGCATCATGGACAATAGGATTGTAAGTGCACTCTGCACTAAAAGCCCATTCTGCATCAACATCATCATTACAGTCTCCTTGCACAGAAAACTCAACAATGGCTGCATTTGTAGTGGAACAAGCATTTGCAGTGGAACCACCCTCTTTCTTCTTAGCCTCTTTGGCCTTCAACTTAGAACATGACTTGATCAATCATTGGCTTTACAATAATGGCAACGCATCTTCTTCTTGCCCTTATCACCAGAATTTCTAGACGAAGTGCTGCCAGTAGAAGCATTAGGAACAGAATTTTTGCCACTCACAGTAGAACCATAAGAATTGGCTACATTACTGATACCACCCTTTCTTTGAGAAGCAATAAAATCCTATTCAACTGCACGCTTCCTAGTCCTGTTTTTTCTAGAAAGTGACTCTTGCAACAACAATGTGCATAATGCATCAAACTTGACAACTTTAGGATTTCCTTGGGTCATAAGTCTCCAAGTACTAGCAAAAGTCTGGTAAGAATCTCGTAAGGCATCAAGAACAGTCTGCACAAGGGAACTGTCTGAAATGATTTGACCTCTGCAGAAATAAGTAACTCATTGATATCCTTGACACTATCAAGGAAAGTGTCCATATCATCTTCCTTATGCATAATCTTCGATTCCAGCTCTTTATGCAGCAAAGCAATTTTAGCCTCATTGCGACTTGCATAAAGACAAGCTAGAATATCCCAAGCCTGTTTTGCAGATTTTGCTGAACGGATGTGAGGAACAATGGTGCGCTTCATACAAAACGCAATCAATGCATGAGCCTGCACATCCTTAACATCCCAACGAGATTGTTCTGCCGTAGGCAAAACAACTCTAACAGTTGCAATCCTTGCAGCAAGACCTGCAACATCCTCAACATCCCCTACATCCTCAGAACCAGGACGTACATCAATGCCCTGCACAATGTTCCAGACACCCTTTGACACAAGAACATGTTGCATCATATAAGCCCACATAGGGTAGTTGTCCCCATCCAACCTGTCCTCAACAGCAAACATCTTAAACACATCTGTCTTGTTGTTGTCAGCCATGGTAAATGCTACACCTGATGTGAAAACTGCCCAAAAATAGGAAAAACGGAGCGGGAACAACGTGTTCTATATAGCACAAACCGTAGAAGACTATAATGGACTTGTTATGCAGAAAACGGCACTGATAAAAATTCTGCACAAAATGACGAAATAGCCTGTGCAGTACTGCCTGTAGTGGAAACGGAGGCCGAAATGAGACCAAATCAAAATTCTGAGCAGACCAAGCTCTTCAAGCTTACCCAAAATATTTGTCGACCTGCGAACGCTTGCCAAAGCTCACTGAAATCGGAGAAAGTGAGCAAGCGTGTGCTGGAGCAACTGGCGACTAAGCCCGGGAGGATGCAACCTGCTCTAATACCAATTGTTGGAATTAGGGCTGCAGAGAAACACACACAGCTTGGAGAAGATGAAGGAATCTCAAGGCACACAATAGAGAGTGTGTTACTTAGTGTGCAATGGAAAGATAGATAGCCCTAGAGTGATGGGCGTATATACAATGCACGGGGGGAAAAACCTCCTAAAGAGGGAAAAAATGCCCCGGTGGTCCTAGTGTGTTCACACACATCACTACCACATGTATATGAGAACAACTACTTTTTGATAGAGGACCAGGATTTAGAGAAGAGTTGTTTGATTTCTATGTGAGAAGCTCAATATATAGCATAGATACAGTTCTCCCTATTATCTACAATGTAATGGTCTCAATGAGAGGTTCAATGGAGAGTTGGTAAAGATCTTGACAAAGATGACTCAAACACATGGGAAAACTTGGGATTCAGAGTTTCCTTGTGCATTGTGGGGCTATAGAGCTTCTATCCAGAGGAGCATCGGATTTTCCGCTTACTACTTGGTTTATGGCAAGGAAGCTTTATTTCCAATTGAAGTGGAAATTCTTTCTCTCAATTTTTTGTCATTGGAAGATGAAGAGCAAACAAATGCTTGCAATTGGATAGAGTTTTAGCTTTGAGTTACTATGAGGAAGCATCAAGGAAGGCTCGGCTAAAAACCAATGAGTGCATGGAGGATTAAAAAATTGAAAAGGGTGATTTGGTGTTGCGATACAATAGTAAGTTGGACAATACCTTTCAAAAAAAAATTCAAATCAAATGAGAGGGTCCTTTTATTGTTTTGACTAAATTTGATAATGGCACCTATCAGTTGGCTAATTTGTGCGGTGCACAACATATATATTGTTTTACTGGTTATAGATTGAAGAAGTATCTGGAGCGTTTCATGACAATTATGACAGATGAAATGTTATCAATGAAGGGAGACAATGTTAAGACATCTGAGGATGTAGATGAGGTTTCTGGGGATGAAATGAAGCAGTTGTTCACCCTAGGGACCTCTGCTTGTCATGAATGACTAAGAAGGCAAGGGAGGGTTGGCAAGCTATGTCAGGAATTTTTTGGATAAGCATGAAGTCACTAAGTCATGCCAAATAGCTTTCCCAATAGCCTCATGTATATATATGTACATAGCCCTGCATGTTTTGGAAGTGGCCTTGTAAAAATTCATGTACAAAGGTGTGATTTTTCCAAGATTTAATGTTGATGTTTTGGGTTGTTCAAGACTCCAAAATATGGTTTTTAATAAGTGTTTTCAGCCGTTCTTTATAGCTTGTGAATCGGACTTGTACATCATGAGTTATGAGCATCCGAAGCGGGCGGTCTCAACTTAGAAAGGTGATTGTGGGTGCATGCGAGAAGGGAAACTAGGCCAACTTGGGGGTCTAAGATTAGAAATGCTAAAGTTTTATATTTCTAGAGATAGCCAAGATTATTGTCTTTGACCCGTGTGTTACAGTGCATCATTCGGTGACCGCAGCAGCAGCAAGGTATGCCTCAGGAAAAATTGTCTGAGAAGTCCTCATGCTTTGGGAGAACCTAGGAGTTTTTGGGGAATTTGGGAAGCTTGGGGAGAGTTTCCAAGTGGAAATGGAGTAATCCCACATGGGGGGAAGAAAGTGGAACTTGGACGGTATAAGGGGGGAGTGGGTACCTCCTCAAGGTTGGATCAAAGGAGCAAATGGAGCTCACTTGTGAGGGCCATACCCAGACTCGACCCTACTCACCTCCCTCAGTTCTCCAGACCGTCCTAGGGAATGACGTAGATCTATCCTGCTGGTATCCCTCCCACTTGGGATCGATACTCAAACAGGACTCCGTCCTATCTTGAATGCCAACCCAAGGGGGTACATCCCTTCATTCAATGATTCTATCCGATTCTCATAATCAGTTTGTCCTTGACAGCTTTTCGAACCCAAAATCGTGGTCCTTAGTCTTGATTCTCTTGATCTTTAACTTGAGAACCTGCTCTTGCTTTCTTATTCTCCCTTGGTTCATGGCGATAACCCCTTTTCCCCGACAAGCAGGCACGACAGTTATCACTTCTCCCTAAGAAGAGGGATCTTGCAATCCTACCTGGTCTCGCTCATCCCCGAGTACCCATTTTTATCCCACGTAGTCCTATCGTTTAACATAAAAAATTTAAATCAGCATCCGGCCATCTAACCCTCCGGATCCGCCCACCCATCGAACCATTTCATGAAAATCCCTTCTCGAGGTAGTACTTAACTACTACAAAATCAGGAAGACAGTAGTCTATCAGACATCATCAAACAACAAGCAGCATGCAATCTATTGCATACCCTCGTTCAGGGAAATTCATCTGGTTATTCCCACGCTATTTCATTGATCTTTATTTAGAAACTTTTAATTCATTTTCTTTCCTTTATCTGCTATAATTCTCTTGTAACTAGTTTTATTACTAATCATGTAACACATTTAGTCTCAACAAATTCATCTTGCCTCCCCATTCAGGTCAAGATAATCGGTTACAAGCCATCAAATGACAACACCTTCACAATATTTCCCAGAATTGAGTGTTTGGGAAAGACTCATCAAGTAATTTAATCATTCCTTCCTAAGCATTTTATTTCGAGAGGTATAGCACCATCTGGTGACAGATGCACAGGATAGCCCCTATATTCCTAGCCTTTCCAATTCCTTTTTAAGAAACCACGTCAAACAAATTTTCTTAATTAAATTCACATCATCCTCCTTGAGTATAATCTTCTCATCCAACTATTGGCATTAGGCCATACCCGGATTATGACCGATTTCCAATAAGATACCGCAGGTACTTCACCCGATCGGGCAAAATAATAAAACAAACCCATTCATCCCTTATCCCTCGAGCATGAATGACCTAGGTATAACAACTTGCCGGTTACATTGCCCTAGACGAAAAGGACCAATCTTCGACAAGTTCCCCAAGAGAATCCTCTCAATGGGCCGTCTTTTCAATCAAATTGACCCCAAGAAGATCTATCTTGGTTCCCGATCATTTCCAGACAATCTTCAAAACTCCTAGTTAAATCTATGTTTTGCAATGGGCTATCCCTATCACCTCTCGAGACTCCTTTTTTTAACTCATAGTTGGTAATTTCCAGGTTCATTCATTTATCAACCTTAATTCCTACTTTCATTAATTATCTACCAGCCAAGTTTATTTAGAAAATACAAGCGAGTTTTTGCCATAGGCATTTGATGGTTAATGTCTCTTCGGAAATGCCAACATTTTTAAGTTCAATCCCCGCTTTGTACGATTCCCAGGTTTTTGCAATCCTTTGCCATCCATGGGGCATCTCCATGGAAGCTTGTAGAGTTTTCGGTTCAAACAACATGGAGATCAATTCCGCGAAGTTATCCCCTATCTCTCCCATCCCGTATTTGCAAACAAACTTGAAATTGAAAACTTTAGAAATACTCTTCAATACCAAAAATTGAACTACTTCTATCGAGCTTAGACAACTACTCTTTTCTTATGGTACCTAGATTTCCATTTTAGGAAGCTAGAAGGTCATCCTATAATTTATCGGTTTTCGAGCTTTCCATTAAAGATTAAACCTAAAATGCAAGGTAACCAATAAAGCTTACATCTAAGTGCAAAGTTACCATTAAAGCTTAGCTTACGAATGCAAATATACCTTTGAAGCTTAACTTTATGATGCGTAGATACTCTTATCACTTAACTCTAATTGCAAGGTTCCATTAAAGCTTAAACCTAAAAATGCAAGGTAATCACTAAAGCTTACATCTAAGTGCAAAGTTCCCATTAAAGCTTAAAACCTAAAAATACAAGGTAATCAATAAAGCTTACATCTAAGTGCAAAGTTACCATTAAAGCTTAGCTTACGAGTGCAAATCTACCTTTGAAGCTTAACTTTATGATGCGTAGATACTCTTATCACTTAACCCTAATTGCAAGGTTTCCATTAAAGCTTAAACCTAAAAATGCAAGGTAATCACTAAAGCTTACATCTAAGTGCAAAGTTACCATTAAAGATTAGCTTATGAGTACAAATCTACCTTTGAAGCTTAACTTTATGATGCGTAGATACTCTTATCACTTAACCCTAATTGCAAGGTTTCCATTAAAGCTTAAAACCTAAAAATGCAAAGTAATCACTAAAGTTTACATCTAAGTGCAAAGTTACCATTAAAGCTTACCTTATGAGTGCAAATCTACCTTTGAAGCTTAGCTTTATGATGCGTAGATACTCTTATCACTTAACCCTAATTGCAACATTTCCATTAAAGGTTAAAAACTAAAAATACAAGGTAATCACTAAAGCTTACATCTATGTGCAAAGTTACCATTAAAGCTTAGCTTATGAGTGCAAATCTACCTTTGAAGCGTAATTTAATGATGCATAACTACCATTAATACTTAACCCTAATTCCAAGGTTACCATTAAAGATTAAACCTAAAAATGATGTACATAAACCTTCCTAGTATTAAAACACATGGATTAATTAATCCTACTAGAAATGAAGATTACCTCCTCTAAGCAAGAGGGAAGTGGGGTTGAAGTCCTTCTTGAAGAGATGTGAGGCTCAAGGAGGAAGGAGAGGGATTTAGGATGCAAGAGCAAGGTTTAATGAAAACCTTGATTTACTTAAGCATAATCTTGAGGATGGAAAATATGCAAGTAGCTTAGCAATATGTGTGTGTAAAATGTTAGGAAATAAGACGTAGCTAAATAGATAATTGAGTAGATTACTTAATGGAGAGAGATAGATTTACATACACGAAATTATAGAGTAGAGAGAGAGAGAGAGTAGACACGATATACGTGGTTCACCCAATGTGGGCTACGTCCACGGGAAAGCAGTCACTCAATGGATTTAGTACTTCAAAACAAGAAGTAGTTTACAAAGGGATTATACCCTTAATGGAGCTCCCGCCTTGCTTCACTCTCACCACCTCACACTCACCTTGTTGAATCAACTTCACACTATATGAAATATGTGTAGAAATGGCCTCCTTTTATAGGCCAAAAGGGTTGCCCTCTCTTATGAGAGGCAGCCATGTGTAGCCGCCCTTGTGTGAATAAGTCCAAATGGGACCCTCCAATCCATCCATGTGTGGCCGCCCTTGTGTAGACAAATCCGCTTTTGAATTCGGCCACCGGCCCACCGGCCATAGACTTTCGACCACCGGCCAACCGACCGGTTGTTTTCCGACCACTTTTCGGCCGCCTTCCGGCCATAATATTCCGGCGAAAAGGAATATTCCGGCAGGGAAAAAAGTCCTAAAGTTGCCCCTGATTTTTGGTTGTGAAAATTTTGGTTTTCGGCGAGTGATTTTCCTTCACACACGATGGCTTCTCCTCATAGTGGGGGCCTTACAAATGTGCGCTTTTACCACAAAAAATTACAAGGGTAAATTAGGCTCCATACTTAACAATCTCCCACTTGGAAACTGATCTCCAAACCAAAACTGTGACTGCTTTCCATCCTGGCTTCTTATCCTTGAATGCCGATTGAAGATGAGCAAAAGCTCAACTTCTCCTTGTTGACCACCTTTGTAAACATATCTGCAGTATTTTCACTTGTATGCACCTTTCCTAGCTTTAGTTGTCCCTCTTCCAAAAGAGTGCGTATGAAGTGATATCTCACCTCAATGTGCTTTGTCCTTGAATGAAAGGCTGACGGATAACGCTTTGGCTATCACTGTACAAGATGGATAACGCTTTGGCTATCACTGTACAAGACACAATTGTCTTGTTTGAATCCAAGCTCTTCTAATAATCTATGAAGCCAAAGAATTTCTTTGCTTACCTCCGTCATTGCTACATACTCTGCTTCCGTGGTAGAAAGTGAAATCACTTTCTGCAGCTTTGAAGCCCAGCTTACTGCTGTGCCTCCAACCGTGAAGACATAGCCCGTAGTACTCCTTCGAGTATCTTTGTCACCTGCCATATTTGCATCAGCATACCCTTGAAGAAAAATATTAGTTCCTCCAAAATACAAAGCATTTGTTGTTGTCCCTTTTAGATACCTAAGTATCCACTTCACAGCTTGCCAATGCTCTTTCCCTGGGTTGTCCATGAACCTACTCACAACTCCCACTGCATGTTCAATGTCTGGCCTTGTCCAGACCATAGCATACATTAGAGAACATACCGCTGCAGCATATGAAACTTTAGACATATAGGCTATCTCCTCTTGTGTCTTTGGACACATATCCTTTGTTAGTTTAAAATGACTAGTCAAAGGTGTAGAAACTGGTTTTGCATTTTGCATTGGAAACCTTTCTAGTACCTTCTTGATATAATCTTCTTGAGATAGATTTATTGTCTTCTTCATCCTATCCCTTGATATTTTCATACCAAGTATCCTCTTTGCAGCACATAAATCCTTCATTGAAAAATTTTTAGAGAGCTCCTCTTTTAGGTCTTTGATGTCCCGCATGTTAGCACTTGCAATCAACATGTCATCAACATACAGCATTAGGATGATGAATTTCCCATCTCCCAAATTCTTCGTGTAGACGCAGTGATCCGAGTTGCATCTTGTGAATCCATGATCCAACATCCATCGATCAAACTTCAAGTACCATTGTCTTTATGCTTCCTTTAAACCATACAAGCTCTTCTTTAATCTGCAAACCATTTTCTCCTTACCTTTTACTTCATACCCCTTTGGTTGAAGCATGTAGATTTCCTCCTCTAAGTCACCGTGAGGGAATGCCGTATTTACATCCATTTGCTCGAGATTTAGATCATGAGCAGCCACAAGGCTTAAGACAAGCCTAATTGAGTTCATTTTTACAACAAGAGAAAATATTTCATTGAAGTCAATACCTTTCTTTTGGGAAAACCCTTTTACCACAAGCCTAGACTTGTACCTTTTCTTCCCACCTTCTTCTTCCTTTAGCTTGTACACCCATTTGTTTTGAAGTGCCCGCTTACCTTTAGGAAACTCAACCAGCTCCCATGTTTGGTTGCGATGTAGTGATTCCATCTCCACTTGCATGCTCTTCGTCCATTCTTCTTTGGATTCATGTTGCATAGCTTCTTCGTATGATTCTGGATCTCCAAAATCTGAGATCAAGAGATGGTTGAAGGAAGGAACAAACCTTTCTGGAGGTCTACTTGCTCTTGTAGATCTTCGAGGAATAGGTTGAGACTCCTCATTTGGTTGACGTTGTTGCACATTGTCACCGTTTATAGTCCTTGAGTCTTCACCGTCCTCAAGCTCCATGTACTCATCACCTGTTTCTTTTGTTTGTTTTCTTTCCAAGTAATCTTTGTACATATTTTGTTCGTTAAAAATTACATCCCTACTCATTAAGATTTTACCATCTTCAGGATTCCATAGGCGATACCCAAAGTCACCTTCTCCATAGCCAATGAAGAAACACTTTTTGGACTTTGCATCTAGCTTTGATCTTAGGCTTCTATCTATGTGCATGAAAGTCTCACACCCAAACACTTTGAGAAATGCATAATTCACCGGTTTACCTGTCCATGCCTCTTCTGGAACTCCCCCATCCAATGCCGTTGAGGGTGACCGACTGATTAAGTACACAGACGTACTTACAGCTTCCGCCCAAAGCTCAAGCGGTAGGCCTTCATGTAGCCGCATGCTTCGTGCTCGCTCCATGATTGTCCTATTCATCCTTTCCGAAATCCCATTTTGTTGAGGTGTCCTTGGGGTTGTCCTTTGCCTCCGAATGCCATTGCTAGCACAAAATCTTTCAAAATCTTGGCTACAATATTCGCCTCCATTGTTGGATCTGAGGCATTTAACCTTGGTATCTGTTTCATTCTCCACAAAGGCTTTCCACCTTTGAAATATGGAAAATACATCGGATTTATTCTTCATGACATAAACCCATGTTTTTCTAGTCGCATCGTCTATGAATGTTACATAGTACAATGAACCACCAAGTGATGGTGTACTTGCAGGACCCCAAACATCAGAATGAACCAACTCAAGTTTTTTATTTTTTCTTTCATTTCGTGATTTTTGAAATTTTATCCTCTTTTGTTTACCATAAACACAATCTTCACAGAACTCTAAGTCCACTTCTTTCAAAGCTGGTAGAAGCTTCTTTGTTTGAAGGATTTGCATTCCTTTGGCACTCATATGCCCAAGTCGGTAGTGCCACACCGCACTGTCAACTTCTATAGTTGTTGCACAAGCTGAAGGTTGCGTGCTAACAGTACACAAGTAAAGTGTACCAGCCTTTTCTCCCTTGGCAACCACCAAAGATCCCTTTGAGATCTTCCACCGTTTGTTTCCGAATGCAATGTTGTGACCTTCGTCATCCAATTGTCCTGTAGAGATCAAATTTTTGCGAAGAGAAGGAACATGCCTAACATCTTTAAGCTTCCATTCATTTCCGTTAGCAGTTTTGACAGAAATTGTACCTTTGCTGACAATCTCACAAGCTTCATCATCTCCCAAGTATACATACCCAAAATTACCTTTGGTGTAGTCTTGGAAATGTTGCTTGTGTGGTGTCGCATGGAATGAAGCCCCGGAATCTACTATCCAGGAATTAGACACATTGTCTAACAGAGAGAATTAGAGCATCTTGCTCTACTTTACCTGCCACATTGGCCTCCGATACTGGCTTGTTGTCTTGAGACTTTGTCTCCTTCTTCTTCATGGACCAGCAATCCTTCTTGACGTGGCCCTTCTTGTCGCAGTTCCAACATTCAAGAACTGACTTTGTGCGTGACTTGCTCTGCCTTGAGCGATCACGACCCTTTTGGTTTTTGAACCTTTCCTTAGGCCTTCCTCTTGTTTCTATTGACAGTGTAGCACTTGATGATTCTCCTATGCTTCTCCTTTGTATTTCCTCGCTTAGGAGAACATCCACAACATCATCAAACTAGAGATTATTTGTGCCAGAAATAGAATTACTTACAGCCATCACAAGGATATCCCAACTATCCGGTAGAGATGATAGTATAAGGAGATCTCACACTTCGTCATCGAAATTGATTTTCACTGATCAAAGTTGACTTATGTTTGTGTTAAAGTCATTTATGTGTTCTGCAACTGAATCATTCTCTGCCATCTTTAGATTGAACAAGCGCTTCATAAGAAATACCTTATTGGATGCCGATGGTTTCTCGTAGAAGTCGTCAAGTGACTTCATCAAATCCTCTGTGGTCTTCATCTCCGAAACATTGAAGGCCACCATTGACACCAAGCTTAACCGGATTGTTCCCAGTGCCTTTCGATCAAGTACAATGCATGCTTCATCCGCCATTGTTGCGGGCTTCTTCGCAAGACCGCCCAGTGGCAAATAGAGGTCCTTCTGGTAGAGATAGTCTTCAATCTGCATCTTCCAATGTTGGTAGTTTTTGCCGTTGAACTTCTCAATCTTGAGCTTCCCTTCCTCCGCCATAACTCCCACTCAATTCAAGGAATCCTTTCCTTGAGATAATTTAGCTACAAGCAAACCTTGCTCTGATACCAGTTGTTAGAAAATAAGACGTAGCTAAATAGATAATTGAGTAGATTACTTAATGGAAAGAGACAGATTTACATACACGAGATTATAGAGTAGAGAGAGAGAGAGAGAGAGTACACACGATATACGTGGTTCACCCAATGTGGGCTACGTCCACGGGAAAGCAGTCACTCAATGGCTTTAGTACTTCAAAACAAGAAGTAGTTTACAAAGGGATTATACCCTTAATGGAGCTCCCGCCTTGCTTCACTCTCACCACCTCACACTCACCTTGTTGCATCAACTTCACACTATATGAAATGTGTGTAGAAATGGCCTCCTTTTATAGGCCAAAAGGGTTGCCCTCTCTTATGAGAGGCAGCCATGTGTAGCCGCCCTTGTGTGAATAAGTCCAAATGGGACCCTCCAATCCGTCCATGTGTGGCCGCCCTTGTGTAGACAAATCCGCTTTTGAATTCGGCCACCGGCCACCGGCCATTGACTTTCGACCACTGGCCACCGGCCATTGACTACCGGCCACCAGCCAACCGACCGGTTGTTTTTCAATCACTTTCCGGCCGCCGTTCGGCCATAATATTCCGGCGAAAAGGAATATTCCGGCGAGGGGAAAAAAAGTTGCCCCTAAATATTCCGGCGAGGCCCCTAAAGTTGCCCCTGATTTTTGGCCGTGAAAATTTTGGTTTCCGGCGAGTGATTTTCCTTCACGCACGATGGCTTCTCCTCATTATGGGGGCCTTACAAATGTGCACTTTTACCACAGAAAATTACAAGGGTAAATCAGGCTCCATACTTAACATAAAAATACAAAGCAGAGGGGGTGTTTATATAGGAAATGGTGGTTAGAATTCTCTTCTCAATTTCAATTGGACCCCAATTCACTTCTCAATTCCTATTGGACCCCAAATTCTCTTCTCAAATGCTATTGGACCCCAATTCTCTTCTTAATTCCTATTGGACCCCAATTTTCTTCTTAGTTCTTATCTCTTAACTTTATCTTTCAATCAAGTTAGTCCCTTTTTCTCCCAGTTCCCGATCTAGATCAGTTCCCACGTGGATTTTGACGAAGAATTATAAAAATAACCATAATCTTTTTGGAAAAATATAGGGATTACGTAATTTCTTATCCGAAATATCCTTGTCTTTTCATTCTGGAGTAAAGTATCATTGTCCGCATGACTTCTTTGTCGGTTTTGCTTTTTCTAAATTATTTTCTAGGCTGAAATTTTTTTGAATGGCTCTAGGGTTTAGGGAGGGACCTTACATCACTTGCCTAGCCCATGAGGGCTCATGGACTTTGGGGGAGGAAAGGGTGGCCATTTTGAGTTCCTCTCTCGTCTGTCGTCGGAATCAAGCATATGGATACTCTACAAATATTTAGATGACACGAGATTCATCTTTATAGTCTTGGTTTTAAGCAACTTTAATCATGGTTCGGGTTAGGGCTGTTTCTCGCCCGACTTTATAGGTGTTCTATATAGGTGTTTTCCGCAGCTTTATGGTGTTTTCTTCCGACGGTGTAGTGTGCACAAGGCTATAGAGGTTCTTGTTTTCCTTCTTATTTGCACGCTAACAACGTGTGTGCTTATTTTGTATGTCCGAGGCTTTTTTCTTCTCAAGGAAAAGTGTCCACATTGGAAATATCTAGGGCTCTAGTACCATAGACAATACATGTGAGTGAAGTACCAAATCAAGCCAGGATTTCTCTTCCAACGTAAGATTTTTCATTTGTGGCACTTATGTGTTTTGCTTTCATTTCCTTGTTATTCTCACTAGTGTCTGTTGTTGTTTAAGTGAGCAAGCTTCTCTATGCCTAAAACATTCCTAAGGTCTCAAATACTCATATAATTTTATCAACTAGGACTAGTGCTCAAGTAAATGAGTTAATCTAAAGTCACGGTCTCCTAATCTCAAGGCTCATCTATAAGATTAAACTCTAGTTCAATAAACTTAAGAAAACACAAATTTATACATCTATAATGGCACATAACAAACATAACTATTGTAGTCAAACAAACCATGAAAAACCACAATTACCAATTATACATATCCACCAGCATGAATCATGAAAAGTAGTACACTTGGAGATATGGAGTTTCTCATTTCGTCGAAGCACATGTCCTCAGCCATGTGGATGAAAATCGATATAAGTCCTACATAACAATATCAAACAACAAGGCACTATACCTCTAGGAGGCATGTCAGTGTGAAAAAATTAACACTCCTAAAAAACAAACTCAAAACACAATCCAGACGCCTAACCTACTGATAGCCGTTTTTCAGCTCTCCATAATTTCCATAGTAAGTTACTCCACCCTACCAAATTCACCCAAACGCTATGGCTATCCCTACCATTTCATTGTACCTAGGCATGTGCGAGTTAGGGGGCTTTTCCCATATCTTCTTAAAAACCCTCAGCTAGCTAGTCACTGGGCTAGTTGAGCCAAAAAAATAAAAAATATAAGTATATTATGGTCCATGAGTATGTAAATATTTCTTTGTATATAGGGCCTAAATAAAATATTTTTTCATAATTATTTTGGTATTTATTTAAATATTTCTACCTAGGTGTGTGTTATTTATGCTCTGTACATTGCCTCACCATTACCACAATTTTTCTTACCATTTTTCATACTCTTTATTCCATATAGAAATATTTTCATGTAAGCTTCTCTTATATTTGGTGTAGCTCCACCCCAACAAAAATCCAAAAAAACTAGTTTTATTTATGTACATATTTTTTAGACCCCTCAATATTTGATTTTCTTAGTGTACTATTCACTTATATCATGATCTCAACAATATCTTCAATTATAGACCTACCAAATAAGGTCAAGGGTAGGTGGCATGCATACATGCACTATGGAGGGCTCACTCTTGGAGGTATTCAAAAGAATCATCCAAAGAAGGACCCCACAAGGACTTTGTGCAGTGGAAAAAAACAGTCGGTTTTGCTGAATTTTTAAAGTTCACTTGCTCTCCGAATTTGAAAAGGTGATACAAACAAAAGTTGTAGTTCGTGGGCTGAACTTTTGCCTCAAATTTTTTCATATTTTTTTTGAGCTACGAGCTGTGAGCTATGATTTTATTAGTGGACCCCAGTTTTCCCATGCTATGCAGCCACACTCTCTCTTCCACTTTATCATTTTCCTCTTTCACACACACTTCTCCACTCATCATCCCCACCTCTCTCACCACTCCTCTCTGCACCCTACTCACCTTCTCCTCAACCTTGAAGAACAAGAGAAACCATGGTGAACTCATACCTCCCACACACAATTCCATTCCAAAATTGACCACCTAGTCTCGTTTTTCCTCCTCCAAATTACCCATATCTATCAAGAAACCACAAAATTCAGCCTCTTCTCTTAAAAGACAGCATCATGGTGGTTGATTACTCAGCTTCAATTACCTTGTCTCTCAAGGAAGATCAAGAGTGGAGAAAAAATGTACCGTCAAAGCTAGTGGACCGTCAACAAGAGTCAAAATTGGCCCTACTCAAGACACTTGGAGCATCAACCTTGTAAGAAATCCACCTTTTCTTACCTCTTAAGAGTTTTTCTTCCTTATTTGTATCCTACATGGATACTCCCATTGTAAATATCCAATTCCATTTGTAAATTAATACTAACTCTACTAACACTAACCCACTATGAAAAGTCCTATCACCTCCATTTCTCTCCTCTCTCTTTCCCCACCAACTTCTTGATAATTCCAAGCAAAAGAAATTAGGTAAATTGTTGAAAATCTAACCCAACCATGGTTAGAGGAGTAACCCTAGCCTTCAAAATTGCTATAAAAGGAGGGTGTAGCTAGCACAAAAAAGGAGAAGAAAGAACACTATGCTATAGCTTGAGAAGCCAAGCTCAACCTCTTGAGAAGGAGCTCTTGAGTGGAATCTCATTGGCATTAGGCATATGTATGTGTTGTATTAGGGGTGATTAGCAAGGGAACTCTATGCCATTGTAAGAGAGAGTGATCATTCAATTGAGAGTAGGAAATCTATCATTTCTCCTACTAGTGTAAGCCCAACATTTGCTGAATCAAGGAGGGTGAATTTGGACTAAGCATGGATACCTTGTCTCCCTTCCAACGTGAGGTCATGGACAATAATGATGTGTAAGTGTCTTGGTGTTTTATTTAAGTTCTTGATAGCTTGTCTCCGGGTATTGTTATCAATTTAGCCATAAATCCCACATGCTGTAAGAGGGCGACAGGGTGGAGAGGACTCCCCTGGCCTTAAGACAGTGATTGGGGTGGCTTTTTTCTTGTGATGTGTTGTGGTGTAATTTACTCAGGCTATGTTGAACAAATACTAATCTCACTTTGATTGGTCATGACAGATTTGTAAGAAGGCATTAGTGCAACAAGAACCCCCTTCCCCCTTCTCTCTCTTTCTTACATATATATATTTATGTTTGCTTGATCATTAACGATACACTTCAAAGCAGCCCGAGCACCATCTCTCTCTCTCTCTCTCTCTCTCTCTCTCTCTCTCTCTCTCTCTCTCTCTCTCTCTCTCTCTCTCTCTCTCTCTCTCTCTCGTGTTTTGGTGTGTGAGAGTGTTCCATTGGTGTTAGGGTTAGTGTAAATTCCTTGCTTGTTTGTGGGTTGCTCTAATGATTCTCCTCTTTTGCGTCCTAGTTCGCTCTTAAACTAGGTGGTTCCCCTTGTGTAGTTGGGATTTGACTGTGGTTTTGTTGTTTTGGTTTGTGTTGTGTTGTGCCCCAGCCCCATTGAGCAGCACGGGAGCCTTGAAGGGTGTCTAGAGGTTTCTCTTCTTGTTGCCCGCCCCGGACCGCTTCAAATTGGTGCCCCCACTAAGGAAAGGCTTGTGTATGTTTTGTGAAGGCTCAACCTTTAGCATAATCAAGTAGCTTGCATGAATCACAAGAATTTTTATGATCCCTTCATTCCCATTGCAAGGCAAAAGGTACACATAATTGTTAGTACTAAGTTGCAATTTCAGCGAGTAATTCATAGAATTTTAGGTCCTCTTAGGTTGGTAGAGATTAACGCATCAGTAAATCCTTTTATTTTGCCTCTCATTAGGTACGACCTTAGTTTGGACGTCTATATTTTTGTTTTGTTTTAAGAATTAGGTCATGCATAGACCATGGATAATGGCCCAGGAATACAGGTTTTTCCCTTTCATTTCACTCCACACATTAGAGTAAACATTGCAATTAGTAGAAAAATCCATTTTCAACAACGTATGGTATTCATGTTTGGTGCCCAAAGAGTAGGAGAAATTCTCGCATCACCAAACCCTGTCATTCTACCTCTTATTGATTATCATAGGTCATTTGATGTGAATATTTTTATTTTGTTGTAGAATAGATTGCAATTTAGAAAATATTATTGTGTAAATCTTTTAAAGAAAGAAAAAACAAAAACGCGTCACTTTGAAATCAATTCAATGGAGAGCCAACGCCAAATGTCTGGATATCCTCTTTTCTTTGGAGAGCCTGGAGAGGATGCAGAATTATTTCTAGCGAATTTCAAGATGTCTTGCCGTATCAAGAGGATAGTAACTAATCAAGAACGTGTAGAAATGTTTGAGGTGGTCCTTAGGAAAGATGCTAGCACTTGGTTTGACTCTTTGCCTGAGGAAGTTAAAGGGAATTACACGGAAGTTTTGAATCGTTTCAAGAAATACTTCTTTGATCCCCAAAACACTCAGAAATTATGGCAAGACATTTTTTCTCATAAGCAAAAAGACTTAGATGACTACTACTTGTACAAGCAAGAGTTCCTACGTCTTTGGGCTCTATGGATACGAAATGTTGCTAACCCTGGTGATGGTGCAGAATTTCTAAAGAAGGAGAGGTTCATAGCGGGACTCTCTCCTGACCTTAAGGTAAAAGTTGAGGCGGGTGCACCTGCTACCTTTGATGCAGCTGAAACTAGGGCTGCTGAGAAATATAGGAAACTCAAGTGCTTAAGGGGGGAGGTTCCAATAGAAGGTCTTAGACCCAAAGGTAAGTCACAAGCATCAACATCTAAGGAGCTTCCTGAGGTAACGGCGGAAGTGATTGAGAAGTTAAATGAATCTTTAAGCAGTTTGTCAATTCACCTTGCACAAGTTGTAGGTCCAAAGGGACAAGCAAAGAAGTCTGAAGAGCGAGACCCACGACCTAGGAGAGTCTTGCAATGTTGGAATTGCGGTGAGTCTGGAAATGGGATGTATAATTGTCCTTGGCCCCGTGGGGAGCCAGGGAGACCTAACTTGAATTACCCAGTGATGAATGCAGGTGAAGGAACTAGTCAACAACCACGGCTTATACAAAGGCCAAATGGAGCAAGACCACCTCCACAAGGAGTGGAAGGAGTTCCACCTTTGCCAGACCCAAACGTGCATGTGGTAGAGGTGACAAATTCAAGAGAGGTTGACATGGAAGCAAATGGCATTAAGCGTGGCCGAGGGAAAGGTAAGGAGAAAGAAGGAGTTACATCACAAACTGACCATGGACGAGAAAAGAAGGCACAGGAGACCAAGGAGGCTAAGAGGACTCGACGTCGTATCAACCTCCAAGACTTCCCTCTTGGACATGGAATGGCTCCATACAACCTGTTGGAAGACATGAGACGCATTATGTCCACAAGTTAGGAGGGATTTAACAAGGGCAATTAGCACTAGGATAAAGGTGAAAGAGAGTGTGCCTGTTGTAAAAATTGCACAAGCTGAAATGAATGAGGACATTACACCTGTGCTAGATTGTTACATAAAAGGGAGATTGGTTAGGAAAGTTCTAGTGGATGGGGGTGCACAAATTTGCATCATGACAGAGGGACTCATGCAAAAACTAGGCATGCGCATCCATGAGACACCTGAAATTAAGGTCAAGATGGCAAACAATAGCAAGGCTAGGTGCGTAGGCATTTGTAAAAATGTTTTTGTGGAGGCCTTTGGCATTAAGAAGGCAGTGGATTTCTATGTCATGTCTACCAAAGGAAATGGTTACCCATTTATCCTAGGGAGACCATGGCTAATGAAAATGCGAGCTTTGCAGGATTGGGAGAGTGGAAAGCTAATTTGCAGGAACGACAATCATAAGAAGGTTGTCTTTGACATGAAGGAGCAACCCCAAGAGGAGCTCCATGAAGAATCATCTCAAAGTGAGACGGAAGAAGGTTGGACCGATAGCACTTCAGAAGAAGAAAGTAGCGGAAGCATTACTGAAGAGGAGTCTTCCATCAAATTCATGGGGGTAAGGTTTAAGCCAAGTAACCAAGAGACCTCTTGTGAAGGCTTGGAGGAGGTAGGTCCTCAAGAGAACAAAGGTGTTCAAGATGAAGGGATGCTGGAAGGTATGCTATCAACAACACTTACAAAGGATGAAAGAGAGGAGTTCAAATGTGTGCTAAGGAAGTTTCCTAGGCTTTTTGCTAAAGACTACACCGACGTGCGTGGGGTAGATGTTGTTCAACACAAGATTGAGTTAAAGCCTGAGGCCACACCTAAAGCTCAGAAGCTACGAAGGCTAGGAGTTATAAAGGAGCAGGCTCTACTCAAGGAGGTAAGAAAGCTTCTAGCAGCAGGTTTCATTTATCCAGTGGAGAATTCAGAGTGGGTCTCTCCTGTTGTTGTCACTCCTAAGAAAAATGGCAAGTGGAGGGTGTGTGTGGATTACCGTCCCCTCAATGAAGCAACAAAAAGAGATCACTTTCCCCTCCCATTCCAGGATGAGATACTAAATGAGGTAGCTGGTCATGAGAAGTACACTGTGTGCGATGGTTACTCAGGTTACTTTCAAATAGGGATTGCATTGGAGGATCAATTGAAAACAACCTTTATCACTCCTTGGGGTTGTTATGCTTTTAGAGTCATGCCATTTGGTCTTACAAATGCTCCTGCAACATTCCAACGTTTCATGAATATGGTGTTTCAAGCATTCTTTGGAAAGTCAATTAGGGTGTTCATTGATGATTTCTGTATTTATAGCTCAAAATCATTGCATCTACAAAGGGTAGAAGAAGGTTTAAAGAAGCTCTACGACATGGGAGGTCAACTCAACCCCGACAAGTGCCATATAGGTGAGGATGAAGTAATCTTGCTTGGTCATAAAGTTTCTTACAAAGGCATTGAAGTGGATCCTTCAAATGCAAAGTCTCTTATTGAGCTACCATCACCCAAGAGTCTTAAGGAGGTCATCTCATTCATTCAAAAGGTGAAGTATATGTCATGCTTCATTCACTTAGCCTCGGAGTTACTTCACCCTTTGCAAAAGTTGACACAACAAGTAGAATTTGCATGGTCTGATGAGCTTGAAGAGTACTTTTGTAACATTAAAGACATTTTGTCAGAGCTACCAACACTCATGCCTCCTTGTTGGGAGTACACATTCTTTGTTAGCTCTAGTGCTGGGAAAGAAACACTTAGTGCAGTTTTGTTACAACAAGATCCCTATAGTACCAGGATGCGGCCCATCTACTTTGCTAGTAGGGTCATGAATGCTTTAGAGAGAGGCTACACGGAGGCAGAACTCATGATGCTTTCTCTCATGTTTGCGATAAGGAAGTTTAGATCCTACTTGCTCCCAAAACCTTTTGTAATCCTCACCGCAGAGAATTTGTTCCCTTGGGTGTCATCTCAAATGAATCTTAGTACTAGGATCTCAAAGTGGATTATGGAGTTGCAAGAGTTTCAATACTCTTTCAAGGTAGAAGATAGTGTGCGTGCACAATTGGCAGGGATTCTCACTTATAGGATACATGAGAAGGAAATTAAGGTGCCTCAAGTAAAGACCCTACCATTGCCACCACCAAAAAGTATTCCCAATGCTTTTACCTTGTTCTTTGATGGAGCTTTTCGACGAGCCACAGGGAAAGCAAGGGGAGGGCTAGTGTTGCTCAACCCAAGTGGAGAGGTGGTCATGAAAGAGAAGGTCAATCTACCAGGTTCAACTAGCAACAATGAAGCAGAATACGACACACTACTTCATGGTTTGAAGATGTGCATTGGCCAAGGGATAAAACGTCTCATGGTAAAGGGAGATGCACTTCTCATTGTTAAACAGATTTTAGGCATTTGGGCATGCAAGAATGAAAGCTTAAGGACAAAAGTTCATGCCATTCGTAAGATGTTTAATCAGTTTGAAGAAGTGAAATTATATCATATTCCTAGGAAACAAAATGAAGATGCTGATTTACTTACACAACACGCCATTGCATGTGTAAAGAAAGAAGTGCAGGTCATCATGGTGGCGGCTGCTGTGAAGCAACCGAGGTACCAGGGATTGGAGTCATTGGCTCCCATCATTGGCTACATTTTGGAGGGTGAGTTTCCACCAGACTTCACAAAAGCTCAAAAGAGGAGACTCATGAAGAAGGCAAGCATGTATCTCTTCCTAGAAGGCTCCCTCTATCAAAGAGCGAAGGATAAAGTGTGCAGAAGAGTACCAACTATCGAGAAAATTCCAGCCATTATAAAAGGTTTGCATGAAGAGGCATGTGGTGGTCATTTTGCCCAAGAATCAACTGTGAAGAAGATTTTGCTTGCGGGGTATGTTTGGCCAAGCTTTCATGTGGATGTTCAACATTGGTGTAAAAGCTGTCACAATTGTCAGATAAATGGAAATAGAAGGTTGGTGCATGGCCCGAGGCAAATAGTTCTTGCAAATGGACCCTTTGAAAAGTGGGGCATTGATGCTATGGGTCCTCTGCTTAGGACAAAAAATGGTAAACTCTCATTCTAGTGGCTGTAGACTATATGACTAGGTGGGTGGAAGCTCAAAGTGTGGCAAGAGTGAATGAGAGGACAGTTAGCAAGTTTGTGTACAATCACATTTGTTGCAGATTTGGCACACCTTTGGAGATTGTTTCTGATAATGGTCCAGGGTTTAGAAAGGGATTGCTCACAGAAGTCTGTGAAGAACTTCACATTCTACATCGTCACAGTACACCCTACTATCCCCAATCAAATGGTTTGGTAGAAAAAGCTAATGGTGTCATTGCAGGCATCATTACAAAGATGGTGAAAAACAAGACAAAGTTGTGGGATGACTTCTTGGATGGTGCCTTGTGGGCGTATCGAACCACATATAGGGAAGCCACGGAGTTCACACCATTTCACTTGGTCTATGGTCAAGAGGCTTTACAGCCAATTGAGCTAAATATTCCAACAATGAGACTTCATGGCAAATCAGCACAAGATGATCAAGAAGCATGGATGGATCGACTTCTTACCTTAGTTGAGCTTGAGTGGAAAAGAGAAGCAGCATATGAGTGCTACAAGAGGAAAGCCACACAAGCGAAAGAAACGCACGACAAGAAACTGAAGGACAAAGGCATCAAGGAAGGAGAGCTTGTGCTAAGGTATGACAATCGACTTGACAATCGTTTTGATGCCAAGTTTGAAACTAGATGGCAAGGGCCATACATAGTCAAGAAGGCTTTCAATTCTAGTTACTATCAGCTTATGGACTTGAATGGTAAAGAGCACTCCAGGAAGGTAAACGGGTATCGCTTGAAGCCCTATTTGAGTCGCCTTCTACCAAAGGATCTACCAAAGATCTGTCCAAAGGCCGCTGTCTCATGTAAGTATTGTTACATGAAGCATGAGTGTAACTCCAGCCAAAATTCTGAGGGGCCAAACAATGAAGATCTCGTCAAGGACTCTGAAGCACTCTCTTTGGAAAAGATGCTCTATGATGGTACATGAATATACCATCATCCCGGGGGAGGGCTAATAATAGCCGTTTTTCAGCTCTCCATAATTGCCATAGTAAGTTACTCCACCCTACCAAATTCACCCAAACGCTATGGCTATCCCTACCATTTCACTGTACATAGGCGTGTGTGAGTTAGGGGGCTTTTCCCATATCTTCTTGAAAACCCTCAGCTAGCTAGTCACTGGGCTAGTTGAGCCAAAAAAATATAAAATATAAAAAATATAAGTATATTATGGCCCATGCGTATGTAAATATTTCTTTGTATATAGGGCCTAAATAAAATATTTTTTCATATTTATTTTGGTATTTATTTAAATATTTCTACCTAGGTGTGTGTTATTTATACTCTGTACATTGCCTCACCATTACCACAATTTTTCTTACCATTTTTCATACTCTTTATTCCATATACAAATATTTTCATGTAAGCTTCTCTTATATTTGGTGTAGCTCCACCCCAACAAAAATCCAAAAAAACTAGTTTTATTTATGTGTATATTTTTTCACTATTGTGATTTTTCCCTTCCTACATCTATTTTGTTTTTTTTCTAAAAAATTAGAACACCAAAAATATTTATCTTTTTATGGTAGCCTCATAATGAGAGAGATTTCTTTTGACCCTTTTATATTTTTTCCACTTATATTATTTATATTTGACATGTACATATTTTTTAGACCCCTTAATATTTGATTTTCTTAGTATACTATTCACTTATATCATGATCTCAACAATATCTTCAATTATAGACCTACCAAATAAGGTCAAGGGTAGGTGGCATGCATACATGCACTATGGAGCGCTCACTCTTGGAGGTATTCAAAAAAATCATCCAAAGAAGGACCCCACAAGGACTTTGTGCAGTGGAAAAAAACAGTCGGTTTTGCTGAATTTTTAAAGTTCACGTGCTCTCCAAATTTGAAAAGGTGATACAAACAAAAGGTGTAGCTCGTGGGTTGAACTTTTGCCTCAAAGTTTTTCATATTTTTCTGAGCTACGAGCTGTGAGCTATGATTTTATTAGTGGACCCCAGTTTTCCCATGCTATGCAGCCACACTCTCTCTTCCACTTTATCATTTTCCTCTTTCACACACACTTCTCCACTCATCATCCCCACCTCTCTCACCACTCCTCTCTGCACCCTACTCACCTTCTCCTCAACCTTGAAGAACAAGAGAAACCATGGTGAACTCATACCTCCCACACACAATTCCATTCCAAAATTGACCACCTAGTCTCATTTTTCCTCCTCCAAATTACCCATATCTATCAAGAAACCACAAAATTCCGCCTCTTCTCTTAAAAGACAGCATCATGGTGGTTGATTACTCAGCTTCAATTACCTTGTCTCTCAAGGAAGGTCAAGAGTGGAGAAAAAATGTACTGTCAAAGCTAGTGGACCGTCAACAAGCGTCAAAATTGGCCCTACTCAAGACACTTGGAGCATCAACCTTGTAAGAAATCCACCTTTTCTTACCTCTTAAGAGTTTTTCTTCCTTATTTGTATCCTACATGGATACTCCCATTGTAAATATCCAATTCCATTTGTAAATTAATACTAACTCTACTAACACTAACCCACTATGAAAAGTCCTATCACCTCCATTTCTCTCCTCTCTCTTTCCCCACCAACTTCTTGATAATTCCAAGAAAAAGAAATTAGGTAAATTGTTGAAAATCTAACCCAACCATGGTTAGAGGAGTAACCATGGTTAGAGGAGTAACCCTAGCCTTCAAAATTGCTATAAAAGGAGGGTGTAGCTAGCACAAAAAAGGAGAAGAAAGAACACTATGCTATAGCTTGAGAAGCCAAGCTCAACCTCTTGAGAAGGAGCTCTTGAGTGGAATCTCATTGGAATTAGGCATATGTATGTGTTGTATTAGGGGTGATTAGCAAGGGAACTCTATGCCATTGTAAGAGAGAGTGATCATTCAATTGAGAGTAGGAAATCTATCATTTCTCCTACTAGTGTAAGCCCAACATTTGCTGAAACAAGGAGGGTGAATTTGGACTAAGCATGGATACCTTGTCTCCCTTCCAACGTGAAGTCATGGACAATAATGATGTGTAAGTGTCTTGGTGTTTTATTTAAGTTCTTGATAGCTTGTCTCCGGGTATTGTTATCAATTTAGCCATAAATCCCACATGCTGTAAGAGGGCGACAGGGTGGAGAGGACTCCCCTGGCCTTAAGACAGTGATTGGGGTGGCTTTTTTCTTGTGATGTGTTGTGGTGTAATTTACTCAGGCTATGTTGAAAAAATACTAATCTGACTTTGATTGGTCATGACAGATTTGTAAGAAGGCATTAGTGCAACAAGCACCCCCTTCCCCCTTCTCTCTCTTTCTTACATATATATATTTATGCTTGCTTGATCATTAACGATACACTTCAAAGCAGCCCGAGCACCATCTCTCTCTCTCTCTCTCTCTCTCTCTCTCTCTCTCTCTCTCTCTCTCTCTCGTGTTTTAGCGTGTGAGAGTGTTCCATTGGTGTTAGGGTTAGTGTAAATTCCTTGCTTGTTTGTGGGTTGCTCTAACGATTCTCCTCTTTTGCATCCTAGTTGGCTCTTAAACTAGGTGGTGCCCCTTGTGTAGTTGGGATTTGGCTGTGGGTTTGTTGTTTTGGTTTGTGTTGTGTTGTGCCCCAGCCCCATTGAGCAGCACGGGAGCCTTGAAGGGTGTCTAGAGGTTGCTCTTCTTGTTTCCCGCCCTGGACCGCTTCACTACCTACCTGTCGTCCCTTTTAGAATCAAGAAAAGAGGATATTATATAAACTGGCGTCTATCCTCATCATCTAGATAAATGAAATCATTTTTCATGAGGCCATAGTCTTCCTCAATCTCTATTATTTCTTCTTCATCATTCTCTTGCGCAAGCGTCTTAATCAAGAACCTCGCTATGCGTGGATACTCATCTTGTGAGAAAGAATAAGCATGTGCCAGTGAAGAAACATTCGCTACTGGGTAGGGATCACTAGTTATCCATAGACATATGAGCCATTCCAACTCCTCAAAATTTCGCTCACGTGCAAGTCTCTCTACCAAATCCCATTCACAAGACAGTATAAGGTAGCATATGTGAAACACTTAAGAAAAATAAAAAGGGTACCTTTCATAAAAAATAGAAGTGCATGCCTCTGGTGAACTAGCCATCTCTGAGAATATGGATAGATTTGGTTAGGTCTTTAAACATAAGAGTTTCTTTCAAGTGCTACTTGATGTGACATGGTGAATTTGGACTTATGTGTAGGATTTGATAGGGTGCTCTCTCGTTGCTAGTTGCTCTTGCTCTTTTACTATTTGGTTTTTTTAATTTTTGTTTGCTAGAATTAGTATAAGGCTATGTATATACATTCCCTCAATTGCAGAGTTGAGTTGTCGGGGAAGAAAATTTAAGAGGATGGGGATCCAAAATATTGACGTGAGTGAGGACTCCCCCCCCTTCCTTGGGTAGTTCATACTGTTTAAAATGTGCTCATCTCCCTTTGAAACCAATTGTTCCAGTTGGTGATAGGTGAGGATATTTGCCATTATTTTTCTACTACCTTTGGTGCCTCATCGTGTTGCAAGGGTGGTAAGTTACTCTCCCATGATCGAACTTGAAGTGGTTCATCAGGTGATTGTTGAACACTGGGAGGTGTGGATTCCTTTGTAGCTTCATGGAGGTCCACTACTGTAGGTGGAGGCTGTGGAGAAGCTTTTACCTCTATGGATGCTAGAAGCTTCATGGGACTCCCCCCTTCCTGAGCTAGGTGGAATAATTTGGTTTTGCCTTGGAACCCAAACTAGCTCTGGAATAGGTGTATAGCATTCTGTGTTCTTTTCCTTTCCACGGCCTGCCATTTTCTTTGGAGTTATATTGATTGACTCATATGGTTTTGTAGGTGATAGGGAAAGACACATTTACGTTTAGGTACCCAAATTTGATCATTTCCATCATATTAGACTTGGGCTTCTAATCAACGTTGTTGGGCACATTTCTGACGCCCCGTTTTCTGTAAATTTGTACATACGGACATGACGCACGATGTCAAAAGGGTGTGTGGGCTTTCTTTTTGTGGGTTTTTTAGCTTGCTTTAGCAAGCACATGTACATGCACTGCAAGTCGCTAGTCTAGTGATAGTTGTTGGGCTATTGTAAGGCCTGTGAGTGAGTTTTTTGAAGTGAGACTTGTATATAATCAAAACTCATGTACAAACTTAAAAAAATTCAGCCAAACATCAGAAATTTTCAGTTTTTAGCTCGTTGTGCCTCCTTGGTGCTTTTTGATGTAGTTTTTTGCCCCGACTAGCCTTCTCTACGTGTAGTCGTGCTAGGACAGCTTTCTGTTCGCATCAATTTTTCTCATGGCCGCATATGGAATAAATTTTGGTCATCTTCAAATTTCTCTCCAGTCATTTTCCAATATTTTTTCCAAGCTTTAAAGTGCCCCAATTGGAGTTGTGCTCTTCAGGTTATGACTAGTTCTCTGCAGGGTTACAACTATGTCAGCCTAGTGGAAAACTGCATGTGGGCAGATTGGGAGGGCTTGTTTCTATGAATTGTAAAGTTGAGGTTGAATTTGTGGGTTTGTGGTGCTCATTTGGGAAAGGGGAAGCTCTTGTCTTCATATGCATTGGTCGGCATGTGCTGTAAATCCATGCTTTGACAGGGTTTTGCTCCTATGCTCTATGGTCCGTTGGGTGGGCGTGTGCTTGTAAATTCCCAAGGGAGCATGGGCCTTTTGGTTGGGGGTTATGAAGATTTGTTTTGGTATAGTTTTTGGTTCTCAGGATGAAGTTTGAACGCTCTTGGGCTATCAAGCTATAGAGGTATCCCAGTTTTCCTTTTGCCCAACAGTGTTTTGGTGCCCGCCACCGAGGAATCGCTTTAAGTTATCTTCAGTTTACAGGTTTTAGAAGACATGGCGTTTAATTTTACAGATTTTAGTGGGAAATCAAATGAAAGTTCCAAAGGTTTCATTGAGAGAATGGAGTTTGCTTGCCTTCTTTTGCTGACAAGGAAGACCCAGCGTTGGTGCTGCGAATCTTCTATTTTTGTTTGAAGGGAGATGCTAGGGAATGGTTGTAAGGCTACAAAAAGGAGCTACAATCAGCCCAACCTCCTCAAGTTATGACTTATGAAATGGTAAGGCATGCTTTTCTTACACACTTTCACCAGGTGGAAGACCCACAAAAGGTATGGCAATCTACTCAAGGCTTGGTACAGGGTGAAGGCCAGACCATAGAAGACTTTGTGAAGGCATTCAATGTGTTATGGGCAAAGTGGTGTACATCTTTGGGTGTTGAAATTCCTCCAGCCATGTTGAAGAAGGACAGGTTTATTGCAAGTTTGAAGAGTAACCTACGCTTGAAGGTAGAGCTCAAGCAGCCAAGGACCTTTGAGGAGGCAGTTGAAATTGCAAAGAATAAAGAGTGGAAAGCAAAGATTCTTCATCAACTTGGAATCAATGTCGAGCCATAGATTGAAGTGAAAGCGATAGAGCAACCAAGGGTCCTCATTAGGGAGCCAGGTTATGATCAACAAGCTTCTCATGATGTGAATGCTTTTCACAAGGAGATGCAAGAGGTTGTAGGTCTTATGAAAAATCTTAGTGTGCATATGATGGGAGGTGGAAGAGGTCAAAGCTATGGATATGGATGTGGTTATGGAAGCAATGAGGGTTTTACAAGTGGTAGAGGAAGAGGCATGGATGGAAGAGGGGATATGTTTCAATGTTACAATTGTGGTGAATGGGGTCATAAAAGCCCTCAATGTGACAAGCCAAAGAGAATGGGTGGTGATATGTTTCCTCTTCCTCCACAAATTCCTTCTTGATATCAAGATTATGGTATTGAGGTTACAGGGGAAGCAGGGCCAAGTGGTTTGACAGCTGAAGAGACGGGCAAAACAAAAGTGGTAAGCATAATCCGTTTGGAGAAGAAAGAGGATTATTTGGGAGCTATGGTCGTGCCTGTAGGTAAGACGGTTACAAGAGATCATGACATGAGTGATGCAAGTCCCAGCCATAAGAGAGGGAAACGGGTGGAAACAAGTACAGGTAAAGAGAAGAATAAGAGAAAACCCAGGCAACATTACAATGCATCTGACTTTCCTTTGGGAGAAGGGCAAACAAATTATAGTCTACGGGCTGATTTGGTGAGTAGAAAGGCTGATGTTACCTTTGGACAACTCATGGAGATGTGTCCTAAGTTAAAGAGGCAATGGAAGCACGTAGTCAACCCCATGAAGAAGGAGCCTGCAAGGGGGTCAGTGAGAGTTCTATCTTTGAATGAGCTACCTGATATATTCCCTAATATCGATGCATGGCATAAGAGGAAGTGCATTGGCTAGGTTTATATTGATGGAGGTGCACCTGTATGTGTTATTACTCAAGCTTGTGTATCAAAGTTGGGACTCAACATGGCGAAGAATTCAGGTTTTCACATAAATCTTGCCAACCAATCAAGGGTGAGGTGCTTGGGAGTTGTAAAGGACTTGGAGGTGGATGTATTTGATGTTAAAGTGCTGGTCAACTGCCATGTTATGCCTGCGGGTATTTGTGCTTTCCCTCTCATCCTTGGAAGACCATGGTTACAGGCAACCAAAGCTATACAGGATTGGGGACATGGTACCATCACTCTCTACAATAGAAGGGGTGATAAGAAGAGGTTTGACATGGCTAGCAAGCAATATTTGGATGCTTATTTGTATGCGAAAAGTGATGAAGAAGAGTACTCAAGTGAAGAAAAGTGATGAAGAAGAGTACTCAAGTGAAGAAGAAGACAATGGGGATGATGGCAGTGAAGTGGAAGATAGCAGCGATAGCGATCTAGATGTTTCCTCCTTGTTTCTTGAAGAAGAGCGTGATGAGAAACAAATATTTCTTGGCCTTATGAAGAATGAGGTTATCTCTGGTCCTTATGAGAAAGTTGAAGAGCTGATGCAACCCAAAGTTCAACCTAATGTTAAACAGGAGCTGATACAAGATATTTTGTCTCCCGACTTGAGGAGTCATGAGAAGAGTGAGTACCTACATATGATACAACAATTTCCCCATTTATTCATCACTTCTTATCAGGAAATTAGAGGCTTTAAGGGAGATTAAATTCACATTCCAATCAAGGAAGAAGCTCAGCCCGTACGCCAAAAGCTAAGAAAAATGGGACAGGTACAACTTAATGCTTTAAAGGAAGAGGTAGACAAGCTTCTTGAAGCGGGTTTCATATGTCCTATGAGTATTGCAGAATGGGTGAGTCTTGTTATTGTCACACCCAAGAAGGATGGAAAGTGGAGGATATGTGTTGATTTTAAGCCTCTAAAGGCAGGCATGAAGAGGGATCCATACCCCCTTCCTTTCATAGATGACATACTTGATTCTATTGCATAGCATGAGAGGTACAGTGTATGTGATGGATTCTCTAGATATTTTCATTTCACTTGGCTTTAGAAGATCAAAAGAAGACCACATTTATCACACCATGGGGATTCTTTTGTGATTGTGTGCTTCCTTTTGGTCTTATGAATGGCTCTGCGTGGTATCAAAAGCGCATCAATAAGGTGTTCTCTGCCTTTCTTGACAAGTTTGTAAAGGATCTTATTGATGACTTTTGTGTTCATAGCTCTAGAAAGGATCATTGTGTAAATCTTGGGATGGCATTGAAGCAATATGATGAAAGTGGAGTTCAACTCAACCCAAAGAAATGTCATCTTGCTCAACCAAGAGTGAAGTTTTTGAGGCAAATGATCTCAGAGAATGGGATTGAAGCGGATCCTGACAAAGTGAAGGCTTTGGTGCTCCTCCCATCACCTAAAGATACAAAGAAACTTTCTTCTTTCATTCAAAAGGTGAAGTATATGGCAAGGTTCATTCCTTTGTCCTCTCAACTTCTTTATCCTCTACAACAAGTAGCAAGGTTGGATCCTCTGCAATGGACAAATGAATGTGAAGAGGTTTTTCAAGGTATCAAAGAGTTTCTTGGTTCTCTTCTTGCTATGCAAGCTCCTAATTGGGATAAGGGGTTTTATGTGAATCCATCAGTAGTTGAGGATGCCATTGGAGCTATGCTTCTTCAAAGAGGTAACAATTCTCACTACATGAAGCCTATCTATTGTGCTAGTAGGGTGAAGCTAGAGGTGGAAAGAGGCTATACTGAAGTGGAGCTCATCATGGTGAGTGTGATTTATGCATGTAGAAGGTTTAGGCACTACCTTCTCCCTAAACCATTCACATTCCTCACTAGCTACAATCTTTTACCTCAATTGGTGAATAGCCCTACTTTGTCAAAGAGGCTCATGAAGTGGATTGTGGAGCTACAGGAATTCCAATTCTCTTTTCTTGTTGAGGAGAGTACAAGGGCTACATTGGCTGATTTTCTTACTGATAAGAAAATCCCTCTTCTTCTTAAGGAGGATGAAGTGAAGAGGCAACACATGGAAGCTCCTAACATAGACAATGCCTATCTATTGTTTTTTGATGGCTCTTACAGGAAAGCGCATGGTGAAGCTTTCGGAGGTGTTGTAATTTATGATCCTCAAGGTGCTTGGGTAACTAAAAGGAGCTTGAAGCTTACAACACAAAGCAACAATGAAGCTGAGTATGCTACTTGGGAGAAAGGTCTCAACCTTTGCCTTGAGCTTGGCATCCATGGTGTGAGGGTAAGAGGTGATGCTCTTTTGGTGGTTAAGCAAGTACTTAGGGTGTGGCAAAGTAAGAATCCAAGGCTCAAAATTATGTGTTTTCAAGTGAAGAATCTGCTTAAGAATTTTGAATCTTGGAGTTTAAGTCATGTGGATAGGTCTCAAAATGAAGAAGCACATGGTGGAGCGCAAGCTTCAATTGGGCAATTGTATGAGATAAGGGCTGATTCTCCTCTTTATTTGGGAAGGTAAGCTTTAGAGAGGGAGGAAGAGTTTCTACAAACAGGTATGCTTCCATTAGAGTTTGAGAAGTCAAAAAAATACGCCTTCCTACGTCGTGCCAAAAGGTATGTGCTACTTGGTGATGCCTTGTATATGAAGGAGGCTGATCTTGTGATGAGAAAAGTGCCTTGGAAAGAGGAAATTTACAAAATTTTAGAGGAGAATCATGAGGGTTCTTGTGGTGGTCACTTTGCTTCAAAGATCACTTTCATTAAAATCTTGTAGGAGGGTTATGTGTGGCCAAGTGTTCAATGTGAAGACTTGGGATTTAGAGCTACCTTGTGCTCTATGGGCTTATAGGACTGCCATCAAATCACGCACTAGTTTCTCTCCCTTCCATCTAGTTTTTGGCAAAGAGGCTTTACTTCCTATTAAGGTGGAGATACCAGCCTTGAAGATGATGCTAAAGCTTGAAGAAGAGCCTAATGATGCATTCAAGGAAAGGCTGCTACATTTGCAATGTGTACAGTCGGATAGGTTGTTGGCTTTTGAGCATTATGAGCAGGTCTTGAAGAAGAATCAAGCAAAGGCAAATGAGAAGGTGAAGGACAAGGACATCAAGAAGGGTGACATGGTGCTTCGTTACAATAGTAAGTTTGATAGAACTTTTTAAAAGAAATTTCAAATCACGTGGCAAGGTCCTTTCTTGGTCTTAAACAGGTTTCCAAATGGCACATATCAGCTTGCTGACCTGGATGGTACCCTACATAAAGCACGTGTGAATGGCTACAGGTTGAAGAAGTATATTGCAAGGTTGATGATTGTGATTGAGGATGAGCCTTATTTTGAATAATTTGTTGATCATGTGGCTAAGGATGAAGATGAAGTGAAGACTCCCTCAAGTGGTTTACAGGATCTTTTTTGTGCTGCTGATCATGAATGATCTAACAGGCTGGGGTGTGGCAAACTATGTTGGCGCATTTCTGACACCCCGTTTTTTGTAAATTTGTACATACGAACATGACTCCTGATGTCAAAATATTTCTTTTTGTGGGTTTTTTAGCTTGCTTTAGCAAGCACATGTACATGCATTGCAAGTCGCTAGTCTAGTGACAGCTATCGGGCTATTGTAAGGCCCGTGAGTGAGTTTCTTGAAGTGAGACTTGTATATAATGAGTATCAAAACTCATGTACAAACTTCAAAAAGTTCATCCAAACATCAAAAATTTGTAGTTTTTAGCTTGTTGTGCCTCCTTGGTGCTTTTTGATGCAATTTTTTGCACCGACTAGCCTTCTCTACATGTAGTCATGCTGGGACAGCTTTCTGTTCGTGTCAATTTTTCTCATGGCCGCGTATGGAATCAATTTTGATCATCTTCAGATTTCTCGCCAATCATTTTTCAATATTTTTTCCAAGCTTTAAAGTGCCCCAATTGGAGTTGTGCTCTTCAGGTTATGACTAGTTCTCTGTAGGGTTACGGCTATGGCAACCTGGTGGAAAACTGTATGTGAGCAGATTAGGAGGGCTTGTCTCTATGAATTTTGAAGTTGAGGTTGAAGTTTTGGTTTTGTGGTGCTCATTTGGGAAAGGGGAAGCTCTTGTCTTCATATGCATTGGTCGGCGTGTGCTATAAATCCGTGCTTTGACAGGGTTTTTCTCCTATGCTCTATGCTCCGTTGGGTGGGCGTGTGCTTGTAAATTCCCAAGAGAGCATAGGCCTTTTGGTTGGGGGTTATGAAGATTTATTTTGGTATAGATTTTGGTTCTGAGGATGAAGTTTGAACGCTCTTGGCCTATCAAGCTATAGAGCTATCCCATTTTTCCTTTTGCCCAACAATGTTTTGGAATCTATCGTGATTTGGTCTTGACTCTCCTAGAGTGCGCTCTTGGTTTTCCATGAGAATTTTTTCTTGAAATGGATGGAAGGGTTGACGTATCTGGAATTAAGGCCTTGGGGACCCATTGATATATACTATTAGGTCATGCAGGTTGAGTACTTGCAATATTAGTGCTTGCTGCAACCACAAGTGTTGAAGTGCTAGGTTCATGGGCAGCCAACAAGGAGGAGTTAACCACTTTGGTTTGTGAATCCTGGCTATCCTGCAACTTTGCTAGAGTCTGAAACGTATAGGGGTAAGAGTCGATGGTTGCGTCATGACACTACCAGTACCCCAATCAACAATGCATTTGGTTGCCAACGTCCACGTGCATCCAAGGTTTATGTTGCCCTCCATAGTTCTAGTAGGCATGACCAAAAAGTGTTGAGCTACAACCCCATTGTCATAACTGACAGAAGTGTGCCAAATACCAAAAATTGTGGTTCTTTTCTTTTTGACATACTTGACTTGAATAATACTCTCAGATAGAGATGTCTTTCCTAACTGACACCACACCCCATATGATAGCAGATTATACTTAGCACTCGTGTCCAATAAGGCATTATATAGCACTTTTCCATAGGTGTCGTTTAGCTCAATAGGGTATCATAGAGGTGTGTCATAGTCCAACCAATCCTTATTGATTTCAACATGGAATGCATGTGTAACTCCAAGGCTAGCCTCTCGTTGGCGTATGCGTTGTTGTCACTCCTTAGCCTCAGCTTGAGCTTGTATCTTCTTCAATTCTGTTTGTGCCTTGGCTGCCTTTTTTTTATGGATGGCACGTAGTTCCTCTTGGCTTAAAGGATCATATTATCTTTTAAATTTTCTCCCATTGAGGAATCCAATGGTTTCAACTCCATCAAGAGTCTCCACACGAATGGTCCCTTTTGGGGTGATTTCACATACTCTATATGGTCCTTTCCCCGCATATTTCAACTTTTTCTTTTTGTTAGGAACTCCATACATAGTGACTTATCACCAACTTCATGAAAGCTCAACATAAGCCCACACCTTATTATCCACAAGCAAATGGCCAAGATTTCACATTTTTCACATCCTTCTACAAAAAGTGATGCATCTTTGAATAAGATAGGCCACCAATAGCTTGATTGCAACACCTTTCTAGTTGTTAGTTCCCCCGAGAAATGTCCTCTAGCTATACCCATGTGGGCTTCTTGCTTGGGGGATTCACCATTTAGTACCCTGCTATATAACGTGCAGTCATGGGGTATTAAAAAAACCCCTCTTTTAACATGTCTAAATGAATAAAATGATCCCTTATTTTAGATTTTTTTTCCAAAATTGAATATAAAAACTCCTTATTTTAATGTATCTCTATTAAATTCCCTAGAATTTTTATATTTTAAAACACCTCCTTTTGAACTCACGTTATACATTAACATGACTACATAGTGAACCCCCCAGGGCTTCTTGCAGTATGTATAAATACTCATCCTCACAGGCATAACGTCTAAGAATATCATCCTTCCCTAGCCTATAGAGAGTTCCTGCAATGAGAGAATAAGGTTCACATTCTTTTAACTTTTCAAGCTATGTCCTTACAAAGCTCTTTGGGTGGAAAACCATTAACTAGAAAGCTCACAATCTTCTCACTCCATTCAGATATGGTTTCGACTAGGAATAGAAGTATCGGGAAATTCATCATCGACTCCAGTAGGGGCTTCACCATTGGGTATGCGAGACAAATGATCCGCCATGACATGTCTTTTACCAGGTCTCACCTCAATGGTAAAATTAAACTCAAGGAGAATTAACAACCAATCGTGTAATTCTTTCCATGGAACAAGGTTTATTTACTAGACACAACAAGGCTTGATGATCCACATAGAAAACTTACTTGTTAGCAAGAAGGTAGTAGAAAAAATTCTTCACTGTATAAATCATAGCTAAATCTTCTCGCTCTGTAGTGGTGTAGTTTCTCTTGGCACCATTCAATTGACGGCTTGCAAAGCTAATGGGGTAGTCCAGTTTATGTTCTCCTGGTTGAGCTAGAACACACCCAATAGCAAAGTTTGATGCATCAATATGCTCATGGAATATTACATTCCAATCGGGCACTCGTAGAATAGGAGTGCTAGTCAAGGTCTTTTTCAATGACTCATAAGCATGGTCACACTCCGCGGTCCAGTGAAACTCAATAAGAAGTTTGTACAATGGACAAGATATCTCCGCAAACTCTAAAATAAACCGCCCATCATGGCCCATTAACCTTTGAACTCCTTTATAGTTTGTAAGTGGTGGCAATTCAGCAATGTCTTTAATTTTTCTCTCATCTATGGAAGTCCCACTTTTGGACACTCTATGCCCTAAAATGACTCCATGTTTAACCCAAAATTGGCATTTGAAAGGGTTTAAGGAGATGCGATACAATCTGAACTTCTCAAACACCTTTTTAAGCATGATAGATGTTCTTTCCAAGAGGAATAAACACAAAGGTCATCTAAGAAAGCTTCACAACACTCCCTCAAATATTCTTTAAAAGCAGTGTTTATTAATCTTTGAAACGTAGCAGGGGCATTGGTTAAGCCAAAAGCCATAAAACAAAATGCGAACACTCCAAATTTAGTTATAAAGGCTATTTTAGCTTGTTCTTCTAGTGCAATTGTGATTTGATTGTATTCAAAGTACCCATCTAAAAAGCTATAAGCTTCCTTTCCTGCAACTCTTGCAAGCACATGTTCTGAATATGACAAGGGGTAATGGTCCCTCCTAGTGGTGGAATTGACCTTCTTGAGATCCAAGCACACTCTGAGTTTCCCATTATTTTTTGGTACACTCACTATTGGAGACCTCGGGGGGTTCACTATGTGTAAAACTACCATATCACGTGCGTTCAGGACATGTTTGTAAAACCCCTTATCTGTGAATTTTATTAGGAATATAATGTACCATTTTCTTTTGAAATCTGTAATTTTTTTCCAAATTTGAGAAAATAATTCCCTTCTGTATATATATTTCTGTAAGTTTCAAGAACTTTAAATACCCTTCTATTGAACTCACGTGATAGGTTACATTTTTACTAGGTGACCTCCCCGGGTTGGAGACACCCATTCTGAGTGCTCAATAGGGTATATGAATCCGCGTTTCACAAGATTTTCAATCTCTTCTTGAACGATCTTTGCATATTTAGGATTCATTGGGTAGGGTCGTTGCTGAACTGGTTTAGCCATGCTATTTATGGGAATTGTGTGTTGCACCACGAAAGGTGGAACACCTTTCATATCATGATATTTCAAAGAAAATATATCACTAAATTCCTTGAGAAGTTCTTTAAGTACACACTGCTCAGTCTCTGTCAAAATCTTGGGCAATGAAGACAGGTTTGGACTCTTCTCTTGGGTCTGCTAACTCTATTTCCTTAACTATCGTGGGACCGTCATAAAATCCATTTCTTCCATCGATACGTTTTCTTTGAGCCTTTGTATACACAACTTTACATTCCTCTGTGGTGTAGGATAAAGTGTCTTGTTTTTATAGCAACTTGTCATAATTATTTGGTGAATCTAGAAAAACCATTCATAGGGCACGTTCATATCTTAAGTCAGCTATGAGGTGAAGAACATAGCCAAATTTTAATTTTTCCAAAATTAATACCAAATTAAGATTATAATGATAAGTTTTAAGATGAAAAAATCATAGAAATCTAGTGCAGTTTTAACAAAATTTTGATAAATTGAATATAACTTCTCATCAAAATAAGATTTTGCATAGATTTCAAGGTGTATGGATAGAAAAAAACCTATTGTAGCAAGAAATTGAGCTTCATAACCTAGTTATGGGACTAGATTTTTGTTATAATCAAAAGACCAAAATCTTGAAAATGCTGACAAAGAGGAAAATTATGGGCTTTCAAGGCCTCTTTCATTAACATGATGAGGTTATGGGACAAAACCTAAGGTGTATAATGTATCTCTAGGTCAATACCAATCAATTAATCATTTTTCAAGGGTTCAAACTCATGAGCATCTTGTAATTAAGCTCATTTTAAAAAATTTGTAGTGCATAATTTCTTGCAAAAAAAACATTGCTATGAAAACTTATTAAAAGTGTATATATAAATCACCCAATTGTGTCCATATGAGGTATTTGTATACAAATAAGTGACATGAATGGAAAAATCCAAAAGTGGAATTTATTTTAAGGTTTATCTTTGATAAATAAAAAACCATAATTACAACATGCGCAGTTTTTTGGATATGGCATAAATCACCAAATGCGGCTTGCATAACCATTAAAAATTATCACTTTGTGTAATGGCGTGACCATAGATCTAGTATATATGCATCATAATACATTGTAAATTTAGATGAACTAAATGTTTTTTGTGATTGTTAATTGAATTTGTGAATGTTACATATTTGACCCACATGACTTTCTATCTTTAATTCTGATCACAAAGGATTTTTTTCTCACATGAAAATTGTAAAAATATCAAACGCATACATAAGTAGCTACCACGGATTATTGCATGCACACTGCTCATTTTTTTCTTAAGCTAGAGTACGAGTTTCAATGAAACATTGAATGTTGTTTTGCGTAGGTTCTTTTCATGAGTGTAGTTACTAATGAGGTTATGATCAAAATGAGGGATTATAATTTCTGTGAGTACTTTGAATATCGTTTTTTAAGTTTTCAAAAGCATTTATTGAGACATGTTCTAGATTTCATGTACCATTTTATTTAAATTTGTGAAAAAAGGACACTAAAGTGTCCTTTTAGTACCAAACTAGTGTTAAGCTTGTCACCCGCCGAAAATTCACAGGAATCTGATAAGCTGACTACTAATTGGTGTAGGAACTTGAGCCTTTCCACACTTGTGCATGAAATATTACTTGGGTCACTCAGTTCGACTCACAAATTTTTATTGCAGATGGTGATCAGAGTAGTACTTCTAGAATCTGGATCCCAATCTGCTACTAACAGTACGCCCTCCTTCTCACACTCATCAAATGGTCGCCTCTTCTAGTTCCCTCTCTCTACTTGAATCCAATCTAGAAACATAGGAGTGTTTCTTCTAGAGAGAGACGGTCACTCGTGTCACTAAGATCGCTCGACGACGTCAAATTCAGGGCAACTAGAAGCTTGAAATTATTGAGCTGATTGATGTTGAGCAGAGTACATGTTGTTGCAGGTATAATGCCTCAAAATGGGACCGGTAACTAAGAAAGTAAGCGTTTAGTGGGAACAGAGGGATCTTTTCATGGACATTGATGACCATGGCAAACTGATCATCTAGGCCGGTGTGGAGAAAAGGCAGATGTTGTGGTAGAAGTGGACTCTATCGAAGGTTACTGCGTGCGGCCTGACTTCATATTTTATAGAATGCATTCAAATAATCAACCACTGATTTAGTGAAACCGTGAGAAGAGCGCATCAAACACCTTGAGATAACTTCTCAAAACCATACCAGGTCGACACGACATACTTTCAAGCAGTTTCCCAGCATGTTATTTTCAATCATTGATCATTGTCTTCATTTGCACGTATTGCCGCATTGCCCAACCCTCTTGAATCCACTAGTATCAAGCTATCAAGCTGATCTAATAGCCTCGGATTTCCTCGGCCCAAAGATGGGCAAGTAAATAGAGAGTTGATGTGGCCTTGTTGTCCACGCCATGGCATAACCACAGTGTGTTAGTTAGACTTGCTTCTTGCCATTGCTTGCAGCGGGAGGTTTAAATAGAATAGTTTTAATTTGTTGCATTGCAACATCTGCCTATTTAAAAAACATCTTTGATTTGCATCACAGCATCAACCCAAAAATTCCACACTGACCATACCACATATCACAAGCAATACAAAAACTGCGAGCACTGGCAATATCCCCCATACAAAGACAATATCCACCATGGAAAAGGGGTAGCAACGTGCATGAGATTTTTCTCAAAACCATCCCGCGTTAATGCGGAATACGTTTGAGCAATATCATATGGAGACATTTCGGGCAATGTTGCTCACCGTTTGGGAGGCATTTAAGGCAGTGAGTAGGGTTAATATTGAGTAGGGACGCATGTAGGGTCGTTGTTGAGCAGGGATGTGTGTAGAGTCGCATCAGAGTAGAGCAGGGGTCGTGACGTCTCTCTCTCTCTCTCTCTCTCTCTCTCTCTCTCTCTCTCTCTCTCTCTCTCTCTCTCTCTCTCTCTCTCTCTCTCTCTCTCTCTCTCTCTCTCTCTCTCTCACACACACACACACACACACACACACACTTTCTCTCTCTGTGCTACTCACCGTGAGTTGAAGCTGCTCTGTTGAATAATAACCAAAGCGTTAAAAAATTTTCAAGACTCCCAAAATATCTCTAATTGTGAGGGGCACAAGAAGAGAGAGAAGAAGAAGAAGAAAAATATATCTAAAGATCTAGCCAATGAAAAGAGTTGAAGTCGATACCTATTATTCAAGATAGACACAGAGAGAGAGAGAGACCTTAATTAATTTAAATTTGAAAAATCCCAAGAGATCTTAAAGATCTAGACGATGAGGAGAGTTGAACTCAATACCAGTTAGAGAGAGAGAGAGAGAGAGATTAATTACTTTACTTTACATTAAAAATATCCGAAGAGATCTTAAAGATCTAGCCACCGATGAGGACAGTTGAACTCATTTCCTATTAATCATGAGAGAGAGAGACCTTAATAATTGCACATTAAAAAAATCCCTTGTCAACTTGCTCTTGCACGTGTTGTTAGGTTGCCCTTTTCAAGAATAGTCCTTATTCGTTAAAAATATTTTCTCTCATTTTTTGTGTTGCAGCTTTCTCTGTAAGCAACAGGTCTAAGGAAATGAGTCACCATATCACCATCTTTGGCCCTTCTCGGGGACAAAAGTTAGTTCTTGTCTTCAACAGTCAATATAAAACCATCAAGTACAAGCCTTGAAAGATGATTTTGAAATGGGAGACTCTGATTTTACTCTACAGCCATTGACATTGCTTGGTGAATAGATTAAGCTTGAACGTGATTGCAATGAAGCAAACGAGTTGATCTACATGCTAGACCACGGGGGAAACTATCATGTGCTCCTAGTAAGGGTATTTTGGATGCAAATAATGGAAAATTAGTTTGTGTTCATTGTTGTCAAATGCCTCAATGCATTGGAATTTGTCCGACGGTAATTTATTATTGCATTCCTATTGAACAGACTAGCATGTCTAGATGTGCTATACACCTTGGTTTTCATAAACATCCTGTTGTTGCTGAAGGGAAGAGAAAAAGTGTGGACCAAGCAACATCAGATGCTCTATTGCATAGAGTGGCCTTTGAGCCCATGACAACTACGAAACAACTAGAAAGAGCTACTGCTGAAGAAATTATTATGGATAAGCTTATCTCGCAAACATGTGATGTTGATACTCCGATGGGTGATCAAGAGTTCTCTAGCTTTCTTGATGTTGTCATACCTTGTCGGATAAGCGTCGAGTACAAAGGAGCTTGGAGTCTGCTATAAGAGAGAAGGGAATTACATATGTTGGCCTTGTGTCCATATTGAGTCTAAAAAGCAAAGTCAAGGTATCCTTTTATTCATAGTGTTCTCTTTCCAGGACAGTTAGGACTAGGGCAACAACCACATGTATTTTAAGATGTCTACTATGGGGCCAGGAAGTGGTGTTGACCTTGTGAACCGCATGTGCCCAGGAGGAAACTTACAAGACATGTGGGTGCACTTCGATCATGTGCATCGTGTGGAAGGTTGGCCTACAATGTCAGCACATGTTTATGACCCATACATTCTAGAACTATTGACTTTGGCAATTTGTGAGTTCACTGTGGAGAAAAAACATGCTTAAATAGAGTTTTGGAACATGCTCAATAAAGTTGTGGTTGATAAAGGTTATGATAAGCCTAAATTTAGAGGTTTCATGGCAGATGAGGCCAATGCAGATTGGATTGCAGTACGCATTGTTTACTTTGGTAGAGCTAAGAAAAGGATGATGGACAAGGAGAGATCTTGTGTTTTTCACTCGGAACAACGCATGATTAGTCACACTGTTCCATCTTTTCAAGAAGAGCATAAAATATTGTGTCAAAAATGGCAGCATGCTACATCTGAACACTCGGCAAAAGTATGTATGGAGGAGCTCAGATAGTTCCAGAGAGCAGGACATGCAATTGTAGGAGAGATTCCTGCTCTGGAAACTTGGCTATCATAGTGGGATGTTAGAGTGTCTTATTGGGGGGACATATTTATTGCACAAGACAAAATGGGAGCTTTTGTTCCAAGAAAAAATCTATCAGAGTTGAAACATGCAAGTATGCGAGCTTCAATTGGTTACAAATCGAACAGAGGTCTTTATGAAGCAATGTGTGTAGATTTGTCTTTGGTAGTTTTACAAAGTGTGCATTACAATGCTTACTTGAAGGGTGTATAGACGTCTACAGGACCAATCATGGAAGATCTTGCTGCAAGATTTATGACCAATCAATCTGGGAGTTGCTCTGGTAGAAAACTAGTAGATGCAACATCATTGGCAGTTCTTGAAATGCAAATGCCAAGCCCAGAGATGAATAGAGATTCAATAAGGGAAAAGAGTGTGCACAAAACTAGACATATCTTTATTGACCCTAATGAAACTCTCAAGGAGGATAGCCATAGACCTGAGTTTGTTACAGTAACCACACCAGTCAATTGTAGATCGCAAAACAAGCCGGCCAATTTTGTGACATCAAAGATGTGGCCAGAACAAAAGCTACCAAGAACAGTTTGGGCAATTCGACCAACAAAGCCTGATAGGAAAATGACATGTTTCAGTGTTTTGCTTGGTAAGATAGCACATTGTGGTAGATTTATAAATGAGACTTCTAGCAACATTAAAATTGGAGTTCCAGCACCCTGTTTTTGGGGAAGGAGGAGATATCCTGCTACAGGCCCTAAACCAGGAGGGGTTGTTGAGGGATTTGTCTGGTTTTGCAACAGTAGCAACAATCGTGCTTGGAATATTGATGACATGATTATTGGACCTCCTGGACCTGCCCCTGGAACGTGGACTGTGGATGAGGGAACTTCCCTTTTGCCTTCGGAGGTTGAGATGCTTCAAGGGAATGGATTTGTTTTGCAAGGTGGCAATGCATGCACACCTATGGGAAACCACCTTTCAAGTCAGAATGGGCTGCAGCCTAGTTCTTTTTGTGCAAAGTTTAGAGATGGAAAACAAGTGAGGTGGAGGTCAAAACTAACCAACGAGTTCCATGGCCGGATTGAATTGGGGAGAAGCATGCAAGCAAAGTTGGTGAGGGAGGTAATATTGGTGCCAAATGCATTGCATGTTTTCCACATCAGCACTCATGGTTCATCTCAAAAGGGTATGAATTATGCGGTGACCATTGCAGACTTTCCTCGATGTACTTGTGAGGAATTCCTGAAAAGAGACAGCCAACGCCTCACGTATGTGCCATGCAAACACATGTATTTTGTGTTCTTTCATGTCCTCGACTTAAACTCTATAGCTCATGAGTTTATGCATAAGGCCACACTAAAAAAAGTAGAGCTATTCCAGGGGCTAGGAGGGGCTAGAGCTTCAGCATAATATTGTTCCCTTGAGAATCTGGTTGATTCAATCCAAGGTTGGTTTTTTGCCACCAAGGTTTGCTTCACCACTAGCTTGAAAAAAGATAGCTTCATTTTGTCATCGAATATATAGCTTGAGTAAATATGCATTTCATATCGACTTTTTGAGAACTTTTGCTCAAAAATATGTGCCGCTCGATTTTTCTTGCTCGGAGTATGGTTCGCCCCTAGCACCCTAGATTGTAATGGTTGTATCTTCTTTCTTTAATGCCCAAATGAGTTCATTCTTGGCTCTAAAAGTTCCCTACCACCTTGAGCAATGATGTCACCATTGTTGATGTGGAATTTTGAGCTGTTTTTTTGCTTTTCTTCGCTATTTTCTAATACTTTATGGCCATTTTTTAGCCCCTTTGCCCAAAAATGCCCCTTTTTGTTCGTAAAATGCCCAAATGAGCTGGGGAAAATCCTTAAATTTGTGTAAAAATCCCATTGGCATCAATTTTCATGTTGAACCTCATTTTCCCACTTGGTAAACCTTTGGACACATCTTTTACACCGCCGCATGAAACCTACTATTTTTTGCCAAGATCGCCAGCATTGAACTTTCTAGGCAAATGAGTGTGCCACTTCAAAACACTTGGCATTTGAACATTTCTACAGCAAATTAGGAATTCTTTAATGTGGTAAAACATGCATGGGTGCCACGTCCTCGGCCTCGCGTCCCTGGCAAGGTATGTACACGCCATGGCATCCTTTTTTGCATACATCACACTATGTACATTGTAACATTTGGTCCCACACACCAAAAACATTAAGAATGAGGTAGATAATTTTATTTTCAAACTATGCATGTGCCAAGACATGACAATGTAGATTTGAGACAGTATCAGCTAAACGTGAGAAGGATGAATACAACTCTGAGAGAGAGAGAGAGAGAGAGAGAGAGAGAGAGAGAGAGAGAGAGAGAGAGAGTAGTAGCTAACACATGCACCAAGCTATGGGTGTGTTATGGGTGTGCACAATATTTCCTATTTACATTGTATAAGGACTTGGGCTCATGTAGGAGTCCAAATTGTATATGCTAGAGGTCTCAACTTAATTCCATAGTAGAAAGGCTTGTGGTGCATGCCTTTACAAGAGTCCCTTTTATGCAAAGAGGCTTCATTGTTAAGGATACATTCTTAAGTATCCATACTTGAGAGCCCACTCTTGAGTGCCTAGTCTATGGATGGCCTATCCTTGAGCTTAATCTCCATGCTTAGAGGGCTAATGCTAATCCTTTGTAATTAGAGTATCTCTTCTTGATTAATCTAATCTCTACTTTGCTCATTAATCTTCTCTTATCTCTACATTTCCTTAATGTCATAAAGTAGTTTTGCTTTGATTTAACTCTCTTCTACCATGAGCATTTCACTTAATTGATGATTTATCTAATTCTCTTGATTTTTGCAGTGTGTGCACTCTTGGTCATGTGATTAGAGTTTGTGCTTCATTGTGTGCTTATGTGTGTGAAGGTTTAAGATCCTTGATATTAATGCCACTTGTGTTTGATATGATTCGATTACCTTTGTTGCCATGTGATCATTGGCAAGGCCAAACTACAGACGGGAGTGCGGAGAACCCTGCAAAATACTGAAAACAATATACTACAAGCCATAAAATGGACGAATCTCCATACCTGACGAATCCACGATGACATAATCGATGATATACGCGAACAGATAAAGATAGAGAGTGGGAGAGAGTGAAAAGAACGCGTGTAGGCGCACCCCCTAGAGCGGAGTGCTACGCCGATACGACAAGAGAGAGGAGGGAGGAGAGGAGAGAAGAAACACACAAACACTGGGTGCAATCTCCCCCCGTGCAAGAGTGACCATTTCCCTCTTGCACGTATTTGTTATATAGATTTCTTGAATGGTCAAATTGGTTACAAACTGGCCGGCCGGTCATAAATGGCCAAAGCTCATAAACGAGCACTTGATTAATAAAATGTACAATGTATATATTTTCATTCGCATAGGCCTAGCTTGGTCCAGTCTTTTCCACCTACCACAGAGCTACAATAATAAAATATCAATTCCATTCCTCTCCGTTGGAAAGCAACTGTCCTCAGTTGCGAAGATAGAAATCTGCAAACAATACTTGTCAAAAATAATGATTAGAAATATGTAATAAATAGCAAAAGAAAAATCCATAAAATTAGACACATTGGTTATGCCTGTCGTCATCCACATACTGCCTATTCTAGTGTCCCATACCACTAGAATAAGCAGTATATGTCATACCCTGATGAATCAGGATATCATTGGTCACACTCATCATCAATAATCAATTCTCATCAATCTCAATGTCCATTCCAAAACTATTGTCGTGACAAAAATTCATTTTATACCAAATCCAATCCAATTCCAATTACACAAGATAGGTCCAAATCCAAATCACTTTCGTTATGTACCCGGGTAACAAAATCATAGCAGTTACAGTGGTGGCCAGCCACTGCAGCGTGATTTTGTGAGCGGTGTTGCCTCAACCTGCAAATCTACACCAATAAGACGTGCTGCCTAGATCGGCGAATCTGCACTAATGCTGCCTATATCGGCGGATCTTCATTTACCATTGTGAATTTGCAATTTGTCAGTATGCTGCCTAAATCGGCGGATCTGCACAGATAACTGGTGTTGCCTAAATCGGCGAATCTACACCAAGGTGAGCATTTACACACTGCCTAAATCGGCGTATCTGTGTGCATGTGACCAATGAACTAGACAAGACATAGAAAACAAAACATTGACTACCTGTGTGACACCACATTGGAGTTAGTTGAGTAGCAGAGTACTTACAAATTTTTTTGTTCACTAACTCAAAGCACCTTAGCTCACATGAGTAGCTGCATAGCTTATTGACAAACCATCTCAATGAAATTTCCTTTCAATACAATCAGAAGCCATGTCTTTAGTAGTGTTGTTTGAGTATTCAGTGTAGAACACAATGGAGAGAAATGAAATAAGAAAAGAGGAATGACGTATTTGATAGAGGCAAATAGGGGGAGGGGGGGGGGATCATTATCACTCATGCACGAAAGTATAGTTAACAATTGAAAAATGTGGTAATTTTGTGCTGAAAATATGGTATGTAATAGAATGTTAGCCTGTTTAAGATAATGCAATGTATATCAAAAGAAGAGCAGTACTACCTGTCCGCTCTAAGGATACCATTGTATAAAAGGCTACACTTTGAACTCAATTGCACATGGAGGATGTTTATGACTATTTATACCAAAATTTAGAAAAATAAATGCTTACAAAAACTTGCAAGCATATTTAGGGAAGGTAGAAATGGCATGTAAAATCACTAGTGTACCTGGAAGTTCGTTGACATGAAACAAATAGTCAAATCTTTATCTGCAATAGTAATCCTCAAAAACAAGGGGTAAGAAAATGACGTTGATCAATTGTAAAACTAATTGAAGCACACACTAGTTGTTTGAACAGGTGAAAATTTTGTAATGAAATATACATTTATTATTATTATGATTATATAGCTATGTTTGCAAAACAAATTTTGTTCAAGAGCTCTAGGCTACACGAGGTTTTTGTTTTCAAGTCTGAAGGTAAATTTCAATTATTGATGACTTTTAATTTGGGTTTCGTATTTCAAGCTCTAAGAGAGGAATTGATTTATCAAGGCAACCATTATGCCAAGTAAAGAGAATTTGAAGGAAACCCCTATTTAAAAACAACATATATCAAATAAATTGGTCACGTTATAGAGATATTTTATTAGCCATAGCAACAAATTCTGAGTGAGGAACGGAGGGGAGGGGAGAGAGAGAAAAAGAGAAACAAAATGAAATGTTATTCCTATGAATAATGAGACCAAAGTGATACAATCCTTGTGGGTCGACTCCAATGTGTGGGTGCAAAAACAAAATGAAGTAAAGGAAAGACTCAGAGATTTAAACTAAGAAGCCTAAAGTCATGATGAAAAGAAATATCATCATTGACAATGCGCGTGGGTGTCCGACATTGGAGAAAGTATTGCAGTGGGCGCCGAAAATCGTCCTCAATGTCCATTGCTGCAATAGTGGTACGGGGAGATCAGGAAGAGGGAGAAATTGAGAGCAAGGTGAGATGAAAGAGTACATTACATGTCTTCAAAAGGTAAAATTACTGGTGATGCAAGTTGATACAATTCTTGTGGATCTAAACTAATGCTTGGGTACAGAAATAAAATGAACGAAAGTGAAAAAATTAAAACTAAAATTTGAAAAGCGTCAGACTGAAATCGAATGAAATCATCTTCATCATTGTTAATGCCCATGGATGTATGGCATCCAGAGAAAGTATTTCCTGTGGTCATTCAAGAACTTCCTCGATGTCCGTCGATGTAAGGGGTCATAGTGGGAGAGGGAAGAGAGAGTGAGAAATGAAATTAAATGTTCCATTATCCGACTTCAAAGGCCTAGGGGAACAAAATGCATCAGTTTCAGATCATCATCGTCGCGCTGCCCGAGGAGGCTTGACAGCCATCATTGAGGAGCTTCATCCATATTTGATTCTGCAGGTGGAACTATGGGAGGGAGATTATGCTCTCATTTGAGCACCACAGTGGCCTACACCGAGCGTAGATGCTTCGTTGTTTAAATATAGCTGCAAGCTTTCTGACTTCAAGCTTTCCTTGAACCAACTCCGATTCTCTTTGGGTCAACTGCAAGGACAATGCGTCCACGGAGGTAAGAGCTTCTTCCACATCATCTTTGTTGCGGCCAACAAATCTTCCTAGCAACGCCTCTAGAACCGCACGGAGTTTTTGAAGAAGGACTTGTTGATCAAGCGAGGGACCCTCTCTGATCATTACTTCATCAGAGATCTTTTCTACGGCTGCATGTGCTGCAGCCTGTCCTTTCTCAAACTTTTTGGCAATATCGCGAATAGAGAAGCGCCTATGAAGTTCACCAAGACCGGCAGCTTCTTTTGTAACTATCTCCCTGGTACAAGGTGAGGGCAAAGCTAGGTACTCCTCTTCATCATCCATGGTATCAATGGCAGCACCACGGCTGGAAGGAATAAACAAGCCATGGGGAGGTGCTACGAGCGGGACGTCAACTGCCACGCTTCCATGTGGTGCTCTACAGAGCTATGGATCATTTGCCTCACAATAGTAGAAGGTGGGCTCTGTGATTCTCTGTTGCAAAGGGCAAGGCATCGAGCTTGGAGATCGTAGTAGAGAGAGAGAGAGAGAGAGAAACTGTGTTTGGTGGGGCTGCACAGAGAGAGACAGATCAGAGAGATGGCCAGTTGTTGTGTGGGTGTGGGAACCGGCATGCGTACCATGCGATAGGTACTGCATGGGTGGGTTGGTAAACGCCAGCCACCATAGGGAGTGGAGAAAGAGAGGGAGTAAGGTTTGGTTTTGACTAGCTGGTGATTGAGAGCCACAAAAAATATGAGGGAACGGTGGGCGAGTGTCACTGAGAAGATTCCAAAAGGGGTGGATGCATGACTTACAAACGAGAGAGAGAGAGAGAGACAAAGAGAGAGAGAGAGAGAGAGATAGAGAGAGAGAAATACACGGAGAGTTTGACTAGTCATCTGCATGCCCGCTTTGGGTGAGTGCGTGAGACACTGGCTATGCGTACAAAAAATTTGTAGTCGTAAGCAAGGGTTGGTGGGTATGGTTGGTAGCATCTGCATGAGAGTGGTTGGCGGCGGCCTGGTGGTTGGGCTGCAGTTTGATGACAGAGGGATAGCGAAAGAGAGGTTACGCAGCTGTAAATTGCAAGAGGACTGCATGGAAGCTAGAGTGAGTGGGACAAGAGGAAGAGATAGAGAGAGAGAGAGATCAGGTGGGGTACTGGCACCAACAGCAAACGAAGGGGGGAGAGAGAGAGAGAGAGAGAGAGAGAGAGAGAGAGAGAGAGGGAGAGAGATAAACTAGGATTGTTTTGCATTGTCGTAAAGTTTGATTAGTTGATGGTGGGTGTGAGAGAGGGTTGACAATTGCTATGAGTGGCTTGGAACGGCGGGTGCATGGCTATATGTGTGTGGGGGTTGCGCAGCCTTAGAAGTCGATCGAATTCCACAGAGAGAGAATACTGCCATCAATCTCGTGCTTCCCAATGCCATCATCTAGTGCCTCTTCCATACGCAACGTACTATCTCACTACCGCCTCTCAACATCTGTGTCAAGCTTTTTTTTTCCAAATATAAAATTAGTGGGGTGCACGCCTACGCTATGGAAGCTTCAAGGTGGGGTAGGGTTGTTGTCCTATGTCACTTCAGTGAGTGCAATAGTGGCCGCCACAAGTAGTCTTGATGTTGTGGGTCGTAATCTCCCCATTCTCTCATGAGTAATCGGCCTTGAGATGAAGTCGGAGAGTGCCTTTGAAGAAATTTGTGATGATTCCTATTCTTCTACTGCAAAAATTAACAAGCCTCTTTCGATATAAAGAGTCCTTTCTTGTCTTAAACACATCTTTGATTTAATGAAGTATGATTTTTAATAATCTCTAGTCTCACGTGCCACCTACTATTGTAATAACAAGTTACATCAATATTTATCGAGTGCTAATTGAGAAATTAGCAATTTAAAGATTTTGCTCAGTATAAAAACATCACGATTCCTATATCTTATCTTGATTATTTTCACTAATTACAAATTAATGAAGGATTAACGTTAAGATATCCCACGATTTACAAGTAACAAGTAATATCAAGGAGGGATAAGAAGACATGACAAAAATAAAAATGAATTCGATAAGTGCACTTATCTCGTGTGTGTAATTGCACAGATCTATATTCCTCGGAGGTGAATCCTTCACGTCCACGATTGCTGGTCCTAGCCAAGAGCATAGCCTGTGCTCTGATACCACTACTACAGACAGGATGCGGAGAACCCTGCAAAATACTAAAAACAATATACTACAAGCCAGAAAACGGACAAATCTCCATACCTAGCGAATCCACGAGCACATAATCGGCGATATATGCGAATAGAGAGAGATAGAGAGAGGGAGAGAGTGAAAAGAACGCGTTTAGGCGCACCCCCTAGAGCGGAGTGCTACGCCGATACGACAAGAGAGAGGAGGGAGGAGAGGAGAGAAGAAACACACAAACACTGGGTGCAATCTCCCCCCGTGCAAGAGTGACCATTTTCCTCTTGCACGTATTTGTTATATAGATTTCTTGAATGGTCCAATTGGTTACAAACTAGTTGGTCGGTCATAAATGGCCAAAGCTCATAAAAGAGCACTTGATTAATAAAATGTACAATGTATATATTTTCATTTTCATAGGCCTAGCTCGATCCAGTCTTTTCCACCTGTCACAAATGCAATAATAAAATATCAATTCCATAACAAAATTCAATGCAATTAGTATGTGCTTTGCTCATGGATGCTTGTCTTGATTGTTCTCTTGTGACTCGATAAGATTGAGAAGTCAAACTTTGGTGCACTTGGTGTGTGCTGGAGTTGATTGATTAGTGATTAGAGTATGATTATAGTTAGTCTTGCCATGGATAATCTCTACTTGCATTGTAGAGGCATTCTCTTGAATTGTGTTCGATGACTCTCTCACACTTAGATGTGTGATGTTTCCATGACCTAGCTAAGTGCTCCTCTCTCTAGATTGATAATTTTGATGGAGTTACCCTATGCTACGAGTACCTCCAACATTTGGTGTCGTTGCCGGGGAGCGCTTGCCTAAGCTAGAGGAGGAGGGATGCTTTGATTAGAGTAATTTTATTGGTTTTGAGTGTGTGTAACTGAATTTTGGTTTAATTTAATTATTTTTGCATGTAATTAGAAGCTGAGTTTTTAGTTAAGAATCCCCAAACCCCTAATGTCACCCCCAATTTCACTAATTTCATAATAAGCCTTACTAATTTTGACTAATTTCATGCTAGCAATCACTAATTTCTACTAGCATTTGACTAATTTTGCTAGCCTAACCACTAACATTTGATGCGTAATTTATGATAAATCCGCTTATCAGAGGTGGAGTCATCACTCTAATCAAGTCAATTGTGCTACTTTGTGTCTAATTTGATGATTTGAGTGTCTGATTTTTTACCTACATTGGTCAATTTTGGAGCCGATTTGGTGGTGCACACACTTGTATGTGCAATGATACTTCTTTGCATGGAGCAAATGAATAGCTTGGAGTGTGATTATGATGTGAGTGTACTCACTTTCTCATTTCAATTCTTGATTGATTAATGTGGTTCATTGTATGCTAATGAATTGCTAAATTAGGTGTGTAGATCAATTGACCTACACTCTGTACCTAGTTTGGTTCACTTGGGATGAAATTAATGTTCAATTTTGACTAATGAACCTTGTGCGTGTCAAGATAATGCTTAATTCTCATCAGCAATTCATGTGTGTACATAAAGATCATTTTGTTGTGTAATGCACCAAAGAGAAAAAAAATTGTGATAAAATTCAAGTGTGTGTGCACCTAATCTTGATTGTATGCATGCATATAAATTGAACAAATTGATGGTATATGAATGTTCAATCATGTGACTGACTTGAATGTTAGGTATTTTCAATCATTGGATTGCCAAAAAAATGGGCAAAGATTGAGTGTGTGCCCAATTGAAGACCACTTGATTGAATGAGTGATGGTCATATGGGACATCCAAATTCTTTTGAATTGAGAATGTGCATTAGGGATAGGCCTAATTGCATTTTCAATTGAGCCCAATTTAAATTTTTGTGCTTAATTTTTAAGTGTCTACATTGCTGGATTAGGTTTCATTAGGATCATTTTTTATAAAATTGAGCATGCATGCATTTGTTTCTGCCTTATCAAGTGTGCAATTTGAGCATTGCAATGTGGAATTGATGTAAATTTTTGCATATTATTTTGGCCTAAATTTGGCTGTGTGCCAATCAGTGGAATGTGCAATCCATTGTGTGAATGAATAATTGGTATTTTTTATCAATTATGATGATAAATGGGCCAAATAGTCGATGTGTGTGCCACAAATTGGCTTGAAGATTGAGATAGATTTCTCAATTGGTACTCAATTGTGGAAAATTTTAGTGTATTTCTATGCTAATGATTGAATCAATAACGATTCATGAATTGTAATATGAGCTTGAACCACCACTCAAAAGTTTCTTTTATATTTTCCTTTAAAGAAAAAAGAAATTGATTGATGAGAGGTTATAAGCTCATACCTAATTTTGAGAGGCTTTTTGTAGTCCATTGTCCTTGTCTCCTTGCTCTTCATGGGAAAATCCTCTTTAGGAGGGAGGGCTTTTTTATTAAAAAAAGAGAAAAGGATGCTAATTCACACACACCCCCTCGCTTTTGTCGCAACTCGTGCCCACATTCATCGTTGGCATATTTTCATTCATTTGCTTGGCTCCACCCTCGAATAGCATGCACCAGGCCACCATCTCTGCCCATTGATGGTGACAATTGACCCGCGTCTCTCTCTCTCTCTCTCTCTCTCTCTCTCTCTCTCTCTCTCTCTCTCTCTCTCTCTCTCTCTCTCTCTCTCTCTCTCTCTCTCTCTCTCTCTGACAATGAATTCCTGTTTTTTGTTATGTGTAGCTACCTCCTTGCAGTGCCCACTTGGTGCTTCAATTCTAGAGTTTGATGGTCCCCACAACCTTGTTTCACTACAAGTTGCGTGCCACTAGCATTGCACATATCCCCAAATTTTGTCGTTTTCTCGCTCTTCTTGGAGCTCCAGGGTTCCACGATATTCAACACCTTTGTCACCACCCAATCACACAACCCTCATTGGAATGATCAATCCACAATCAACCAGCAGCCCTTGATCGATGACAATAGCTGACCTTGATTGAGATCTCCCACTATGATTTCACAATAGGAATCTACATATGCCATCTTATAGACACACTTTGTTTCATAATGAACTCGTGTCTCATATGTTTCTTCTTTTGTTGACCTTGCTTGCCTGATTTGGAACACAGACAGGCACACATACATACACCCTCTGGGGCTCTCTCCATCCACCACCCTCACTAAACCCTCCCTTTCCCTGATTTGCCAAAGTCGACGGGCCGCCACCGCCAGAGAAGAGTAGAACCACAAATTTTTAAAAAAATTAAATAATTAAAAAAAAACAAAGGGTGACTCCCATTACCAAGAAGTAATGGCCACTTTCATCCTCACCCCGTGGACTGCAAGCACAAGCCCTAACTTGAAACAAAAATTTTCTTGGCTTAGATTACGTCCCTTTCTCATCTCAAATAAGCCTTCATTAGAGATGTACAAAACAAGCATTTATGTATTAACTTCAAATTGGCTCAAAGGAACTTAGGATACCAGAATCATCATGATTTTAAAAATTTTGGGCACTATTGAGTGATTGCGGGTTGTTTGAGGTCATCACAAATTGAAAAATGAAAATTACAAATTACAAATCAACTATTGAAGTTGAACTTCATTCTTTGCCCCTCAATAGTGTAGTGCTCGTACTTGTGTTTGGTCAACACACTCCAATAATGAGGATATTTTCTTTATGCACGATGAATTCACGCTGTTTTCTTTTCGTGAATGAAATGATTTTCTATATAAGTGCATGCATGCAATAATTTCAGCATGGTTGCTTTGCATGTATTTCAAGTGTGCTACATGCTTGAAGGGTTTTTTATAAATCTCTACATGTGTTTATCACAGGTGTTTTCGGTGGTGTAATAGTTCTTCCTTCCAACGGTGTGATTTGTGCAAGGCTATAAAGGCACTCATTTTTCTTGCCGTTTGCACGCTAACAACGCCATGCTATTTTTGTCAATTTTGAGTTTAATAAGTCTATCCACGTTTCCTTACCATGGAGCTTCTCTATCCAATCGTTAGGATAGAGACCGCTCTCCTCTCTCTCAGAATCCACCCATGCATCACTGGGATGCTCAGGGTATGGACTGCGAAGGCCTATTTTAAGGATGCTTAACCACCCTCTACAAAAAACAAGAGGAATAACTCCACCATTCATAGCACACAATTTTATTATTCTATAGTTCGATATCTGTATAGCATGAGTTGGACAGTACAAGCAAAATGTGGTTTCTCCTCTATATTGTGGGTAGCTCATACGGTTTTCTTTTATCGCACAAAATCCTTGCCAAAGTGCTTTTGTGAAAAAGCCTGCAATGCATTGCTAAGAGATATGCTAGAATCACGTGCAGTGCGTGCATGTAGCTTCTTTAACGTGGAGTTCTCAGCCTCCATCTTTTCAGCCACACTCAATACACCCCTGCACATTAAGTATTAGTAATGTGGTAATACTGGATAAGACCCCAAATTCTAGTGTTAGTACGCTCACCTTTCAAGATGCCACTAATATACGTGCATTCTCAATCATTGTAAGAAGGGATTCTCCTGCGTCAAAATAGGTGCTTCCACTAACGACATATCGCCCTAGGAAAATATATCAATCAGGAAATATTTTTTGCAATGTACCATTGGATAACATTTTTAATAAATTGAGGAGAACAAACAGTGCTTTCAAAAGCAAATAGTACTTAATTTGAAGGACTAATATGTGCCCATGCAACCTTGAAGACTCTGAAGCGGGTCATTTTGCAACCCTTGTCTCCCCAACCCACAAAAGAGATGCATTTTTGAAAAATAATATATTCCATTTTTGGGATTGGCTATGATTGCTATCTCTACTCCCTTTCCCACATCACTGGTAAATTTTGTGTTTTCAGCCCGATACATTGCATCCAATTCTTCCTGCAACACAAATCGCCAAATCAAACTCATCTCCAAATAAAACCTATTTGCTTACCTAATGTATGTGTACTATAAATTTACAATTACCTTCCATAGTAGTTCAGTAGCAAAGACATAGGTAGTCTAAGCCATTTTTTAATGGTTCATTGCCGTCCCACGAAGTGTCCTATAAGCTTTTGATCTATCTTCTTCATTCAACTTGTTCAATAAGGATTGTGGGACCGAAAATGCTAATTTTTGCATCATAAATATGTTGTGCGTAGTGACGTGAGGCACATGGACTTGTGTCACCCTAATTTTAAATGAAACATTATATTAACAATTGATAATATCAAGTTCACCAATAGAAGTGTGAAGAAATTTACTTGTTGATCATGATGAGCACCAAGAGAAATTCCGCCATCTCCACAAGGTCGCACTTCACAATCGTGCACTCAACCTTTGGTGTAGAGAATTCATCCAACCACTCTTACAATGCCAAATCTTTCCACGCATGGAGCTGGTGGTTGACTTCCCAAACAATGAACAGTCTTTCCTCCATGTGAGAGAGCTCGGGGATGTCTCTAATTTGGTCATCAAATTTGGCCGACATCACTAGTTCTCTCTTGTAAGTGCCATGCCTATCGAATGGTATAGGATCTTGTCCAGGAAAAGATTCGGACACAATGAAGCGAGCCATCATGGGCTCGTCATCTCTTTTGTCTATAGAGGCCTTAATTTATCTACACAATCATCATTCATTCTAATGACCGGGTTGGTCAAAAGATGGCAAAGGGGGATGCAAGGCATCAAGTGATTGTATGGCACAACATGTACATCAATTCACCCCAGTGAGATGTGGCTATCAACCATGGATCCAAAGAAATCGATAAGAGGATCATTACCCGTGTTTTTTGCAAGAAGATCGTCGACGTGACTGCACTCCCAAGTAAGGACGCTCGGCTTCTTCCACTTCCTGAGATTGGGTCTCTGGCTGGCCGATAATCTGGCTGAGATAATTGAGCATAACTCCAGACACCTCATCTGGCTGAGATAATTGAGCATAGGTCCAGCCATCTCATCTTCATTTTAAATTATATTCCCTTTCTCATCATCAAGCACTTGCACGCGGCGTCAACTCTTCCTCACCTTCAAAGCCCTTAAAAATGTGCTTGGTTAGTAGGCTCTGGTTGAGGAACGTTTCCCTAGAGAGAATCTCGCCTTTTTGATTTCCTCCAGCTGTTCGTTGGCAAGGTGAGATTTAGCTTCAAGCCATCGCTTGTGGTCCTCCTCGCTATTCAGTCCGGCAGCCTTTCTAGATAAATGCACTACATCCTCTTTTAGATGTTTGATATGTGCCTCACTGGATTTTTTAACTCGAGGACCCAAAATTTTGATAGCTTTTTGTACACTCCGAACAAATAGATTCCAAGCACTTGGTTTATTCATCCCCACATCTTTCTTGAGCTTTCCCAGCGCTTTCTTGGTGATGCTTCTGAAGAGAGGGTCTTTGAACAGGTGTGTCCCTGTAAAACAAGGAGCTTTTTCTCTCCTCTCGGGACTTGGCCCCCCCTTTATCTTTCTTGAGTTGTAAGTGTAATGGCATGTGATCGGAAAGGCTTTTTGTTGAGATTACCTTCATCTCTAACATCGATGCAATCCAGTCAGCTTGATGACACCAGTAGCATTTGTCCAGTAGGGAGGCAGTGTGGGCATACGGAAGGCTCGTGTATGTGAACCCAGGCACACGGATGGCCAATCAAGCGATTTTCAAAGAGCCATTGGATGCAAATGTGAAGAGAGGGCTTATCAAGCCCATCCCCAAATAAATCTGCTGCTCTCAACTTAAACATTGGCATCCCATTACGATGATGTCAGTAGCGTACAAAATTATTGCCAAGGTGGTAGCTCTCAGACTTGCCCCCCTCCTGAGTCGGATAATCTCTCCCCATCAACACGGATTCATTGAAGGGATATCTATATGTGACAATATCTTGGCAGCAATGGTAGGAATTGGGTATGCATCCTTCTCCAAGCAAGAGTGCATCTTGCTGCAGCTGGACCTTGACTAAGCCTATGAGAGAATAGTATGGTCCTATCTAGAAGAAGTCATGGGAGCTCTGGGCTTTTTGGGCCTCGCCTTTGTCGCCTCATACTCACACTAGGCATTGGCAGCCAATCACAGCTCTTGTTCAATGACAAAATTGTAGGCTCTTTTGAGGTTAAAAGGTCTATTAAGCAAGGATGCCCCCTGGCCCCCTTGTTATTTGCCATCGCGTTGCATCCTCTCATTACAATGCTCGAAGCGAGTGTGCATGCTGCGCGGGGAGAGATTCAAGGCCTGGCATTACCGGGCAATGACCAGCTACTGGCTAAAATGTTTGCAGATGATTTGTTCCTATTCTTGAAGCCGTGCCCTCAAGTTGTCAGGAGAGCTCTGGAGATTGTACAAACATTTTCCGTGGCCTCGGGATCCAAGTGCAACATAGAGATATCAAGGCTTATCTCCCTATCGGAGAAAGACTCTTTTCACCCTTCAGTCTGGATAGGAGAGATTATCTCAAAAGGGAGTGTGTTCCGTTAGGAGAAAGTTGGACTCACTTTTGGGCCTTTCAGTTCTAAAGAGAGAGTGGCGCTCGACCAATGAAGAAGGGGCTAACGTTATGTTGAAAATTGACATTCTAGAATTAAGATCTTTTTTAAAAATGGGAGGAAATATTATTTTTGTTCATCAAATTGCATAATTTCACGCTGTCAAGACATAAATTCCGTAAGTCATACTAACTCTGTACCCAGGAATTTCAGAACTTTCATTGAAGACTCTATCTAGTATCTTTCATATTTGCGCTAACCTTTCTGTGTATTCTAGTGCACACCATGACTACTTCTCTAAGGCCTAGCACTACCATTGACTCTGTTAGCATTTTTAACAGTTATACTACAGATGATCAAGCATGGATACCATCTCGAATAACTATCGGAAGTTGGGTTCTACTGCAAACTAGGAGGAGGAAGAGGAGGCAACACAATGATTTCGTGGAGGCTTTCAAGGGACAAGTTAAAGAGTTTAAAGTGTGCACAAAGCAAGCGGGTGAAAGAGGTCCTCATACAACATGCTTTCTAGCATGCATACTTAAGGTTGCAAACATCTCCTCCAAGTTTTCCAAGGCATCGACCCAACTGTAAGTTATTTTGAGCATCTCGCTTAGTGCGTGATTATATTTGAAGGTTAAGTGGTGGATATCATCTTTGGTATGTTTCAGATATTTGTCCATTGAATAGGACAGATTGGCAACCAATTGAGAGTATAGTTCAGATTTTTTATGCTTTCCATGAATTTATTGGTGAGCAAATGTACCGAGGAAGACAACACAAGGAACTTGGAACCAAGAACTTCCATTGGTTGGGGTCGTGTAGCTCCTTTTTCACTTCCATCCTTTGACAGCAAGGATTGGTCCTTGCCAGCTTCGCAAACTAGTGAAAGCTTTAGGAATAAGTTGTTTCAGGATATACAAAAGTCCCTCGAGTATTCAATTGTCACAAAAATAGTTCGGCTCGCACTATTTAGGCCTCTTCAAGTGTTTGTAGATTTTTTCTTCGATGAGCAAATAAGAACTACCGCAACAATGTTCATTTGCAAGTCTGAGAGCTGTTTGGACTTTTTAGATGATAATTGGGATAGGAAACAATCACAGAGCAAAATTTGTATTTCGCAAAAGAATTCCATAATTTGCAAGCTCGTTATAAGCTCTCAAAATTTCTTAGTGTCGTTTTACTATATTAGATGTCATCTTCTTAGTGGACAGCTTATTCCACTCGACCAAGATACAGAGTATAGCCTCGAGAACAAACCTTTATCAATGGAGCTCTACTTTCGAGACAGTCTACTTACTGTGATGGAGACAATGTCAAGCACAAATCTTGCACAGCTCAGGGTAGATCTTACATGTGAAGAACTTCCACTTTTGCCGGAATTGTATGCATTCAGTCTCAACAATAGAAAGGTGCTTACTGAATTGTATGCATTCAGTCTCAACAATAGAAAGGTGCTTACTAAATGCATGAATTTTGATTGTCTTTAATACATTAAGACATAATCTAACTTTTTTTTCTTTTTATATTCCAAGACGCAAGGAGAAAACAACATTGTGCAAGGAGACACTCACAAATACACTTCACTTAATTGCTTCCACCGGAAGCTAGGTCACATACCTTGTGCATGTAAAGAGCTTTGATGCCATGGAAACCATGATGTACTCTTTAAAATGACTAATGCAGAGACATTTTGTGGCGGTCAAACAATGATTCAAAAATGTACATTTTCATTGTCTCAAAAATTTACATATTGTGTTGTTTCTGTCAAGATTTATACAAGTAAAATGCTCCCTTTCCCTACTACTGTCCTCTCCCCCGGTTTGTGCCAGTGGTTGCCTGTCCTCTCTCCCGGTTGCTGCCACTGGTCCCTTGCCCTCTGCTCCGGTTGCTGCTACTTCTGCCTCTAGGGATGCTAGTCTCGGGCATCCATTTGCGTCGCTCGAAATCATGGGCCTCTTCCATGGCTTCCCATGCATCTTGCACCTGTGAATCTTCCCTCTGTTCTTTCTCTTGCCCGTCGATGTGTAGCCCATTCCCCTACTTCTGTGGTGTCCGCATAGTATTGATTTATTCTTCTTGCATATTTTGAACGTCTTCTTGAGTCTGATTGTAGCGATGCGTCATTTTGTTAACGTGAGCCTGTTCGAACTCCTCAGCTCTCACCCCTTCCTCTCTTGTGCGTCTGTTTACCGAGATTATAATATGCTAGATGGCCATTACAGAAAAAGGTCGCACATCGTTGGGAGTGTAGTTATGTAATTGAAGTTCCTGTAGAAGCGTGATAATAGGAAAGTAAGTAAAAATGTTTCTTCATACAAACGTTGCAGCAAACAATGAAACAACACGATTACTTACATTCGGTACATCCAAAATTTGACTAAGGAGCAACAGGGCATTCAAGCAAGTTTGCCAGCCACCACAGCTATATTCATCAACTTGTGTGGGCATGGTTACCCCTTCGTGCCGGATGGTATTTTGTAGATCATGTTCTAACAAAACATGCTCTACATAGCATACAAGTTTTTTCACGACACTACATACATAACCACTTGAGTCAGCAACACATTACAAAGAGACACTACTTCCAAATGTACCCAGATGGGCCTTACATTTTTACACGATTCAAACTCCAATCATCACTACACCAAACCATCAAAGATGAGGAGAAATGTTCTAAATGCAACATGGTTTTTACAAGGCAATAAAAAACTCATGATTGATTGTATGCAGTGACCAGAAAGCACGCTAGATCAAAGTTGACTATGCTAAACCAATTCATCAAACTCAAAAAGGAAACTGCATTGTTCTGCAACATAGGCGATATCAGTGGATCTATTACGTATACTTGGTTTTGAACCTCAGGGGGCAGAAGCGAAACAGCGTGCCAAACATGAATCAATGGCAGAGATTAGACTTAAGATATTTCAGCGGGCTGTCACTGCCACAAACCCCAGAGCAAGTGGGGCAGCCTATCAAATTCCATAAGTCATTGACTCACTTGGTATTGACCCATATCCTAATGGTAGTGAGCCATTTAATGAATCAAGCGTGACTTATAAAGAAAAACTTGATGACTACCGCAAAGACATGGGTCAATACCGAGCGAGTAGTATCACTATCCAATTTCATAAGCCACTGTCTCGCTTGGTATTGACCCATGTCTCGATAGAGAACCATTTAATGAACCAACCGTGACTTTTAAAGAGCATGAGAATTACCACAAAGCAATGTTGACGACCTCATTTGTTGCGTTGGAGTTGGTGAAACTGCGCATGCACAGGAAGTCTTGTTGATCGAGGTTGAAAATGCAAACCTCCTCTGATCTTCCAAGCAGCAGTATCTATGCATGCAGAGGCGTTGTGCTGAGAAAAACTTGCAACTCCTCTTCATTCTCTTCGTTGATTTGCTATAAAATACTTGAATCATCTAATAAAGGCTCCTCGTTGGATGGCCCTTGTGATGCAGAGCCTTGTCCTTGCCTTTCTTGAGCTTTATCCCAGGCTGCCTCAGGCTCCTCCCTAACAGCCATAGGATCCTCCCTAACAGGCACAGGCTCCGGATCATTTTCCTTCAATATTGGTTCCTCCATAAATGCCTCAGGGTCCACCCTGGCCTGCTCTTGCCCCTCATCAACCCTTACTAGCTCCGGATCCTCCATGACTTGCTCATTTTGGTGTCTAGCTGGCTCCTCAATAAGTGTCTCTGTTTCTTCCATGACTTCCTCGGGGTCCACTCTCGCTTGCTCATCCCCCTCTGTGGCTATCTCAGCCTACCCATCTGTGTTGTTTCACTCGATCCGTTGTCGTGTTGTGGCATGTATATAGTGGGAACGGGCATTAAATGATTTATCTTCTGACTTTTTGACGCATAAGTATACTTCATATAATACTCATATGCATTAAAAGAAAGCTTTCTACCATACCTTAGTATTAACCTTTGAACTAATATAAATGTACATTACTATTAGAAAGTACTGCAAGAGAAGTATCAATGATTGTGCCTCTTTTTGTATGGGGGAAAAGCATTTGTATATTTCTCCTAATATCTCAGCTATACCCTACCATATATAAATTATTTTTTTCTTTTCACATTTATTTAATAATATTACCCTTCAATAATGCATACCTTTTTGGATACATACAAAAGGGAAGGGCCAACTAGAAGACTTTATGAAAAGGAAGATCCAAAGCTTCTTGTACCATCCCAATTTGAAAATCTCAACCTAAGGGTGTGTAAAATAGGCCAAAAATAATTCAAGATCTTTTAGTAGGCCAATTTTTCCTTTTGAAGCATGTCAATCCGAGTTACAGGTCACAAGCTACAGGAAAAACAGTCAAAAATCCTCTCACACAACTACACTGCAAGAAGAGATGGTAAACAGGTGAATCAAGTGAAAAGAGGTAATCTTGGTCTTTTTCCATAAACTAAGATATTGAGAGGATAAAAGACACAAGCATGTGAATGTGACACCTCAAAGATGCCTTGAAGGACAAGACACACAAGTTGGGACCCTCTGCTGGAGCCACACAGAAGATGCCTAGGTGGGGCCCACATACATCATGCACCCACGTGGAGCCTCAACGACCAAAAATTCTGAATTTCATGATGTTTTGAGTCCTAATATTGCCCATTTTAAGAAATATCCAAAGAACATTTGATTTGGGCTGATTCTTTATCCTAATCAAGTGATTATGTAACCTATAAAAAGGGCAACCTTCTCTTCATTGGAGGCAACTTATGAGTGAGTGAGAATAGCTCAATTCCATAGTGACACACTCATCTTAGTGCCATACTTTCCCTTGAATAAAGGTTGAAGTCTTGCCTCATCTTCTCTCTCCATTAAGGTGGTGACGACTGCTCGCATGTAAGATATATGATGCTAGTTTTTCTTTCATTTGCATATCTAGTCCAATACTTGTCTCTAACTCTATCTCTATCTCTCATTATGTATCTTTAATACCACCATCACACTTAGATCTATCTCTAGTTCTATTATTACTCCTCCTTTCATCTCTCTTGTTGTGTCCTAATTGTTTCATTGGAAGGTATTCAAGCAACAATTTTGTCAATGTAACGGGCACAACCTTCTTGCGGGAAACAATTATGTGCATAAGGTTAGTAACCATCTCTTCATCTTTCAAAAGCATCTCTCTCTCTCTCTTAAGGTTCTCATTCTCTTCCACAAACTCTAGAATCTCCTTGCTTTAGGTACTTCTCTCCCCGCAGTATCCTTATTACCTAAGGAAAACAATAGGGCTTGGGAGAGAAACTCTCTTCTTCTTCTCCTTTCACTTCTTTCACACTTTTATCTTTGAAGATACTAAGTATATCATTGATGAATAACCATAATCCACATAGAGGTAATTTATTTCATTTCCATTTTGTGCAATCTATTAGGGTCAACATTTGGATTAGTCGAAAGATTCACTTTCAGAAACGCATAGTGTTTCTATTTGGTCATGAAAGGCTCAACAAAATACTTCTCTCACCAGATCCCATCATACTACCTATTATTGACTATGACTTCTCTTTTAATGTGAATGTGGTTATTTTATCATGAATCAAGAGGATTTGTACTCACAACTAATCCCAATCGCTAGACAAAACATATACATTATAGTAAGCACAAAGCTACAGTTCCAAAGAGCAATCCGCAGCATATTTGGACAACAAAGATTAAATATCATTAACTCATCCATTAAACCTTTTATCCTACCCATGATACGATATGATCGTAGTCTCGATGTTTTCATTTTGTTTTGTTTTGACTATCTTTCATGAGTTTTCTCCATCACGTGTGTGTTTGTAAGGGAAACTGGGCAGCTTCTTTGGCTACATTTCTTTTTTAGCTCTAGAAGCTATGTTATCTACATCTTAGCTCCTTCTCATAACCCTTGAGCTTCCTCACAAACTCTCATAGCAAGAGGCCCGGTGTCCTCCTGGCAAGACCGCCAACTTCTTGACATATTTTTGGTGAACCCGACGCGAATCTGCCAAGAGTTTGTGGGTAACCATGGGTGATCATGTTGAGCAATAGGGTATGATTTTTGACCCAGCAACAATGCAAATGTTTGAAGCATTTGCAATGTTCATGCAACAACAACATGCTACTGAAAGAAGGGAGATTTCAGCAACGAAGGCCATACAAGCAGTCGTCAACAGAATGGATCAGTTCAATGGTAAAGATGTAACCAAGTACTTACGCGAGTATGTGAAGGAGATGGAGCTGCATTGCGTGTCAGAAGGTGAGATGATTCAAAGCTTTGAGCTAGTTGTTGCTCCAAAAATTAGGGAGCATGTTAGGGCAATTAAAGATGGGCATGGGAGAAATTGGGAAGAACTCAAAGTAGCTTTAAAGGAGGAATATTTCATGGAGGACTCGGAGAGAGTGACCAAAAGGACATTCTTAGAATGGGTAGTCAAGCCGAAGCAAGGACTATCAATAACAGAGCTACTTATGGAATTTGAGCGGCGATATGCACAAATCACCAGGACAGAAAGGGCCACACTAGATGCAGAGAAGACAAATATTTTCTTACAATCTGCAGGTAAAGAGTTTCAAGAAAATTTGGAGCTTCTTCTTGAAGATAAAGATGTTGAGCAAGGACTAAAGACCGACTGGAATGAAGTTGAAGGTGCTGTTTCGTTGCTTGCCAAACAACAAAGAAGAAGGGACAAGATGGTAGTAAACACTACAAGTCCTTCAACCTCAACTTCTGACAAAATGGTAAAGCCTACTTATATAGCTCCTAAGTTTGATAAGTCTATGCTAGATGAACTTGTGAAGGGAATGCATGACTTTAAGGTGAAACTTGCAAAGCTTGAAGAAAAAGGCACACCATCAAGGCCACTTCTTAGGCAAAGACAACATCCCAAAGAAGGGTTTGTTAATAGATGTATTTGGTGTGATAGTACAGACCATGTAAGAAGGGATTGTGATGATTTTCGAGATGCTTTGTCAAAAGATGTTGTCTTTTTTAAGGATGGTAAAATCCACTTAAGAGAGACAGGTCTACCCTTGAGAACTAACTTTGGGAAGGGGGGAATGCAAACCTTAGTTGAAGATATGGAAACTAACCATGCCACCTCTTCAGCTGAGGCAGCTACTTATGGAGTAAAAATTGAGCATCTTAGTGATGAAGAGGTGAATGACCATCATGGTCAAATTTGGCCAAATGTCATGCAATTAGCTAAAAAGGGAAAGCTTACAAAAGAGATTCTACATGAAGCAGGTGATTGCATACGTCTAGAAACAGGATGGAATGATCCAGTGGACTCATTGTCAGTGCATGCCTACATTACAAAATGCCAACCAAATGAGGCTATTGTAGAAGAAAAGCGCAGGCGTGAGAATGTTGATGAAGTACCATCAAAAAGAGATTCTAGAAGTGGGGGAAGAAGTGACTCAATGACTTCCCAAACAACACCGACACAAGGAGCGTATCCACCTGAAGTACTCATGGAGGAGTCTACAGGAAAGAAGAAAGATCAAACAAAAGGTAAGACAAAAGGCCCAACTTATAAACTACAATCTGATATTGAGGTTGCTACAGATTTAAAGAAAGTCTTGGAGGAAAGGATTTTGAATAGCAAGATTGAGTTCACTCTGGGAGAAGTCCTTGGCATTGCAAAGCATGAATTCCGCGAGATCATTGACATCATCAAGAGAAAGAGGCAAACTCTTGTTGAGGTTGCTCGTCCAAGGTTGACGGAGAAACCTTGAAGACACAAGGGATGCAGTTGCAAACTAAGGAGGATGATGGAGCTGTGGTAGGATGCTACCAATCTAGTGGGAGAGTGAAGCAAGTGCATTTCTCAAATGATGATGAAGAAGTTGAAGATATTCCTAGGAGCTACTATTCACGAAGTCACTGGGAAAGGGCTACTACAGAAACTTTGGTCAAGGTAGGTGACCTTGAAGAGCCATTTGTTGCCTTGATTGACCATGGTTCAGAAATAAACATAATGTCAAAGAGTCTCTACAACAAGTGCAAATGGCCGATGGACACGGATCATGGTTGGATGGTAAAAGTGGCAAACAATTCATCTGGTGAATTGTATGCAGCATGTCCAGGTGTGAAGGTCTAGTTTGCATCTTGAAAATGAAGTTGTGGAAGTTTGCTCTATGGAAAGCCTTTGAAGAAAACCAAACAGTTGGTCCAAAAGCCCATGTTGAAACTAAATACAAGAGTGTATCAAAGAAGGTGAAACCAGTAGCTTCACCCTTACCACCCAACAACAGGGAAAAGATTGAGCAGGCTTCTTTACAACCAAGTTTGAGGAATCCTAAAAAGGTTGGGCATACCTTCACAAAGGAGTCTTTCCAAGAGTTGCAGATTGGCCACGATGAGTTTCTAACACAAGAGGAGACAAAGTGCTTAAAAGAAATGCTTTCAAAGCATGGTAAGGCTTTTGCATTTGAGCCACATGAGATAGGATGTGTTGATCCTTCTATTGTAGCTCCTATGGTAATTTTCACAATACCTCATGTGCCTTGGAATCTACGGCCTATTCTGGTTCCAAAGACTCATTTGCCAAAGTTAGTAGAGCTACTCAATGAGAAAATTAAAATGGGGATCTTGGAGCCTTCTTGTGCTCCATACTCAAATAGATGGTTCACAATTCCAAAGAAGAATGGTTCTCTACGCTTCATCCAAGATATGCAACCAGTGAACAAGGTGACAATTAGAAATGTAGGTACAGGTCCAATTGTGGATGAGATTGCAAAGGCGTTTGTTGCAGGGAGGGCAATCTACTCAATGGGGGATCTCTACTCAGGGTATGATCAATTTCATCTTGCAATCAAAAGCAGAGACTTGACAACCATGAGGACACCTTTGGGTTTGGTAAGGATGTGTACCTTGCCACAGGGAGCAACCAACTCGGTTGCACATATGATGAATGGGATGAATAAGGTCTTACGTGACTTTATTCCTCAAATCACAATGCCTTTCATTGATGATTTTCCTTTCAAAGGATGTGAATAAAGTGACAAAGATGAAGCTTTGGATCTCAAGGGATGTCGCAGGTTTGTGGTAAATCACATAAATGATTGTGATAAATTCAAGCAATATTGTGATGGCTATCTTTGTGATGGACAAGACATACTTGTTGGACATTCCAAACCGCTTCAGTTCAGGTTGGAAGAAGTGAATCTTACATTGTCAGGGAAAAAGTCTATGTTTGGTGTCAATGAAGTGCTCATTGTGGGGCACATGTGCAGGCCATATGGTAGGAAACCTTGTCCAGCAAAGGTAGATGCCATCCAAAGAATGAAAGAAACATGCACTAGCATCACTGAGGTTAGAAGGTTTCTGGGAGCATGTGTCTTCTATGTTATTTGGATTCCATAGTATGCACATGTAGCTGATCCTCTTTATCAGTTGCTTAGAAAGAATCAAAAGTTTAAATGGAAAGAAGCACATGTAAAATCCATGAAAAAGCTAAAGGAGTTGCTCCAATCAGCACCAACTTTGAGAAAGGTAGACTATGAGAGTCAAAGGCCAGTAATTGTGGCAGTAGACACCAGTCCTACAAGGATTGGATGGGCAATAGGGCAAGATGACGAAGAAGGACGCAAGTATGTGGTAAGATTTGGAGTAAAGGAACTAAGTGCTCGCCAAAGAAACTATCCACAAATAAAGAGAGAGCTATGGGGTATGGTTACAGCCTTGAAAAATGGGAAAGAGTACCTAGTTGGTGCATGTGTGGTTGTAGAAACAGATTGTCTACCACTTCTTGGGATGATTATAAGCTGCTCAACACCAGACATTGCTAAATTGCAGTGGATTGTCTACATTAAGTCCTTATATCCCGAGTTTAAGCACATTGAAGGTAAAGACAATACAGTGGCAGATATGCTATCAAGGGCAAGGTATGAAGATGAGTCACAAATGATTGACGAGGGAGATGATGTAGGCACAAAGTTCTATTCTATCTCTCATGTCAAAGGTAACAATATCTGCATGCCTAATCTACTTGAATCATTCTTGAAAGAGCTTTATGAAGGTGATTGGCTTCTTATTGGAAGCTACTTGAGTACTCTAACAAAACAGAATGATTGGTCTAAACAAGAATACAAGAGGATACGCAGGAAAGCATATGGGTACTTTTTGAGGGATGGTTACTTGTGGAAGCATCCTAAACAAAAGGGTGCTACACCACAACGGGTTATATGTAAAAAAGAGACTCAAGTAAAGCTCATGCAAGAGTTTCATGAGAGTCTATGGGCTGGACACAGAGGTGTGTGGGCAACCTTCTCCATGTTGAAAGAAAAATACTGGTGGAAGGGTATGTATAAAGATGTATCTCAATTTGTAGATTCGTGTGTAACTTGTCAAATGTATTCAAATGTCCGACATCGTGATGGATTGCACCCTACATATCCACTAGCCATGCACTATAAATGGGTTGTGGATCTAGTCACAATGCCTTTAGGACTCTAGAAGATGAGATACTTGGTTCTTGCACGAGAGGACCTAACTAACCAGGTTGAAGGAAGAGCATTAAGAGCTAAAACCACAGAAGCTATGTGCAAATTCCTTCTTGATGAGGTAATTTGCCGTTATGGTTGTGTGGGAAAAATCACTGCAGATAGAGGTGAACTGGATGTCGAAGAAGCAAGGGAGTTATTTTCTAGATTAGGAATCAAGCTTTCTCTTACTACAGCTAACAACTCTGAAGGCAATGGAAAGAGTGAAAGAGGGCATCCTCCTATCATCAAAGCTTTGTCCAAGGCTTGCGAAGGAAGAGTTGGTGAGTGGCCAAAACTGTTACCATATGCTTTATGGGCTGATCGTACAACACATAGCTCAGTAACTGGCTACATGCCTATGGAGCTAATGTATGGTCGAAAGCCAGTGATGCCGATTGAAGATACAATTCCCACATGGAATGTACTACCTTGGCAAGAGGGGCTTAACAAGGAAGATCTCCTTGCACTGCGTATAAGGCAACTAGAGAAAAGACTTGAAGACATTGAAGCTACAAAAGAACGACTCAAAAATGCAAGGTTGAAAAACAAGGACTACTTTGATAAGCGACATCGACTCAGGAGCAAAGCAATTGACAAAGGTGAGTGGGTTTTAGTGTATGATAGTAGCCTTGATAACCAGCAGACAGTCATGCGTAAGTTCTCAAAAATATGGGTTTGGACCGTATGTTGTAAAGCATGTGCATGAAAATTCTACTTACAGCTTGTCTGAACTAGATGGTACAAAAGTAAAGATTCCCATTGCGGGAAACGGGATCAAAATGTTTAAGAGAAGAGGAGACAATGATCTAGACGATGTTGATGAGGAAGAAGAGCAAAACACAGGTGAAGATCAAAGTGAACATGAAGCTCTGGAATCATCCACTGAAGAAGAAAGCAAGGAAGATGTACAAGAGGGCTGATCTTACAAAGAGACAATGTGGCACATACCGGAGGATGTGCAGGTTTAGAGGGGGTGGATGTCATGTTGTGGCCCGTATATAGTGGGAACAGGCATTAAACGATTTATCTTGTGACTTTTTGACTCATAAGTATACTTTATATAATACTCATATGCATTAAAAAAAAGCTTTCTACCATACCTTAGTAATTACGTTTGAAGTAATATAAATGTACATTACTATTACAAAGTACTGCAAGAGAAGTATCAATGATTGTGCCTCTTTTTGTCTGGGGGAAAAGCATTTGTATATTTCTCCTAATATCTCAGCTATACCCTACCATATATAAATTATTTTCTTCTTTTCACATTTATTTAATAATATAACCCTTCAATAATGCATACCTTCTTGGATACATATAAGAGGGAAGGGCCTACTAGAAGACCTTATGAAAACTAAGCTCCAAAGCTTCTTGGACCATCCCAATTTTAAAATCCTGACCTAAGTGCGTGGAAAAAAGGCCAAAACCAAGTCAATCTCTTTTAGTAGGCCAATTTTGCCTTTTGAAGCATGCCAATCCGAGTTACAGGTCAAAAGCTACAGGGAAAACAATGAAAAATCCTCTCACAACTACACTGCAAGAAGAGATGGTAAACAGGTGAATAAAATGAAAAGAGGTAATCTTGGTCTTTTTCAATAAAATAAGATATTGGGAGGATAAAAGACACAAGCATGTGAATGTGACACCTCAAAGATGCCTTTAAGGACAAGACACACAAGTTGGGACCCCTTGCTGGAGCCACACAGAAGATGCCTAGGTGGGGCCCACATACATCATGCACCCACATGGAGCCTCAACAACCAAAAATTCTGAATTTCATGCTATTTTGAGTCCTAATAATTCCCATTTTAAGAAATATCTAAAGAACATTTTATTTGGGCTGATTCTTTAGCCTAATCAAGTGATTATGTAAAACATGGCTCCATCACCTATAAAAAGGGCAACCTTCTCTTCATTGAAGGCAACTTATGAGTGAGTGAGAATAGCTCAATTCCATAGTGACACACTCATCTTAGTGCCATACTTTCCCTTGAATAAACGTTGAAGTCTTGCCTCATCTTCTCTCTCCATTAAGGTGGTGACAATTGCTCGCATGTAAGATATATGTTGCTAGTTTTTCTTTCATTTGCATATCTAGTCCAATACTTGTCTCTAAATCTATCTCTATCTCTCATTATCTATCTTTAATACCACCACCACACTTATATCTTTCTCTAATTCTATCTTTACTCCTCCTTTCATCTCTCTTGTTGTGTCCTAATTGTTTCATTGGAAGGTATTCAAGCAACAATCTTGTCAATGTAACGGGAACAACCTTCTTGTGGGAAAAAATTATGTGCATAAGGTTAGTAACCATGTTTTCATCTTTCACAAGCATCTCTCTCTCTTAAGGTTCTCATTCTCTTCCACAAACTCTCGAATATCCTTGCTACAGGTACTTCTCTCCCCATAGTATCCTTATTGCCTAAGGACAACAATAGGGCTCGAGAGATAAACTCTCTTCTTCTTCACCTTTCACTTCTTTCACACCTTAATCTTTGAACATACTAAGTATATCATTGATGAATAACCATAATCCACATAGAGGCAATTTCTTTCCTTTTCATTCTGTGCAATCTATTAGGATCAACATTTGGATTAGTCGAAAGATTTACTTTCAACAACGCATAGTGTTTCTATTTGGTCCTGAAAGGCTCAACAAAATACTTCTCTCACCAGATCCCATCATACTACCTATTATTGACTATGACTTCTCTTTTGATGTGAATGTGGTTATTTTATCATGAATCAAGAGGATTTGTACTCACAACGAATCCCAATCGCTAGACAAAACATATACATTATAGTAAGCACAAAGCTACAGTTCCAAAGAGCAATCCGTAGCATATTTGGACAACAAAGATTAAATATCATTAACTCATCCATTAAACCTTTTATCCTACCCATGATACGATATGATCGTAGTCTCGATGTTTTCATTTTGTTTTGTTTTGACTATCTTTCATGAGTTTTCTCCATCACGTGTGTGTTTGTAAGGGAAACTGAGCAGCTTCTTTGGCTACATTTCTTTTTTAGCTCTAGAAGCTATGTTATCTACATCTTAGCTCCTTCTCATAACCCTTGAGCTTCCTCACAAACTCTCATAGCAAGAGGCCCGGTGCCCTCCTGGCAAGACCGCCAACTTCTTGACACCGTGATCCTGTCCTTCTGCTATTGATTTCAACCCTAAACGACTCTGTCTGTCGTGTACGAGGATGGAGAAGGAGGATGTTTAGAATATCCATGTTTCTACTATCCCAGATAGGTACTGGCCCATTGTAGCGGAACGCACCTTCGAAGAGTATCATAATCCCGCGGCATGATAGTAACACGGTGTGCATGGGCAGCCAGGATATATCCATCACTAAAGAATTCAACGAGGTAGTCTTCTGCAATTTCTTGAAGTCAGAGTAGAATATTGATGGCCCATCGCATGCCGACTCTCCATTGCTCGCAAATCTCTCGCACTACTCGCTGGAAAGAGAGACATGGAATAGCCGGTTGAACGAGTCGTTCTATCCTTTGATCTCTTGCAGTACACCTTTGTGCGCCTCATATCGGTGTCTTCTTGCTTGAGCATTCAAAGATTCACCTGTTGCCCTCCTAGGCGTGGCCTTTGTACGAGGAATCTCTACAAATAGCATAACAGAAAACGACATTTCATTTGTCAGCACAAGGGACTTAAGATTTCAGAAAAGGTCAATACCAAGCGAACAAGTGCATCGGATAGAGTTTTCCTTCCCTTATTCGCTTGGTACTGACCTCAAAAAAGTGTAATAGCAGACACCACTTATATTTTCGGATAGAGTTCTCGATCGACACAGCCCAGGAGTGGTTTTTGTCAACACGGGAGTCAATAAGTCGCTGGTAATTCTTTCCTTTTTGTTCCCAATTTCCAAGCTCCTAGTTTGAAGATCTTATTTTCTAAACGCTCGGTCCAGGATTTCAGCCTCAAGCTGGAACAAATGAGGATCTACAGGCACAGAGTCTCAATCCACAAAGACTCTCTGGGAGCAAGAAGGCCTGAAGACCTGCAAGGATTGCTCGCCGAGAATGGCTCTCTAGATGCTATCTATAATTGGCTACAAGAGATGAAGGATGAAGTGCTTGAGCTAGCCAGTAAATATGAGGAAGCTCTGAACTTTACCAACAAGCTTCAAGAAGAGATAGTCTGGCTGTGAAGGAAAAGGATTAACTTCTAACTCGTTATTGCCAGTTGTATCCCCCGAAAATTAGTAGGCCACTTTTTGTAAAGTCTGAAACTTGGCCTTTGCGCCTGTCGCTAGTGTTTTCTAACTCAAAACCCCCTACTTGGGTGTTAAGTTGTAATTTTGCTTCTCCCTTATAAATTCAAAACGCGTATTTGGTAAAAAAACCCTAAATCCACAACAAACAAGGTTTTCCTTCCCCTTATTTGCTTAGAACTGACCTCAGAAAAGTGTAATAGCAAACATCATTTATATTTTCCAAGGTCAGTACCAAGAGAACAGGTGCATCGAACAAAGTTTGCCTTCCCTTATTCGCTTAGTACTGACCTCAGAAAAGTGTAATAGCAAACATCCTTAATAAAGATGATGGTCAATACCAAGTGAACAGGGTGCAACAAACAGGGTTTACCTTCCCTTATACACTTGGTACTGACTACAAAAACTACAAGTGCACATAAGTGTAGTAGCATACCTCTTCACTGTGTGTAGAGTTCTGCGTCACTAAAGCACTACAGAACAGGAGTAAGAGAAGGATGCGCAAAAAGGAGGAGCACTAGAGAGTAAGAGGAGATGCGCAAAAAGGGTTGGGATGGTTTGCTTACCGCGTAGCGTCGATGGGGGTAGAGTTAATTAAAATGATGGGCAGTAGAGGACGCAAAAAGAGGCAGAAGAACGTTCATCTAGGGCGAGGGTATAGTTGAAATGTTTGGCGGGGGTACTGCCTCTAAACCTAGAATGCTTACCTCGGAGAGGGTGACAACTTCACTTATGTGCATGATTACACCTGAGATTGTGGTTGGTAAATCGTACTGCATGGGAATCTGAGCCCATTTATTATTGGTTGTCCTTGTGAGCGTAGCCCACGTGCCTTTTTCGAGTGACTGTTTAGAGTCAGACGCCGATCTCCCTTGCAGTCGCCATCTCCATCTCCATCTCCAAGTGGAACAAACAAATCGTCGTTGCCTTTGCCTTTTCTGCACTCTTCCCCTTGGACAGCTCTCATGATCCTGCGTTTAGAGTCAGACGCCAATCGCCCTTGCAGTCGCCATCTCCTCTAAGTAGAACAAACAGATCGCGGTTGCCTTTGCCTTTTCTGCGCTCTTCCCCTTGGCCACCTCTCGTGATCCTACCTTGAGAGACCTCCACTGGGTTGAGTCCTTTGCTGCCGCATCGCCATCACCATCGACACCTTCTCCTTCTTGCTGTCGGCAGCCTGCAACATCACCATCCAACTCGGTGCCATTGGATATTGCAAAGACAAGTTCTTTCTCCTTGCCTCTCTCCCCTTCCTGTGTGCGCACCGAAGCCACTGTGTTCTGGGTTTAGAGCACAATGGGAACAACACTCGAAGGGCCAAAGAGTGGTCGTTAGGGTAAGATTAGAAGTCTCACACTGCATGGTTGGAATAATTACTCCTTATGTGATCGTGCCTGATTTTGGGCATAGTGAGTGAGTAGGCCTATATATCTATCACTGATAACATTAAATGCTATGTTCTTATCCACTTGTTCCAAATTCTTGGGTCAAAACCAAGCAAATAGGGCCCTTCAGAGATTCTTGGGGCCCCTACTCGCTTGGTTTTGACTCAAGTGACGTCACCTTTTATGAAATTAGCGCACGGGACAGAACCAAGCGAATAGAGACCTTGAGGGATACTCGAGGCTCAATATTCACTTGGTTATGACACCAAATAGTTTTGTCTTGCTTTTTCTTTCGGTCATGGGGATCAGGAGACAGACATTGTGGGCAAGGATACATGTGAAGAAAAACTATTCACGTTCTTAAACAATGTCCGTGCTCATCACCGTGCACCAGAACTATAAGGAATGTTTAATGCATAGTTTTCTATACTGAGGATTATAGATTGCTCATTTCGGTACCTACAAACCCATTTGCAACAGTATGAGGAAGTCACTTGTGACAATTCCATGATAGTTGATGGCATGAGATATGTGCACCCAGCCGACCTTGACCCTGACAAGAGTGCTTCAAGGAGACTAAATCGTTGTCTAGAAAAGTGTCCCTCCAATGCACTGCTTGTACAAGACAGGTGTATGAAGCACTTCAAAAAGTTTCTCTTAGTGGAATTCTACCAAGGGTTTGTCTGTTACTTATACTTGCAAACGGATGGTGAGTCAAAGACTTCCCAGTCACATCAACAACTTTTGGTAGTTGTCCATTGGCACCGGAGGAAGAGGTGGAGGATGTCGAGGTGCAATTCGACCCAGAAGAAGAGTGGGTAGAGGTATTAAAGGAAACATTTGATGCGAACAACTCTTGCTTCTCTTGAGGATGCAGCAATAGGGTGCAAGCAAGAAAGCCCAAGTAAGGAAGTGACTTTGCCTCTGAATTGTGCTCCCAGATTGCTATGGCCGGCGACACCCACTATGTTATGCTCACAGATATCATGCATGAGCTCAATATACGGGAGGACTACTGCCTAGCTGCAATTGCAAATTTTTGTGATGCAGACATGGAGTTTGTGGATGATGATGGAGTGGACAAACATCTTATATTGCTGACACGGTTGTCCGCGACTCATAGTTCACTTCAGGGTGGCAACTGATCAAAGATACATTCAATGAAGCGAAGTCCAAAGAGGCCAATTTTCCAACAGATCGGTAGTTTGAATCGACGACAAAACAACTTGGATTGGAAAACATGGGTAGGCACGTGGCACCCAGAGCTTAGGTAATGAATAGTCATTCTATTCACTTGTGGGGGAGGTCGATGCTGGAAATGGACGAGAATCAAATCGTAATTTTTGTCGTGCATTCAGATGGTATTGGAGATGGCCCAGTGATAAAATATCATGATCATTTTTTTTGTTGGTAGGTGCTAGTGTATGACGATAGTTTCCTTAGAAGAGCAGGAGGCTCATGGCAAGGGCTTGTCACTGGAGTCCAAGGCAACGATGCGGCGTTGTCTCACTACATCGGGCATTTCAACTTCAAAAAGGTTTTAGAAACAATTCAAGTACTTGGCAATTGTACTCATCTCACTTACGGCCCATAAATTCATTACAATTTCTATGTAGATCATAATATACCACAAGGAATACTCCAAGGACAATGCAAAGTTCCCACTGTTTGCAATGAAAGTTATTACAAGATTGTGTGGTGGGCACACCCTCCCACTAAACGCAAAAAGACTAATTCTGACTCTACGTGTATTTGGCATTGGGTATGGGTGCTAAGCACTCAGAGCCCCATATTTCATGTCCTACACAACTCAAGCTATGGCTGCAGGGGTTGAAGACCCGGAGAGCTTAGATCCATACAACAAGCGGCTGTTTCTGAGGGAAAGAAGATGCCTGATGCCCGTGGGGATGCTGCCATCAATAGTGGAACGAGCTCGTCTACAGATCTTGCACATTGAAGAGGTACCAAGTGAGGAAGAAGGAGGTGCATCGAACAGGATAAAAACAACGAGCTCAGGTCCATCTTCTCCCGCTCTTGACTCATGACCGTTGCCACCTCGCATGGTGCTCCCCCGCATTTGAAGCTCCCCAAGACATTTGTTTCTTCTCTTTGCGGAAGTGTTGTAAAGACCGTGTAATTTCTGAACTCTTAAGAAGTTCCTTCTGCCTTGCTCTATGAATTAGTCGTCTATAAGTCCATTGGTGTAACTCTAATAGGCTATTGGCCTTATCCTTTCCTCCCCCATGTCTAGTGTGCTTAAAATAACCTGTTCTTGCCATGTAGTGGGTTTTTTCCATGCCTTGTGTGGACCATATTGATAGGCATGAGCCGTATGTCTTGGCAAAGTATGGACCATGGTTGAACAGTATGTGCTGCATTGAAATAAAACAAAATGGTCAGTACAGTACAATTTAAAATTTTGTTTTGTATACGTAGAATGCTAACCCACCATGTAATGTGTGATATGTTGCCCACCCCACCTTGTAAGGTAAGCCTTTTTCCAATCCAGCAAGGCTGCTTGAAATGATGTGAGCTTACTTTTGTCCCAAGAATGCTTCTCAACGTAGTGAAAAAACTTATCTAGTGATTTCCACATGTTCGCCTTGTGATTCTGGATTGCCCCACCACCAACATTGTCTTTAACCACTTTATGTAATTGTTTCCATTTGTTAAACATGTTTCTCCTTTCTTCTCTATGTGAATCTTTGAAGCTAAACCCAAGAAACCTTCTTGCCTTCACGCGGCCTATCGATGCTTTCCTAGGTACCTTGTAACGACTTTGAAACATCTTAGGGTCCTCTTCGATTTTGACATTGACTCCATGCAAACCAATGTCTGAGAGCACTCCCTCTAATGCTTTGATCACTATTTTTGACTCACTCTATGGCTTTAATGTCCATGTAAAACACATGTACAAATGAACCGCCTTTTCAATTATTCGACAGAGTGCATGAAGTGTACAGACGTGAACTCTACTCAGAGGAATATCAAGCACTGGTCTAAAATTTTTATCTTGAAGATGTCTGTTGGGAGATCTATTCCATTGCACACTCTCAAGAGATTGTGCATCAACCATGCAATATAAGCATGACTTGCCATAGCTGCTCCGTGTGTTATGTTGTACATACACTTAAGAGTCTTTTAGTCACCTGCCATGTGCCATTCCACTGTATAGTCACCAAATCCTTCCACTGAAAGAACGGCTCCATTTCTTTGTTCACTGATGATAGAAGGAATTTGGGTTTGACTAAAAACCCAATCGAGGATTTCAAAATTTTCCTTATCAACTTGCAGTGAAAAACAAAAACACAAAATCAACAACCAAATAATCAATATTTTTGTTATCATAGAGTGAACAAAGTATACCTGAAATGATCCTAGAGTTAGAATGTTATTTTTGGATTGCACGCTGAAGTATAGTGGATCCTCTTTCGTTATTGATGGATCCAGAGCTCTGTTCATGAGGGTAATGGTGACTCTCTCCAGTTTCTTGTTTTTCAAGACCTCGCACTCGTCGAGCTTCAAAACAAACTTGAGAACCCCACCGCACTCCTCTCGATTGATGTCAAAGAAGTGAACTGCATACCTTTGCAATGCTTCAAGAACAATGAAGAGGTTTTTGTACTCGTTAAACCATACCTCTCTGCCGCCCTTGCCTAAGAACGATGCTTCAATATGGAATGGTGACCCAAGTTTCTCAAACACCTCATTGTTTACGTGTTGGCGAGCAGCCTTTACATGTGATGGCTTTGGCATCCATGATCCTCTCTGTAGTTTATTTTGAGACTTTTTAGCTAATTCTTTGAAGAGTGCCCTATATCCCATCTGCGAGATGTCACTCTCATCAAGTATTGCTTGCACTTCCATTGGTTCCAGCTGATTCTCATTCATGAAGGAGGTAAGGAGCCTCCCTTTCAGCTTACAAAATTTTTTCTGAGTTATCATCTCTTCAACTACTTCTTTTAGAACTAGACGGCTGTAATGCACTCCAGCATTGAAGCCTGCACCGTTTGAGTTTGGATGCAGTAAAGACCTATCAAAAAAGCACCATGCGTTATGATCATGTATAGGAAAGTGTATCCATTTCTTAGTGAAGCACATTGAAGATACAAAAGCAGAAACAAACTTTGAGTTACCTTAAAGCTCGTATTTTTTTTTCCAGGCCACCACTACCAATCTTCATGTTGCACAGATCTCTTTTTCTTTTCCAACTACTAAGCACGGTGTCTTTCTCTCGCAAACTTGTGATCTTCTTCTCAAGGCCTTGGATTGTCTCTTTTGAAATCTTTTGAGAGCATGCTTCATTAAGTTTCTTCAGCTGCATGTTCTCCATTTCTAGGAAGTTTCTTTGCCTTTCCACATTCAATCCTCTCATTTCCAAATGTTCGGTGTATCCCAATAGCCCATCCTTGCCATCGCCTGTGAAATGTAAGAGGTTAGTGATATTAGCAAAAGGGAGGTGGTGTATTTGTCGTAGGATCCTTTGGATAAATAGACCCATCGGTCCGCAAATCCAAATGATGTTCCTTGTTTGTCCTTCTAAGTTCTTTCTCCCATTGAGATAAGAAAGACTCCCTCCTACGTTTCTGCAACGGTGCGTACTCTTGCAATATATCAACATGAAGATGATGTGTGTTCTTTCTTTGGGTAAGTGTTAAAGATGAAGGGTCTGAGGATTGCAAGTTCGCATTGGTGTTTTCATCAGGAAAAGAAGCGTTCTCCATTCCTAAAGTTGATAGAGAAAAAGACGGACACTCAAAAGTCATGAAATATCTCAGGTTTTGGGAGGGAAGACCATATTCTCAAGTTTAGAGTTGATAGAGTTCGTGTGGCTTATGTTTTTGGAGGGAACACTTGTAAGTTGGCATTTCAAATCATTAGTCATATGATTAGTTGGATTCCTAACAAGAGAATGAAGGATAAGAATGATAAAGACGGCGGCTACCTACCAAAGAATGTCATTTTGGCTTTTTGTTGCGCAAAAAAGTATCACATAAAATGCACAATTTAACATTTTCATTTTCTCTCTCTAAGCTGACGTGGCACTTCTTACAGGGCCCAAAAGTGAGTCCAATTTTCTCCTAATGACTTGCTAAAATTAGGTGTGTAAATCAAGTTATGGGTGTGTTATGGATGTGCACCATATTTCCTATTTACATTATATAAGGACTTGGGCTCATGTAGGAGTCGAAATTGTATATGCTAGAGGTCTCAACTTAATTACATAGTAGAAAGGCTTGTGGTGCATGCCTTTACAAGAGGCCCTTTTATGCAAAGAGGCTTCATTCTTAAGTAGTCATACTTGAGAGCCCACTCTTGAGTGCCTAGTCTATGGATGGCCTATCCTTGAGCTTAATCTCCATGCTTAGAGGGCTAGTGCTAATCCTTGTAATTAGAGTATCTCTTCTTGATTAATCTAATCTCTACTTTTCTCATTACTCTTCTCTTCTCTCTACATTTCCTTAATGTCATAAATTAGTTTTGCTTTGATTTAACTCTCTTCTACCATGAGCATTTCACTTAATTGATGATTTCTCTAATTCTCTTGATTTGTGCAGTGTGTGCACTCTTGGTCATGTGATTAGAGTTTGTGCTTCATTGTGTGCTTATGTGTGTGGAGGTTTAAGAGCCTTGAGATTAATGCCACTTGTGTTTGATATGATTAGATTACCTTGGCATGTGATGATTGGCAAGGCCAAATTCAATGCAATTAGTATGTGCTTTGGTCATGGATGTTTGTCTTGATTGTTCTCTTGTGACTCAATAACATTGAGAAGTCAAACTTTGGTGGACTTGGTGTGTGCTGGAGTTGATTGATTAGTGATTAGAGTATGATTATAGTTAGTCTTGCCATGGATAATCTCTACTTGCATTGGAAATGCATTCTCTTGAATCCTCTTATTAATTGTGTTCGATGACTCTCTCACACTTAGTTGTGTGATGTTTCCATGCCCTAGCTAAGTGTTGCTCTCTCTAGATTGATAATTTTGATGGAGTTAGCCTATGCTACGACTACCTCCAACATTTGGCGTCGTTGCCGGGGAGCGGTTGCCTAAGTAGAGGAGGATGGATGCTTTGATTAGAGTAATTTTATCGGTTTTGAGTGTGTGTAACTGAATTTTGGTTTAATTTTATTATGTGTGCAAGTAATTAGAAGCTAAATTTTTAGTGAAGAATATCCCAAACCCCTAATGTCACCCCCGATTGCACTAATTTCATAATAAGTCTTACTAATTTTGATTCATTTCCATGCTAATTTTGACTAATTTCATGTTAGCAATCACTAATTTCTACTAGCATTTGACTAATTTTGCTAGCCTAACCGCTAACATTTGATGTGTAATTTATGATAAATCCCCTTATCAGAGGTGGAGTCATCACTCTAATCAAGTCAGTTGTGCTAATTTGTGTCTAATTTGATGATTCGAGTGTCTGATTTTTTACCTACATTGGTCAATTTTGGAGCCGATTTGGTGGTGTACACACTTGCATGTGCAATGATATGTCTTTGCATGGAGCAAATGAATAGCTTGGAGTGTGATTATGATGTGAGTGTACTCACTTTCTTAGTTCTATTCTTGATTGATTAATGTGGTTCATTGTATGCTAATGACTTGCTAAAATTAGGTGTGTAAATCAATTGACCTACACTTTGTGCCTAGTTTGGTTCACTTGGGATGAAATTGATGTTCAATTTTGACTAATGAACCTTGTGTGTGTCAAGATAATGCTTCATTCTCTTCAACAATGCATGTGTGTACATAAAGATCATTTTGTTGTGTAATGCATCAAAGAGAAAAAAATTGCGATAAAATTCAAGTGTGTGTGCACCTAATCTTGAGTGTGTGCATGCATATAAATTAAACAAATTGATGGTATATGAATGTTCAATCATGTAATTGATATGAATGTTAGGTATTTTCAATCATTGGATATGTCTAATTGCCAAAAAATGGGCAAAGATTGAATGTGTGCCCCATTGAAGACCACTTAAAGAAAAAAGAAATTGATTGATGAAAGTTATAAGCTCATACCTAATTTTGAAAGGCCTTTTGTAGTCCATTTTCCTTGTCTCCTTGCTCTTTGTGGGAAAATCCTCTTTAGGAGGGAGGGCTTTTTTATTAAGAAAAGAGAAAAGGATGCTAATTCACACACACACCCTCTCTTTTGTCGCAACTCATTCCCTCCTTCATTGTTGGCATCTTTTCATTCATTTGCTTGGCTCCACCTTGGAATAGCATGCAGCAGGCCACCAGCTCTGTCCATTGATGGGTGACAATTAACACACGTCTCTCTCTCTCTCTCTCTCTCTCTCTCTCTCTCTCTCTCTCTCTCTCTCTCTCTCCAAATGATTTCTTGTTTTTTGTTATGTGTAGCTACCTCCTTGCAGTGCCCACTTGGTGCTTCAATTCTAGAGTTTGATGGTCCCCACAACCTCGCGTCACTACAAGTTGCATGCCACTACCATTGCATATATCCCAAATTTTGACGTTTTCTCGCTCTTCTTGGAGCTCCAGAGTTCCACGATATTCAACACCTTTGTCACCACCCAATCACACAACCCTCATTGGAATGATCAATCCACAATCATCCAGCCCTTGATCGATGACCATAGCTGACCTTGATTGAGATATCCCCCTATGATTTCACAATAGGGAGCTACATATGCCATCTTATACACACACTTTGTTTCATAATGAACTCGGGTCTCATATGTTGCTTCTTTTGTTGACTTTACTTGCCTGATTTGGAACACATACAGGCACACATACATACACCCTCTGGGGCTCTTGCCATCCACCACCCTCTCTAAACCCTCCCTTTCCCTGATCTGCCACAATGGACGGGTCGCCACTGCCACAGAAGAGTAGAACCACAAAGTTTTTAAAACAATTCAATAATTTTAAAAAGACAAAGGCTGACTCCCATTACCAAGAAGTAATGCCCACTTTCATCCTCACCCTGTGGACTGCAAGCACAAGCCCTAACTTGAAACGAAAATTTTCCTGGGTGAGATTACGTCCCTTTCTCATCTCAAATAAGCCTTCAACAGAGATGTACAAAACAAGCATTTATGTATTAACTTCAAATTGGCTCAAAGGAACTTAGGATACCAGAATCATCATGATTTTAAATTTTTGTGCACTATAGAGTGATTGCAGGTTGTTTGAGGTCATCACAAATTGAAAAATGAAAATTACAAATTACAAATCAACTATTGAATTTGAACTTCATTTTTTGCCCATCAATAGTGTAGTGCTCCTACTTGTGTTTGGTCAACACACTCCAATAATGAGGATATTTTCTTTATGCACAATGTATTCACATTGTTTTCTTTTCGTGAATGAAATGATTTTCTATATAAGTGCATGCGTGCAATAATTTCAGCATGGTTGGTTTGCATGTATTTCAAGTGTGCTACATGCTTGAAGGGTTTTTTATAAATCTCTACATGTGTTTATCACAGGTGTTTTCGGTGGTGTAATAGTTCTTCCTTCCAACGGTGTGATTTGTGCAAGGCTATAGAGGCACTCATTTTTCTTGCCGTTTGCACGGTAACAACTCCACGATATTTTTGTCAATTTTGAGTTTAATAAGTCTATCCACGTTTCCTTACCATGGAGCTTCTCTATCCAATCGTTAGGATAGAGACCGCTCTCCTCTCTCTCAGACTCCACCCATGCATCACTGGGATGCTCAGGGTATGGGCTGTGAAGGCCTATTTTAAAGGTGCCTAACCACCCTCTACAAAAAACAAGAGGAATAACCCACCATTCATAGCACACAATTTTATTATTCTATAGCTCGATATCTGTATAGCATGAGTTGGACAGGACAAGCAAAATGTGGTTGCTCCTCTATATTGTGGGTACCTCATACGATTTTCTTTTATCGCACAAAAGCCTTGCCAAAGTGCTTTTGTCAAAAAGCCTGCAATGCATTGCTAAGAGATATGCCAGAATCACGTGCGGTGCGCGCATGTAGCTTCTTTAACGTGGAGTTCTCGGCCTCCATCTTTTCAACCACACTCAATAAACCCCTGCACATTAAGTATTAGTAATGTGGTAATACTAAATAAGACCCCAAATTCTAGTTAGTACGCTCACCTTTCAAGCTGCCACCAATATACGTGCATTCTCAACCATTGTGAGAAGGGATTCTCTTGCATCAAAATAGGTGCTTCCACTAACGACATATCGCCCTTGGACAATATATCAATCAGGAAATATTTTTTGCAATGTATCATTGGATAACATTCTTAAAAAACTAAGGAGAACAAAGAGTGCTTTCAAAAGCAAATAGTACATACGTCGAAGGACTAATCTGTGCCCATGCAACCTCGAAGACTTGGAAGGGGGTCATTTTGCAACCCTTCTCTCCCCAGCTCACAAAAGAGATGCATTTTCGAAAAAAAATCTATTCCATTTTTGGGATTGGCTAAGATTGCTATCTCTACTCCCTTTCCCACATAGAAATTATCGGTCTCTTTCACGGCCAAATCATAGCTTGCCTTGTAATCATCTTTGTGCTCGTGGTACTCTTTACTCCCCTTCACTGGTAAATTTTGTGTATTCAGTCAGATACATTGCATCCAACTCTTCCTGCAACACAAATTGCCAAATCAAACTCATTTCCAAATAAAACCTATGTGCTTACCTAATGTATGTGTACTATAAATTTACAATTACCTTCCACAGTAGTTGCGGTAGCAAAGACATAGGTAGTCTAAGCCATTTTGAATGGTTCATTGCCGTCCCACAAAGTTTCCTATAAGCTTTTTCCCTATCTTCTTCATTGAACTTGTCTAATAAGGATTTTTGGTCCGAAAATGCTAATTTTTGCATCATAAATATGTCGTGCGTAGTGACGTGAGGCACATGGACTTGTGTCACCCTAATTTTAAATGAAACATTATATTACCAATTGATAATATCAAGTTCACCAATAGAAGTGCGAAGAAATTTACTTGTTGATCATGCCGAGGACCAAGAGAAATTTTGCCATCTCCACAAGGTTGCACTTCACAATCGTGCACTCAACCTTTGGTGTAGAGAATTCATCCAACTGCTCTTGCAATGCCCAATCTTTCCACGCATGGAGCTAGTGGTTGACGTCCCAAACAATGAACAGTCTTTCCTCCATGTGAGAGAGCTCGGGGATGTCTCTAATTTGGTCATCAAATATGGTCAACATCACTAGTTCTCTCTTGTAAGTGCCACGCCTATCGAATGGTATAGGATCTTGTCCAGGAAAAGATTCGGACACAATGAAGCGAGTCATCATGGGCTCGTAATCTCTTTTGTCTATAGAGGTCCTTAATTTATCCACACAATCATCATTCATTCTAATGACCGGGTTGGTCAAAAGATGGCAAAGGGGGATGCAAGGCAACAAGTGATTGTATGGCACAACATGTACATCAATTCAACCCAGTGAGATGTGGCTGCCAACCACGGATCCAAAGAAATCGGTAAGAGGATCATTACCCGTGTTTTTCGCAAGAAAGATCTTTGACATGATTGCACTCCCAGGTAAGGATGCTTGGGCTTCTTCCACATCCTGAGATTCGGTCTCTAGCTGGCCGATAATCTCGCTGAGATAATTGAGCATAAGTCCAGCCATCTCATCTTGGTTTTCAATTGTATTCCCTTTCTCATCATCGAGCACTTTCACGCGGCCTCGACTCTTCCTCACCTTTAAAGCCCCAAAAAAATGTGCTTGGTTAGTAGGCTCTGGTTGAAGGAACGTTTCCCTAGAGAGCAATCTCGCCTTCTTGATTTCCTCCAGCTTTTCGTTGGCCAGGTGAGATTTATCTTCAAGCCATCGCTTGTGGTCCTCCTCGATATCCAGTCCGGCAGCCTTTCTAGAGGCTAAATGTGCTACCTCCTCTGTGAGATGTTTAATATGTGCCTCGTTGGCTTTTTTAACCCGAGGACCCAAAAATTTAATTGCTTTTTGTACACTCCGAACACATAGATTCCAAGCACTTGGTTTATTCATCCCCACATCTTTCTTGAGCTTTCCCAGCACTTTCTTGGTGATGCTTCTAAAGAGAGGGTCTTTGAACAGGTGTGTCCCTGTAACAAGGAGCTTTTTCTCTTCTCCCATGAATTGCCCCTCCCTTTATCTTTCTTGAGTTGTAAGTGTAATGGCATGTGATCGGAAAGGCTTTTTGTTGACATTACCTTCATCTCTAACATCGATGAAATCCAATCAGCTTGATGAGAGCAGTAGCATTTGTCCAGTTGAGAGGCAGTGCAGGCATACTGAACGCTCGTGTATGTGAACCCAGGCATGTTGTTCCAAGGGCCCACTTCCCATAAGTCAATCATGGCCCACTTCTCACATAAGCTCAGCCATTTAAACTTTTCTGAGCTAACCAGTATACTGGCGGAGCCTGTTTTGTCCTTGTTTTTCACAACCATATTGAAATCTCAACCATCAGCCACTCCCCTTTGATTGGAGTATTCCTGAGATGCATCCACAGTTTAGCTCTATCCTTTGCATTGCAAGGGCCGTATACATTTACAATGGTGATAGGATGATCGTCCCATCTGATTTGAACACCAAGGACTCTTTCGGAGGGGTGGTTTAACACTGTCTTTGGCTCCAAATCTCTGTCTGCAATAAATAAGACACCACTGAAGCCATCACTTCCTTCTCCATAGATAATAATTTTTTTCCCTACAGCCTGTTTTCTCTTGCTAGAGCATCCAAATGGTTCTCTTGGATGGCCCAACAATTGACTGCCTTCTCTTTCTTCACTTCTTCCCAGAACAGAGTTCCCTTCTTTCGGGTTTCTAATCCTTCTCTTAAACCTTCTTCCTAACACCTTCAAACCTCTCATATTACTTTCACCTTTCAACTTTTACAATTTCTCTTAAACCTTCTTCTCATGGGTTCAAACCTCTCATATTACTTTCACCTTTCATTAGTTCTTTGAAGACCATAAGCACCCTAATTAACAAACAAGACGCCAATTTTAACAAGAAAATAGTCCAAAAAGACGGACCGCCTAGAAGAGATTACGATTCAAATCACCCACAAAGAAAATCCTCTACACATCACTCAAGAGAGCGGTTTTGTGGTTCGGGCCGCTATTTTGACGACGATGCAAGTGTCTCCGTTGACGTGTTGAAAAGAAGGTCCCCTAGGAGGAAGCCAACTACATGGAATTTGCCTTTTCTGAAGAGGAATGCTCAGCGGCACTTAAAGCTCTTGGCAATGAAAAGTCCCCCAGCTGGGATGGACTGACGACTGAATTCTTCAAGGAATTCTGGGATGATCTCAAGGGTCCTGTCACACAGATGGCCAATCAAGCGATTTCCAAAGAGTCGTTGGATGCAAGTGTGAAGAGGGGGCTTATCAAGCCCATCCCCAAATAGATCTGGTGCTCTCAATTTAAACATTAGCATCCCATTACGATGATGTCAGTAGCGTACAAAATTATTGCCAATGTGGTAGCTCTCAGACTTGCCCCCCTCCTGAGTCGGATAATCTCCCCCCATCAACACGGATTCATTTAAAGGGAGATCTATATATGACAATATCTTGGCAGCAATGGTAGGAATTGAGTATGCATCCTTCTCCAAGCAAGAGTGCATCTTGTTGCAGCTAGACCTTCACAAAGCCTATGACAGAATAGTATGATCCTATTTAGAAGAAGTCATGGGAGCTCTGGGGTTTTTGGGCCTCGCCTTTGTCACCTCATATGCACACTAGGCGTTGGCAGCCAATCAGAGCTCTTGTTTAATGACAAAATTGTAGGCTCTTTTGAGGTTAAAAGGTCTATTAACCAAGGATGTCCCCTAGCCCCCTTGTCGTTTTCCATTGGGTCGCATCCTCTCATTACAATGCTCGAAGCCAGTGCTGCGCGGGGATTCAAGGCCTGGCATTACCAGGAAACGACCAGCTACTACTCGCCAAAATGTTTGCAGATGATTCGCTCCTATTCTTGAAGACGTGCCCTCAAGTGGTCAGGAGATCTCTGGAGATTGTGCAAACATTTGCCATGGCCTCGGGATCCAAGTGTAACATAGAGAAGTCAAGGCTTATCTCCCTATTGGAGAACGACTCTTTTGACCCTTCAGTCTGGACAGGAGAGATTATCTCAAAGTGGAGTGTTTTCAAACACCTGGGAGCCCCGTAGGTGTGGAAGTAACCCACAGGCAAAGATTTCAATGGGTTCTTGAAAAAATAAGCTCAAAAATGAGAAGATGGGAGTTTGTTCTCCTCCCCTTCCATAGCCGGATTAGAGTGATTAACTCTTTTATGATACCGTTGTGAGCGGGATGGAAACACACACAACGCCTCTATGCTGACCCGACACACACTCTTGGGATGGTATACACACACACACTATGGGGCACCACTCGGCTTACACAACCCACCTGGCCAAGACAAGGAACACACCTATGGAGTGAGAGGAGAGAGACTACCCATTTGCCCACTCCACACAGAGTGAGAGACACACACACACACACCCAAAAAACTCAACTCAAAAGAGGAGAATTTTTGATGTTTATATACAACTGAGCTTGGGCCAACACCAATGGGGCAAATAGCTCACACAATATGGGTAAAATATGCCAAATACAATCACAAATTGGAGAAGAAGCTTCGCTCATAGGAGAAACTTACACAGCCAAAACAGCAGAAAAACAGTGAGGAATTTGGTAAAATGGACAGCACCATCGCGTCCGGAACGGCCCAAAACCCCAGTCTACAATGTCAAAGTGCTCAAATCCGACCTCTAATGAGAAGTTTACAGCCAAAACAGGCTCCAAAAACAGCAAAAACACAGTTGCGGCTGTTCCTCCTCTTCTCTCCACGTTTTTTCTGGTCTTCTCTCTGTTTTTTCAGTTCCCACACTTAGCTTTATCACTTGGGCACCCTTGGCCTTTTAGTTGACCTCAAACGGACCCCGAACAGGCCAAAAACTGGCCTTGCAGTGCATAGTTGTCACCCTGCTGCATCCATCAGCACACTTGGCACTCAACTTTTTTCAATAATGCATCCCACCACCACATGAAGTGGCCCCAAAAGATGGTCCTCATGATGACCTTTCTGCATAATTATCACAAGAAAACATCCACATTGTGCTTGTACTTCTCCACGTGCAAGTATTGACCCCATTCGACCTCCTGACGCCACTAGATGCCATCTGACACACCTGCTTACCTCATATCGTCGACCCATGGATAGCTTCCTCAAGAATTTTTACGCGCTACCAACTCCTCATTATTGTAGAAAAAACACCCTGGTACTGGTAACGATGAAAATCGATGCACTATGTACATGTTGTCCTACATGTACACATGTGGGCCCCACGTAACCACCTGGCTCTGGAAAATGGGAAATTCTTTATTTTATGCACCATGCATGTGTATGTACATATGCACAATACCTTGCTCCAAAAAACTCGTGACATAATTTTCCCATCCCCTAGCCTGCTAGATCATTCATGATCAGCCAGCAGCAAAAAGAGATATGAGACTCGTCACGTCACAGGTCTCCTCATCCCTCACCAAGATTGCTTGCTCCACAAACAACTCATCTTGCTCCACCATCACTAACCTGGCATGATATAATTTAAGACGCAATCCATTTACCCTTGACTTATGTTAAATCCCATCCAGGTTAGCCAACTGATATGTACCATTCGGAAAACACTCCACTACCTTGAAAGGGCCTTCCCACTTAATCTGAAACCTCTTTTGGAAGGTGTTGTCCAACTTACTGTTGTAGCGCAAAACCAAGTCATGCTTCTTGATACCCTTGCTTTTGACCTTTTCATTTATCTTTGCCAAAGCCCTATCTTGCATCTGCCCATAATGCTCCAATGCACTCATCCTATCCAGCTGAACCTCTTGTAACTGTAAGAGCCTCTCTTTGAATGCATCACTAGGCGGCCCAAGCAACTTCTCTAACATCTTTACTGTAGGCAACTCTACCTCCACAGGAAATAGTCCTTCCTTTCCATACACCAAATGAAATGGAGTAAATCATGTACCTGTATTCACTGACATACGGTAAGCCCATAATGCACTAGGCAATTCCAAATCCCAATTCTTTCCTTGGTGCTCTGTAACTTTCAAAAGAATTTGTACCAGCTCACCATTGAATCTTTCATTTAATCCATTACACTATGGATAATAAGGAGTGGTATGTTGGTGCCTAATTTTCATCTTCGCGCATAAAAAGTCTAGCAGTTTAGCTCTAAATCCTGGCCCCTTATCTGAAAGTAGCTCCAGTGGCACCCCAAACTTGCAACATATTTCATCATACACAAATTTTGCCACATCCTTTGCAGTGATCTATTTTACTCTATAGCCTCTGCCCATCTAGAGAGATAGTCTACTGAAGTCAAAATATAGCTTTTTTCCCTGCTTGTGATAGGTAACGGGCCTATTGCATCAATCCCCCACTTTTCAAACACATCAAATGCCATAATGGTTTTTCGTAGCTCTGGCTTCAACACTCTCTTCCCAAATGCTTGACACATATTGCAAGACCTACACCAATGGTGAACATCCTTGTGCAAACTAGGCCATACATACCCTTCTTGCAAGATCTTATGCAAGGTGATCTTTAGAGAAAAATGGCCGCCACATGCACCTTCATGATTCTCTTCCAGCACTCTGTAAATCTCCTCCCGCCAAGGTACACGTCTCAACACGAGATCAGCCCCTTTCATGTACAAGACATCACCAATCAATTTGTACATGTATGTTCTACGCACAAAACCATACTTCTTAGACTTCTGAATATCCTTCGGAATGATTCCTGTTAGCAAAAACTCCTCTTCTTGAGCCAAACTTTCCCGGCCATAATAAAGAGGTAAATTGGTCCTCAAAACAAATAGCTCCCCAATCATGCTTTGAGCTGCTTCATGTGCCTCTCACGTTCAATGTGTCTAATGCTCCATGCTTCAAACTTTTTTAACAGGCCTTTAATTCTGAAACACATTTCCTTCAAAGAGGTGTTCTTGCTCTTCCACACCCAACACTTGATTCACAACTAACTAGGCATCACCTTTAATGCTCAACCTTCTAACCCCATGCTTCAAAAAAATGTGTAATCCGGCTTCCAACGTAGCATATTCAGCCTCATTGTTACTATGTGCATTCAATTTGAACCCTCTCTTGCATACTAACTCCCCCTGTGGATCATAAAGTGCTATACCCCTTGAAGCCGCATCATGGCTCTTTCTGTATGAGCCATCAAAGAACAACACATGTGTATTGCTGATCTGTGGCACTTCTTCAACTACCCTTCTCACCATCTCTTTCTTAACAAGAAGGGGATTCTCCTTATAAGTCAACAAATCAGCTAGTGTAGCCCTTGTACTGTCTTCCACTAGAAAAGAGAACTCAAACTCTTGCAACTCAATTACCCATTTCTTGACCACATTTGACATGTTAGTGCCATTAATTAATTGTGGCAAAAAGGCATAACTCATCAAGAAAACAAAAGGTCGTGGTAGCAAGTAATGATGAAATCATCAAGACAAGAAAATATTACATTGGTCATCACTAGCTCTACTTCCGAGAATTTTTTCTCTGCTATCAACTTCACTCGGCTTGCACAATACACTGGCCTCATATAATGGCTTCCCTTCCCCTTTTGCAATAGCATGGCTCCAATGGCATCATCCCCCACTGATGGATTTACATTAAAAACTTTCTCCCAATCAGGAGCGTGCATGGCTGACAACCCCCCTAACACCTCTTTCACCTCTTGAAACACTTCTTCACACTTGTCATCCCATTGCAATGGATCATGCTTTGCCACTTGTTGTAATGGATAAAGAAGCTGAGAAGACAATGGAATAAACCGTGCCATGTACTTCACTTTTTGTATAAAGGTTTCCAATTGCTTCGTACTCGTAGGTGATGGAAGAAGAATAATAGACTTAACCTTATCTGGATCAGCCTCAATGCCATTTTCTGACACCATATGGCCCAATAACTTCACCCTTCGCTGTGCTAAATGACATTTCTTTGGATTTAGTTGTCCTCCACATTCATCATATCGAGCCAATACCATCTGCAGCTTCTAATGGTGTTCAGCCCTACTCCTGTAGACACAGAAGTCGTCCATAAAAGCTTTAACACAGCTACCAATGAATGGTTCCAATACCCAATTTGCTCTCTCTTGATAGAAAGATGGTCCATTTGACAACCCAAATGGCAATACCGTGTAGCAATAGCAGCCCCATGGCGTAATGAAAGTTGTCTTTGTGCCATCTTTAAGAGCAATCTTCAATTGAAAATAGCTTGACAAACCATCACACACACTGTACCTCTCATAACCTGCCCACCACTGAATCCAAGATCTGATCGATGAATGGAAGAGGATATGGGTTCTTCTTAGTGGCTGCGTTTAAGGGTTTAAAATCTACACAAATCCTCCACTTTCCATCCTTCTTTGGACGTACTACTACTGGACTCACCCATTTTGTGGTCTCCACTAGCACTATGAACCCTGCCTTCAGTAACCATTAGGAAAAGTTTGGACTCAAAAATGGGCCTTGTAAGAATTGTTGATGTGGCATAGCTTTCAAAAAGTGGGGATCGGTAATTTTTTTGCAGATAAGATCCAAACTTGTAGGAGGTTGGATATTTAGAATCTACTCTTCAAATGCAATCTATTGATATATAGCATGCATGTATCGAACATTGCCTTCATGTAGATCTAGAAAAAGGTGATTTTAGATTACCGTAACGGTAACAAAACCTGGCTGAATTAAAAAAAATGGCATAACTTTCATAGAAGTCATCCAAACTTTTCACACCTTGGCTCTTTAGAATCCGTTTTTCAAGAACTTTCCAATGATAGGTCATATCATGGGGTTCTAAGCAATATTTAGAGGGGTCTACCGGGTTGCTTTCTTTTGTACAACTTTGATGATGTGGCACTCTTAAAAGGTTCAAAAATGAGTTCAAAATTTTCCTAATGTTGTCCAGCTCTTCCCGCAAGGCTTCCATTTGCTCTTGACCCATCCTTCTTAGCCTTTGCCACACTGGATTAGCACCTTCTTTCATCTCTATATGCATCTCTTCTGCCTTGAACCCTCTAATCTCTTCATATGAAGTAATGAAAAAATCAGGAAAACTAGCCAGCATGTTCAAATATATCTCCTTCTCCATAGCTGAGAGGTCTCCCACTGATCATTTGTGTCATCAAGTCCTGCTTCTTTGACGATTCAAACTTGGTTTGCATCAACCCTTCAATCACTTCATAAGGCCCTTCACTTTCATCTTCAATCTCCTTCGGAACTACAATTAAACCAGACTCCTGGAATTCTTTGTCCATCAAAAGAAATGCAACATCAGCATCCTCATCACTGCTAGTAGTGCTATCACTGTCCTCATCAGACACTGTGGAATAGTCTTCATCACTAGACTCATCTTCATCTTCATAAAGCTCCTCCAATCGTTTCCTTGTGTCCATATTATAAAGCTTCTTGGCACCTGTCTTTCCATAGAGGCTAATAGTACCACGTCTCCAATCCTGAACAACTCCCACTACACGTAACCATGCTCTGCCCAATATAGTAGGGTATGCTCCCAACCCCGCTGGCATCACATGAAAATCAACCACTTCCTTTGCATCATATGCCTCCACTTCTAAGCTCTTTACAACACCCAAACATTTTACTTTTTGATGGTTTGCCAATCTGATGCGGAAGCCTGACACCCCACTCACTGTAAGACCCATCTTTTCAACGCATGAGTGTGTTATGACACATATTTGGGCTCCGCCATCCACATGACCTTGTCCCAGATTTTTTCTTTTGTGCCACACATCTACTATTGGGCAAATGTCTGGTAGCTCATCCATTGCCAACACCTTCACTAAACCTCTCTCTGACTCTTTCTCCATTGGGTTAACCATCCTCTTCCGCTGTCTCTTTAGCTTAAGCACCATCTCTATAAGCTACCGAAAGTAACATCTGCCTTCCTGTTTGTCAGATCCTCCTTCAAGTCATAGCTTAATTTCCCATCCCCTAGTGGAAAATCTGAAACATGTAACTTGCCAAAAGAGCCCTTCTTTTTCTCTTGGCCTTGACATCCTCACCTTCATGGATCTTTCCTTTCTTCTTACTAGGACCTGGGGCACTTCTTCCTTCCTTGTCCTCTGTGGTCCTCTTCCCAATAGGCATCACTAATGTATCCTCTAGCTTTGATGCCTTCTCCAAGGTGACTACACTTATCACTTTTGTCTTTTAGTTTTCTTCCTAAGTTAATCCACTGGTTCCTTCCTCTCCCTTAATTTCAATCCCATAATCATTTGACCTAGTTAGCACCTGTCTTGGCAATGGATACATGTCTCCCCCCATCCTTGGTGTCTTATCACATTGTGGGCTGATGTGTCCCAACTCTCCACAATTATAACATGTGGGCGTCTGCCTCCAGAACCTACCATTGCTTTGTCCAACACCATTCCTAGGCCTTTCTTCACCTCCTGGATGATTTGCAAACCTCCCTCAACCTCGATTATTTCCCACTTGACCTAGCATGTTTAGGCTGAGATTATTCATTAATTCTACCACTTGCCTCATGTCTTGCCTTAGCCCATCATCTTGCATTGTTGTAGTGACCACTGCTAGCATAACCTGAGGAGTAACAGAAACCATTGGTTCATGATGAACCGTTGGCATGCGACCTTGTAAAGAATCCATAGGCTGAAATTCAGACCTCATGGGCAAAGACTCTACTCCTAGCTGGCTCATTTTCCTCAGCTTCTACTCTTTGTTCCTTGCTACCTCTAGTGCATCTTCATATGTCCTAGGCTTATTTAGCTCCACTCTCCAACATATATTCTCCCAAAGACGAGCCAAGAACCTGTCCTTCTTCATCATGTCAGGCAAGGGTACTTGTGGTGCTAAGGCCTTGCACATCCGCTCCCATGCTAATGAAAACTTACGTATGTACACATCTACTGGCTCACCTTCCTTTTGCACCAAACCTTGTACTTCTTGCCACACTTTGTCAGGATCTTCTATCTTCACAAACTCCACTTCCAATCCATGCCTTAGATTGTCCCAACTCAATCTTACAGGTGGATCAGCCACACGCAACTCCTCTTCAAATGCCTTGGACCAAACTCGTGCATCACTCTTCAAACAAATCTGGAGAAGACGTAACATTTGCGCCGGATCATGGATCTGGTTCCTAATGCAGGCAACCTCCATCTTTTCCAAAAAGTCTTCTACATCTTCATCACTTCTTCCATGAAACTCCGGATAAGAGAAGGCAATGGCTATCCAAGTTACGATGCTTCGAGAACCCCTTCCAACACACATGCAAGAACCCAAAACTTTTACTGACTCAATTCCCATAAACTTCAATGGAGCTCAACTTTAGATAAGGAAAAACACATGCACATCAAATGAGTTTTCATAGTTAACATCGGAATTACAATAGGCAAAGGACATTCCAGTATCTCTCTTAATCTTCTTAGCACGAACATACAGACTATGCGCTGCTTGAAAAAACTCTTCCTGGACACATGAACATTTATCTGGATTCTTTGAGTTAAATGAAAAGGAGTGAATTCAGGGCCATTTTGATCATCCATTAAAGTCAACCATGCAGCTCCCAAGAAAGCACACCTGTCTTATCCTCTGATTTTGCCAAAATTTCAGTAGCATAACAGCATAAATGGCTTAAAAGACCAAAAAACCAGCCATCATAACTTGGAAAACTTTTGGCAGAGTTTTCCCAAAAGTAGAGCAGTAAGAACCCAAAATATAGACTGTATATGTATGCATAAACTGCCAACAATAGAACCCAAGCATCAATTAGGAATCACTAGTACATAGCCTATGGCGAGGTCACAAAAAGGGTGCTCCAGCTACCTGTATCACCGAAAGGATCTCCACATTTGACAATCTCCCAACTCAATAAAACCTCACTCTATCGACCCTCACACGAAGGCTTATGCAAATCTGGTATAGTCAAGTCTTAGAAATGACTATCTTCCAGACCAAGTCTCGGAAATGGCTAGGACTGCCAATTAATTCCAAATATGGCTCCACAATGGCAGTTTCCAAAAGTAACGTACAATCCAGTAGACAATGCGCTCAAACATGCACCAAATGATGCATACCCACAACAATAGCAAGTGACACCACTACTAGTATATCACTGTACTCCAGCTATCTGTACCTATGTGAATCACCTATACATGTCCCTATAACCTGTAACCTGTAGTCTGCAACCTGTAATCTTGAATCTCGAAGCTTGAAGCTCAAAGCAGAAGGTACTCGAAGAAGATCCTCAACGGGGGCACCAAAAGAATGTATGCGGGATGGAAACACACACAACGCCTCTATACTGACCCGACACACACTCTTGGGATGATATACACACACACTATGGAGCACCACTCGGCTTACACAACCCACCTGGCTGATACAGGGAACACACCTATGGAGTGAGAGGAGACAGACTACCCATTTACCCACTCCACACAGAGACACACACACACACACACACCCAAAAAACTCAGCTCAAAAGAGGATAATTTTTTATGTTTAGATACAACTAAGCTTGGGCCAACACCAATGGGGCAAATAGCTCACACAATATGGGTGAAATATGCCAGATACAATCACAAATTGGAGAAGAAGCTTCGCTCATAGAAGAAACTTACACAACCAAAACAGCAAAAAAATAGTGAGGAATTTGGTAAAATGGATAGCACTACCGCATCTAGAACGGCCCAAAACCCCAGTCTACAATGTCAAAGTGCTCAAATCCGACCTCGGATCAGCAGTTTACAGCCAAAACAGGCTCCAAAAACAGCAAAAACACAGTTGTGGTTGTTCCTCCTCTTCTCTCCATGTTTTTCCTAGTCTTTTCTCTGGTTTTTCAGTTCCCACACTTAGCTTTATCACTTGGGCACCCTTGGCCTTTTAGTTGACCTCAAACAGACCCCGAACAGGCCAAAAACTGGCCTTGCAGTGCATAGTTGTCACCCTACTGCATCCATCCGCGCACCTGGCACTCAACTTTTTTCAATAATGCATCCCACCACCACGTGAAGTGGCCCCAAAATATGGTCCTCATGATGACCCTTCTACATAATTATCACAAGAAAACATCCACGTTGTGCCCGTACTTCTCCACGTGCAAGTATTGACCCCATTCGACCTCCTGACGCCACTAGATGCCATCTGACGCACTTGCTTACCTCATATCGTCGACCCACGGATAGCTTCCTTGAGAATTTTTACGCGCTACCAACTCCTCATTATTGTAGAAAAAACACCTTGGTACTGGTAACGATGAAAATCGATGCACTATGTACATGTCCTATCTGTACACATGTGGGCCCCACGTAACCACCTGGCTCTGAAAAATGGGCAATTCTTTATTTTATGCACCATGCATGTGTATGTACATATGCGCAATACCTTGCTCCAAAAAACTCCTGACACCGTGTATTGCTTTCCTCAGCCCTGTGCTTAAGATGGCCAAGTTTCACTGGAAAGAATTCTTAAAACGGGTTAAAAGATTTCTTTGGAAAAACAACACAAAAACCTCTCAGCCATGGCAATGGGCTAGATGGGAGGTGGTTGCTCGCCTGGTAGACCAAGGAGGGCTCGGCATTCTTAACCCCGTATCCCATGCTGAGCCCTTGTGTGCCAAATTTATGGTCTCATTGGCTAAACAGGACCAAGACTGGGCTATCATAACCAAGGGAATGCTTAATGCAGTAAAATTGAGATCGAAAGGGGCAAAGTGGAAGGGGGTTGTGATGCACGACAAACTTCTCGCCCCGAAGTGGTATTATCTTAGATCTAGTGGACTCTCCGGGGAACTGATGAGGAAGTGCAAAAGAGCAGTTGAGGTTTTGGAATGGGGGGAAGAAACCAGAGACTTTAGGAACTCCATTTTGCAATGGTCCCCTTTATTATCTTAGATCTAGTGGACTCTCCGGGGAACTGATGAGGAAGTGCAAAAGAGCAGTTGAGGTTTTGGAATGGGGGGAAGAAACCAAAGACTTTAAGAACTCCATTTTGCACTGGTCCCCTTGGCTCTCTAAAATATTGGGGCCGCCGCAAAGCCCCTATTGGATAGAAATGGCCGGGAATGTGAATAATAAGGGGCTCATTCGACTAGAGCAATTCTGGGATGGTAACAGTAAGTGCTAGAAAACTGCTGACTCTATAGCAATCCAATTTCAATTGAATGGCTTTGAGTTATTACTAGTATACAGGGTGTTGAAAGAGATTGATAAGGTGGTGATACCAATCTGTGAACCCAATTTTGAATGGGGTGCCTAGAGATGTCCCGGGAGTAGCCTCTTTTGGAAACCACATTCTAAAGGTATTTACCATGCATTAATGTACGAGGCTAACTGGTGTATCCCCCTCAACAAATTATGGAAGAAGCACTGGATGGAAAAACGGTGGGAGGGAGTCATGGAGAACATCTGGAAGCCAAGGTGGCCTTAGTATATGAAGGTATTTCTATGGAAAGTGATGTGGGGTGCTCTGCCGACGGGTGTAAAGATACAAGAAAGAGGAATCGGGTACGATCGCAACTCCGCCTGCAGAATAGCTAATGAAGACCTAGCCCACCTTTTCATGGGATGCCAGGCTATCACTGGCATGGCTGGGAAAATATGCAAGTGGGTTCAAAGGACATGGAAAATTAAGTTCTTCAAGACTGATCTTCTCTTTGGTAGTAACAGGATGGGTAGTCCTGCTCTCCTTGTGTGCACTCAAATAATGAGATACTACTTCTTTCACCATTTTTGGCAAGTAAGGAACCGCTGCGTGTTTGAGGGGGATCTGTGGCAAGATTTTGTGAAATCATACAAGAGAGCAAAGTGATGATCCACATGATCGGAGGCAAACAAGCCTCAGAGGATTGGTATAGAACCATACATGTCATGATGACAACTTGTAATAAGTAAAACTTTGGAGTAGGTGTGGTATCTGTGTCAAGCAGAAAACTTGTAATCTTTTGACCCTCAAGGCTCGGTCTGAGCTTGAGGTTGGTGTATTTTCATGATGTTCTTAAAACTATCCACTCACAATTGTGAGTTTTGCAAAAAAAAAAGAAAAAAGAGAGAAATGAAAGAAAAGAGAGTGAGAGTAGAAGGTTTGGAAAGGTACGAAGGAATGGAAAAAAAATTGCTTTTCTAAAAGATAGATATCACTAACCTTAAGGAACAGGAGAAGTATGAGGAAAAATAAAGATTCCAAGAGTAACCTTTTTATAGGCATTTGAAAAGCGAGGGGGGTCCACAAAGAAAAGAGAGGGGGAGTCCAAAACAAGGGGAGGGAAGGGGGGCGTCCAAAAAAAGGGAAACTTTTTTGTCGAAGGGGAGGGGAGGGTGTTTCAACAAAATCAAGGGGGAGGAGGCTCATTTTGGTCGGCGCAAGGGGGGCTCTCGCAAGGGGAGAGTGGGCGATGGGATGGCAACACCGGTGCAGGACAAGGAATAGATGGGGTGGAGACAGGTAGGGGCATGGAGGGAGGGGCGTGAGGGGGGCCGCGAGCAGGGGCAACTGGGTGAAAGGGGGCACGAGGGTGACATGAGGCGCACTGGGGACACACGAGGTGGGTTAAGGGTAGGTGGGGATGCGGGGGTAGCTGGGAAACAAGGGATGTGAAGGGGGCAAAGGGAGCAGCGGTGGTGCACGTAGGGGGGACAGGGGATAGTTGGGGACGCAGACGTGCAGAGAGGTGGTAAGGTGACACGCGGGGGGCAAGGGACGCTGGTGGTAGGGAAGGCGCACAGGGCGAGGGGGATAGGGGGCAAGTGGGGACGTGCGCAGAGGGAGGGGCAGCACGGGGATAGGGGGGGAGGGGGGGACGCAAGGGCCGTTGCAAAGTCCATGTGGTAGTCCAAATGGATTGCGGACCACTTGTAGTACACGTGGACTTTGCAGGGGCCCCCCTGACCTCCCATCACCACGTCAGCCCCCTCGTTGCCCATGTCGCCACCACACCCATGCGCGTCCTCCTTGCTGCCCCACACTCCCCATGCATTTTTACTTCTACCGACCCGTCCCTTGCATGCCCCCCTCTTCCACTCCATGGCTCTTCATCGCCCCCACCCCCTTCGATTCCCTTAGAACCCCCCTCCCCTTGCCCCCCCCCCCCCCCCCCGCGCCTTCTCCCGCCCTTCGCTACCCCCTACATCCACACACACACACACACACACACACACACACACACACACACACACACACACACACACACACACACACACACACACACACACACACACACACACACAGAGAGAGAGAAGGGGGGGGGGGGGGGGGGAAAGAGGGTGGGTCACATGGGGAAAGAGAGAGAGAGAGAGAGAGAGAGAGAGAGAGAGAGAGAGAGAGATATGGGGAGAGAGAGAGAGAGAGAGAGAGAGAGAGAGAGAGAGAGAGAGAGAGAGAGAGAGAAAGGGTTGGTGGAAGTCCACACATGGAGAGAGAGAGAGAGAGAGAGAGAGAGAGAGAGAGAGAGAGAGAGGGGGGGGGATTTGGGTCCCTGTGATTCACATGGGGGGAGAGGGAGAGAGAGAGGGGGAGCGGGGCTTCACTCACACAAGGAAAGAGAGAGAGAGAGAGAGAGAGAGAGAGAGAGAGAGAGGGGGGGGGGGGGGGGGGGGGGGGAGGCAATAGAGACGGGAGGATTTGAATGTGTGTGATTCACACAGGGGGAGAGTGGGTGAGAGAGAGAGAGAGAGAGAGAGAGAGAGAGAGAGAGAGAGAAAACAGGAGAGGGCAATGCAATTTTAAAAAACCAATTTTAATATGATTTTAAAAATTATTAAATATTACTTATAACTACTAAGATCAATATAAAATTCTCTTAGATCCTTTAAACGCAACTAACACTTTCACTCTCATCTTTTCAATCTCCTGCAAGAGATTTCTACTCAAAAATCATGTCATGCACTAGAGTCTTCTCTTCTTTTGAAAGGGCTTTTCCCTTTACCAATGTGAAGATTATTTTTGGGGTTAAATATCTATAGGAGCAAGTTTTGCCATAAACTTTTTCTTCTTTGCATGCAATTGTCATGGTTGGGAGTGAAGAGTTGATAGTGCCAATGGAAAGAACAAGCAATCACTTCGGAAAGGAGTTTTATATTGTGGATGAATCTCTTTCTACAAAGTTCGTGGTGCTAGTCAAAGATGACACAGTCTCAAATTCTAGTGGCATGGCTACTCCATTAGAGGATGCTCCCTACATAGACCTTACTAGTCCAAGAAAGGAGCAACTCTTTGGAGAGCAAGCATTGCAAAATTCTATCGAGGTAAGGAGTACAAAAAGTATTTTGTCATCTTTTAATGCAATGACGAAGCTTAACACTAGGTTGGTAACCTAACTGGACATAAAAGTGTCCTTTCAAGGTTTTGAAAAAAACCTCCAAAACCATAGTAGATCCACTCATTTTGTAAAATCCTTCCATGAGGTTATAGTTCAAGGCCTACTACACATGGAAAAAATAAGAAACTTGTAAAATTTCTCATCTTTTGGTCACACCAAGCCTCCAAAGTTGATGGACCAGTACATTTTCATCAAAACAGCCATTTCTTACGTTTTGTTGCATAAAAATAAGATTAGGGATTTTTGTAGGACTTTAGATAAATTCCCTAGTTAACTTCAATGGGTTGGTGATTAGAACATATAATTGCTTCTCACTCACTATTTTTTGTTTTGCCAAAGGAAATAGGTACAAAAAAGTTGAATTTTTACCATTCTGCAAACCTATCATCAAAGTTTCTATAGCCACGCTCAATACAAATAATATATGCATGTTTTCTTAGTTGCCTATTGTCCTTTAGGTTCATAAGGAGCCATGGAGCATGTCAAAAGAATAATACATCTCTTACCAAGGGGAATCTTGGGGACAAAGATGAAGTGCTAAATCCAGCAAACATGAAAAAATTGGGTTCAACATTATGAGTTGTAGAATCCCATAAAAACTATTCAATATCTAGCCAAATTTGATCCTTATGACTAGATATGGTTACTACCTACAAAATGCATGTAGTTGTCACAAGAAACTAACAATAACAAATACACAAATCCATATATGGCATACATAAACCGCCAAGACCATGGCAACATAGCTCACTCTTGCATGAGTGGCTCTCTGGACAAATGCATATCCAAAAACCTGTGTACACCTATGAATTTGTTGGTTGCTGCAGAAAATACTCCGTGTGTGTGAGATATACCAAAAACAGTGTTTTTGGGACCCGAAAGTGCACAAATAAACCTGCTTCTGTACCTACTGTAATTCAAAGCAGAATTTCAGCAAATAGACATCACCATCGCGTCCGGAGCGTGCCAAAATCCTGACCTAGACTCCTGGATCATGTAGATCTGACTCTGTATGACGGAGCTACGCAAAAAACTGCGTTTTAGAGCCCGAAAATGGCAAAAACGAGCTGCACACAGTCTTGAACCTGCTTCTGCTCCACCTTGCGTGATGCAATGTCCTCTCAATGCAAGCTCCAATGCAAGAGCTCTGCCACAACAGCATCCAAGCACTCGAATGTCAAGCTCTCCTCCGCCGAGCACTTCTCTAACGAGCTCCACTGAGCTCAAAAGCTCCTCTCACCAAGGAAGCCGCAACCGCCTCCTCGACCAAGCTTGACCACACCAAGCTCCTAAGCTCCAAAGACAATGCTCCTCAAGCTAAAATCGCTCTCCGTGAAACTCCGCGATCGAACTCCACCATCGAGAGCGAGCGAGCTATCGCCTCGAAGCTCTCAAAGCCGTCGTGCTCTCCGCGGTCACCATAGCTCTGATACCAATTGAAGGGGATCGGGGAGTACCACAGACGGAGAGTGAGAGAGAGAGAAGGAGACACACACACAATGTGGGTGGGGAGACTCCAAAAGAGTGGCAGCTCCCCCTATACAGTATACTCACTATAAGTATAGGGTAACAGTGGGCGGGCGCCCATGACCTGGGCGACCGGTCAAGGCACATAGGCCTTAACCTATGTATAAGGTATACAAGTCAGTGGGCGCCCAGACTCTGGGCGGCCGGGCAAGGCACAGGCGCCTATACCCCAACAACCTCCCACTTAAAGGCGGTTGTGCCTTTAAGCAAGAGAACCTAGTCTAAAGACTACAAAAGGCGAGAGAAAACCACTCTCCGTCTGTGGTACTCCCCGATCCCCTTCAGGTCACCGCAACAACCATCCATAGCATAGCTTTCTAGCTCTAACATACTCTTTTCAATACTCAAGGAAAGTCTATTGTCTTCTAAATCCTAAGTTTTCCCCATGGTTGAAGTACCTCGTAGGTCTATTAATGGTAGCTACTTAACACCTTTCAAACTCTATGTATGTGGTCTAGATAATTAGAACATGTTCAAGAGCTTGTGAGGTGCTACCCACATCAACAAATTTTGCTTTAAATTCTCGAGCATGCATTTCTGCTTGAATTGTTTTTTCTTTGGCAAGCTGTTCCTATAGCTCTTTAATTTGTTGCTCCTTTTGAGCCTTTTTGTAAGCATCACAATGATCAGTAGGTTCCTTTGCAGATTCTCTTGTTGCAACTCTACTTTGAGTTCCTTGACTTCTTATGAATGTCCAGTAGAGGGAAGAGAAATAGATGTTGTTGGTGTTGCAGCTTGATTGTCAAGGAGAGTAGAGAGGGTATGATTCAAAGCATTATATGAGTCACATAGCTTTGAGTGCCTCTTTTGCTCCTCTAGACTCTCTTTGATCTCATTGCACTCCACTTGAAAATGACTATTTTCTTCAATTTCCCTCTCTAGATCTTTGTACACAATTTTAGCATCTTTCTTGATCTTTTTTAGACCTGTTTGTAACTTCTATTTGTCCTTTGTAGACCTCTCTCTAGCTATTTAATCTTTGCTATCTCTTGACTTGCTTTCATCATGGAGGCTTTGGCATATTTTGCTTCTTTTTTATGGGGCCCAATCACCATTTTGTGATTGAATTAGAGTTCCAATATGTCATTTCTTGGAGGTCAAATTTTTGAACTATTCTCATGCACACCTTTTCCTCAATGGGTTGCAAAGGAGGAAGATCTATTTTCCCCATGTACCCTTGTCTTTGTGATGTATCAGCATGTCCTTCTGCTCTCCTTCTAGTTGTGGAGGAGACTTTGGTATGTTGGAAGCTTTTTCTTGTGCTAAGTACACACAATAGCAAGCTTTTTCAAGATGTAGTGGCTCTACATCGTGACGATCATGTACCGCATTTCCATGTTCCTTCATTTGTAGCTCCCAAATTTGCTACTCGAGAGACATTTCTTGTCCAGCTTCAGTAAGACATGTAGGATCTTGAGAGAGAGGATCTGTAGAAGCATGTCCTTCTTCATGCACATTTGTAAATGGTGGAGATGGTGGTTTCGAAGATGTAATATCCCTAGTTATCTCTACCATTCTTGTAGTAGTAGCCATTTCTAGAACAATCTCCTCTAATGTTGTGTAGTTGAACCGCAAGGAGAATCCAAGATGGAATCAAGATTTGTATTCCATTGTCTCTTGGATTGCAGATCTCTCTGATTAGCTTTGCACTTTAGCACTGTATGGATTCTTTGTTTTTGAGCCTCAATCAATTTGTGGTCGTCTTGTAGTTTGTCTTCTCTCTTCTTTGAGATTTTTTAGCTGAGAATTTAATCTTGAGTCATCTGAGTTTAAGGAGGATGAAACTTGATGTGTGTTTGTGGCCTTCTTCTACTCTTTGGCCCTCCTGGCAAGTCTTTCTTCTCAGAGTTGTTGAGCTTCCTCCATTATTCCGCATAATGTGATTTTTCTTTTAACAAGGGGGGTCTCTATTTCCTTTTCTTCTTTAATTTTCTAGTACTCTGAATGGATATTATCTTTTCTTTTGATTTCTCCATGGAGATGTATGTCGTACTTTGTGGATTCATTTGTGGTGGGTACCTTTGAGCTTGAGCCACACGTCTTTCTTTTTGTTGGAGTAGGGACAGCACTCCGTACTACTTGGACATTATGCATGGACTTATGTAGAGGTTCTAGTTGTGACTTTGCTTCAAGGAGTCCTTCAATCATTCCCAAGTGCTTGATATGCAGTGCGCATCACAATCAGTACAGCATTCATATAGCTGTTGTTGTTCTCATTACTCTTTAGGTTTTCCTTTCCAAATTGTAGCTTCCCAAATTGCATTTGATAACATGATGCTTCGATAATCCAATGGCCATAATTATTACCATATGTAGGAGTGGCTTGATGTATCTAGATGGCCTTTGCACTTTGAGGTGTCGAGAAATTAGTCACAATGAAAGCTCTATTTTTGCGTAGATTAAGTCTTTGTAGGTGAGCTTGTGGCCCTGCTACTTGATGAAACCTTTGTCATTGTCAATCTCCATTGTTTTTTTTAGCAAGTTGTGGTAACTAGATGGTAAGTGGAGGGCTTGGCAAATGATTTTAGTTGTAATCTTTACTTGCATTGTAGCTCCATCTTTGTATGTGAGAGTGGCTTCCCCATTGTACTAGATTCTTGACACTAGTTCACGTTGGAGAGGGGGAATGGGAACACCCCTGGAACACAATAAGTTGCCTCAGTATAGCTTAAGTCATTCACAGCACCTCTATCCTCTCAAAAACACCTTCAAAATATAAAATTTAGACTCATAGGCCATCGCTTACACACTTCTCAACACATGCATGCTAGCAAGACCGCCACTTAACTCACCCACACTATCAATGCCCGTTTCAACACACCCGAGGCACACCACTGCTCAAGTTTTCCCTCCCTTTGCACCACAAAACGGGCCATGGGAACATATTTCTGCCGGCATTAACACACACAAAGAGCAAGGGAAAAGAGAGGGGAAGGGGGAAATGATGCCAAAAATGGGAGGCAATGGATTTCAATTCCTAAGGAAGGGCACGTAAAACCATCAAAACGCCAACAAATGAAAAGCTCATACAAAGAAAACATCACCAAAGGCTCACACTTGACCTTTTTCACTTCACTGCACACAAAACCGTGGGGGGGGGGGGGGGGGGGGGGGGGGGGGGTGGTGGCTTAAAAAGAGCAAAATTTTGTTTTTATAGAGCCCTATGGGCGGTTTTGCAAACTTGCATTTCTTTGGTCCATTTTGAGGCTGACTTAACAACTTTTGGCAAGCTTTGACTTTCGGGGAGTAGACTTCTTTTACCTCTCTTGCCTCACTTCATCTAGAGGGAGGCACTAGTGCTAGTGCCTAGCCCCATTTGCCTTCAAAAATCTTGGAGGTCAATGGCCCATCTGAATGGAACCGCAATTGGGTGCCCCTGCCATGTTATTATTGTCCATCAATGCTGAACAACGCCACCACCACAACCAACCGTTTTATTGCACCGCTGCTCGATGACCAAAAACGCCGCATGCGTCCCAAGCACTACCTCACACAAGGTCGCCATGTCCACACCAAAAAGGCCCTTAATTGAGCAAAACTTTGTTTTTATAGAGCCCCTTAAATTGAGCAAAACTTTGTTTTTTATAGAGCCCTATGGGCCTTTTTGGAAACTTTCATTTCATTGGTCCATTTTGAGTCTTGACTTAGCAACTTTTGGCAAGCATTGACCTTTGGGAGTAGACTTCATTTCTCTCTCTTTCCTCACTTCATCAAGAGGGGGGCACTAGCAATAGTGCTAGTGCCTAGCCCCATTTGCCTTCAAAAATGTTGGCGGCCTATGTCTGGAAGAGGCCCATAGTCAAGCTCCCATTACCACATCATCATTGTCTATTGACGCCTAATAGCACCATCGTCACCAGTCGCTATCACGCCGGTGTCAACAACCAAACCATCGCGTGCGTCCCGTGTATGTGTGTGACCATTGCAATGGCCATGCGTTCTTAACCGCCGCAACAACGTGCGGGTCACACACTAATAGCATTTAATAGACCATGATTCCTTTTTCATTCACAAGACTTTTGAGCCTCCTTGGGACACTTGTCGTGCAAACAAAATTGAACAACCTTTGTCCATAGTGCAATAAGGCCTTTAGTTGGTCAAAAATCTCGATTACCGTGCAAAAAAGGAGGAACTCAAATTTAGATCCGTGCACATGCTTAATTGAGTCAACAAAGGACATGTTGGATTTATTTTGTCTTTGGTGCATCCAACTGTGCGCGCAAGAATATTTCTAGGCAAGATTCATGCATAGTCAAGCATTGCAACACACTAGACGTCATTAAAAGCGTGATAAGGAGAAGCCAACCATCAAAGGGGCCGTGATATAAGATGACAACTTGTCTTATTTAACGGGTGCTTGACTATGTTGTCGTCCCTTTTTCATCCATTACTCACACACGGACACCTAAGAGCCAAGCCCAACTATGAAGTGGCCACACTTGTCCATATAAACTTCTATAGATGGATGTATCATGTCACATATGGACTTCCCTAGAAAGTAGCAACAATAGAACAGTTGACATTGTGTGTCAAAAGAGCCTTGAGTATTGAAGTTCAGTAGCTTGCATCGCATATGCTGAAAGGGGGTGAAGAATCTAAAAAGGTGGCATGCATACATCAAAGACTTTGAAAAATAGCATTAAGCCCCGATACACACTCAATCTTTGCCTGCCTGTTGCTTTTGTGTGCGGGCACGCAAGTGTTACACATTGAAAATATCACATTCTTCAAGTGTGGCGAATCTATCACATTTGATCGACAACGTATTGGCTTGACGCTGCTTGCAAGAAGTGTTGTGAGTAGCTCATTCTCCACCCAAGCTTGGATAGGGAGTCTTGCCAAGCCACGCAATTGTTCGCTATCGGTTTTGCGTTGCCAATCGTTTTGTGCCAGCTAGATTCCACATCTACACACCCAAGTTTGGGGGGAAGGTGTGTAAACAGCATAAAAAGGACATGGTTTTTTGTCTTCAAAACTTTTACGGCCCTTTCTAGGACACATGTCCATCAATTGAACGGTCTTCACCACACGGGTACTAAGGCATTTAGCAGGGTAAAAAAAGATTATTCACCTATAATTAGTTGCAGGTTCTTCTGTTGTAGTCATTTATTTTGAAATTACAATGCTTGGCGCTCTTTGTGACATGTGCCTATTTGTCCATTCAAGGACTCCTGTTTCGGATCTTGAATTCATATTTGTTTTCCTAGGAATCCGTAAGTGCATATTTTAATAAGGCAGACAAAATATTTGAATAAAAGAGTCAAAGTTGCCATCTCACTCACTCAATATTGTAGATTTAATTAATTGTAGCTTTCAATCATTTATGCGTGTAGTCACATGCACCTTGTTTGTGGGTCCTGCTATGTTCTTAAGGGCTCCTTGAGAGCCTATCCTTTCAAAAGATAGTACCATTTTCTTCCCTATGGAAGGGCATATTACCATTTATTACCATTTTGGCCTGTTGAGGAAAGGTCTTAGTGTTGGGTTGGGTTGGGCGTACTTTGAAGGATGCCATCCACGTGAACGGCCATCATGTTTTGAGGGCTTTGCATGAAGGTACGACGAAGTAATTGAGGAGGAAACGTGGGCAGGCTGAGGGGTGAAACGTTGTGGCAGTGTGGAGAAGGCGTGCACGTGTGAGCTACTGTGTAGAGCCGTCTGCGTTACTGCCTGATGTTGTCCGCCTCGCGAGTTCCATCCATTGGCAGCCCACATGATGCCTCACCTTGTTGTGCTCAGGCTAGACACATCAGATTTCATTAACACCGCTATAGGTAATTGTTTAAGCAGGTCTCATGCGTGCACTCTTGGTGGACCTTGAACTTAGTGCGATGGGGAGATTGACGACCTTGAGCATGACAACACACGATGTCTCTACTAGAGTCTCAACTAAACGCTCAATAGACTTCACAGCACCAAGTAGTGAGGAAGACCCTCAAACAGAGCAGCGGAGTGGCATTCAAATAGAAATGCCTCTTCCTTTACAAGCCCTGATGCTTGCCAGTGTCCACCAGGGCCTTCATCTTTTCAATACAACAAGGAAGAGTGTAATGAGTGTTGGGATGAGAGTGACTCCTGCACGTGTTGATAGAATGAGGACTATCTTCATCTCTTGCACTGCTTGCATTTACGGAGGAGCTAATGGCTCATGTGATCATCGGAGGAGGAGAAATATTCATTTCCAAATTGGAGAGGAGAAACTGGGCTCTTCTGCTCATTGTCTGTAAGCTTGATACTCCTCATAACCCGTATACCCCTCATGGTTGTGCCATAATACCCATCATTACTGGTAGCTTTAATGCCTTTTTTGGCCATCGTATGATGTTCAGCTAATAACGATGTCCTCTTGGCAACAAATAAAGGATCAAGGCCTCATCTCATCATCATCTCATTCTTGGTGCGGCAAATTATGTCGATCCAGAAGCACTAACACAGAGGTTTAGGGAAGTCTTGGATCAAATTACCTATTCACATTTTATGCCAGATTATTCACCGCCGAAATCGTCGCCAGTCTTGTATACCTCTCAGAACAAAAAATCAGGCTACCTTCTCGCAAACGCAATATAGACTTCGCGGTGAACGAGGTTGAGGCTGAGGTAGCTCCATCACAGAAGAAGGCAAAGAACAAGAAGAAGTATGCAACTCCAATGCAGGCTGAGGCTGAAGAAGCACTAATGGACTTCATCACCGAAGCCGGAGCTGTTGAGGTCTATCCAGAGCTAGTGGCACGATTCAATGCCTGTGTACCATATCAGTAGATTATTGAAGGCAATAGGGAATACTATATCGACGCATTCAATGGTTTTGAAACACAAGTACATAAAGGAGAGTAGTTTCAAGTAATATGGAATGTGTCCATCTTCTTGATTGCACCAAGGACAAGAAGTAGAAGGGAATTCTCTATAAACGGTATGCGCTTCTGACAAGTTCCCACAAGCCATTTTGGTGCTCCTTACATAGAAATGACTGCATGCTTGTCCTGTACCTCCATTTCATTTATAAGGCTCTTCCAAGCACAAAAGTGGAGTTGCTGTACGAGTATGAACAGGACTCAGAGGACGACACACCTCATGAGGATATTGATGTGGAAGGAGTGGGTGTAGAAGAAGAGTTCTGTCACGATGAGGAACAGAAGGCCTCCCTGAGTTCTGGATTGAAGGCAAGCAATACATTTTTCTCTCTGCCATACAGAAGATTTTCAATTTGAGAGAAGCCTTTGCACTTGCAGCTATTTCAAGGACTATCGAAGAAGATGAAGGCTTTGTGTGAGATGATGACAATGAAGATTTAGCCCTGGAGGAAAATTTTGATGCCACGGAATGCTTGAGTATGTGGTTCAATCATGTAAAAGAGGACAAGGAGTGTGGAAAAGTGCCACTGAGCATGAGTTCAAGTAGCTTCAGCAGCAAATGGGTTTTGACAAGCTGAATGATAGCACTGAACAGTTCATGCTAGAAAGACAAGGGGAGGCCACATGCAGTGTGAACCTTTGGAATGAGAAGAGACTCAAGTATGACGAGAGACTAGAGGTGACACTCATTCTTTTCAAATTCTCTGTCATGAGGTTTTAGTTTTAATTGATCTAAATTCTTTTAGATCTGCATTCTGAATTGCAGAGTCTATCTGGAGAGCCTGATGATTTCTTGGTGAGGCACAAGAGACATCTGTATTCTGAATTGCAGAGTCTGTCTGGAGAGCCTGATGATTTCTTGGTGAGGCACAAGAGACAATTTCATGGGTGTGATGTAGCCCTTAGACACTATCTCAAGGCAATTGCAAAGTCCAAGATACTAGTGTTCCACAACAACCTCAGCGAGGAGGGTGTTGTAGCTACATTTTTCTTCAAAACACTCTCCCACTTTCTCGGTGGCTGCCCTATCCCAAGCACCTTGGAAAAGGTAACTTTGGTGGAAAAGTTTACAGCTTTGGATGTATTTGGCTATCGACATGCATTTGAGTGCTCGAGAAGGGCCTACTTTAGTGCTTATGTAGGACTAGCCCTAGCATTAGGAATTGAGGAAGGGGAGCAACTTGATCCTTATGGAAAAAAACAATATGATCAGACTCAAAGAAAAACCAGAGCAGCTTCTTTTCTTGAATATAAGGATGTCATCCACGTGGACGACCATCATGTTTTGAGGGCTTTGGGTGAAGGTACAACGACTTGACTGAGGAGGACACATGGGCAGGCTGAGGGGTGAAGCGCTATGGCAGTGTGGAGAAGGCGTGCGAGTGCGAGCTACTATGTAGAGACGTCTGCGTTACCGCCTGACGATGTCCGCCTCGTGAGTTCCAACCATTGGCAGGCCCACGTGATGCCTCACCTTGTTCCCTTCTAGATAAAATTCCAATGGGTTCTGGACAAGGTCAAAAGCAAGATGCGAAGATGGGAGTATGTGGTGCTCCCCTTCTAGAGCAAGGTGAAAGTAATTAAATCATTTATAATCTCATACATAGCCTTTACATGCCCAATTCTCAAGTTAGCTAAGTGCCATTGGAAGGAATTCCTGAAACCAATGAAACATTTCCTATGGAAGAACACCAAAGATGTGATGCCTTTGCAATGGGATGGTGAAAATCCGTTTGCAAGATCAATGGAACCAGGAAGGTTGGGGATTATCAACCCTGTAAGCCATGTTGAGGCCCATTGTGCCAAATTTCTGGCGGCAGTCTTCGTGCAAGACCACGCATGGGCTTGTATGATAAGGGCCATGATTGAGAAGGCTAAACTCTTTTGTCGGGGTGGATAGTGGAAAGGCCTAGAGTTGCATGACAAGCTGATTGCCCATTTTCGGTCCAACCTTAAACTGCGAGGAATATTGGGGGAGCTTGTGCGGAAGTGCAATAAAGCAGTGGAGGGAGTTAATCAGATACTTCCCCCTTGGCTCTTTAAAGCCGAAAATATTCCAAAAAAATGTAGTTGGAGGGACACTACCAGAAAGATGAATGACAAAGGTCTAAGTCATATAGCCCATAGAGATGAATTATTTTTGTATGCCATGACCGAATCCGAGTTTGAGTGGAAAGCCCGACAGTAGCCCAAGTGCAGGAAATTTGGGAAACCAAAAACCAAGGAGTTTTATTGGTTTCTAATGGGCTCTGATGATTGGTTCTCTCCCCTCACCAAGCAACAGGGTAAAAAGTGGTCGGAGATAAGATGGGTGGCATTAATGAAGAGCATTTGGACCCCTCAATGGCCCATCGCAATGAAGTGCTTTATATGGAAGGTTTTACTGGGGTCTCTGCTGACATGGGTGAGAATTCATGCCAGAGGGATCGACTCAGATAGATGTAGTGGCTACAAAATGGCTTGTGAGGTTCTTCCCCACCTCTTCAGAGATTTCCACACAATCAATGGCCTCGCAAGGAAATTGTGCAAGTGGGTCCAAAGGACTTGGAGGATACGATTCTTCAAGAATGACCCTCTCCTTGGAGGACAAGGGTGCAAAGCCAAGTGCTCTTGATTTGCATGTAAATCATTCGGATTTTCTACTTCAAAGAAGTTCGAAAGGTTAAGAACCACAAGGTGTTTGAGAAATCTTTGGTAACAGCTACTTTCACTGAAATAGTACTTGAAAGCTAGGAATTGATTGTCTCCATTGATAGGGGGAAGACATTGGAAGAATGGTTGTGGGCCATCAACTCAGTGCTCTTGGGATAGAACTGACCGGTAGTTATCCATTGTAATCCGATGTCCCTAGCTCAATGACGTTGAAGGGTCGGTGCCACTACCTTGTAAGGATGGGGGCACCTTTGTAATCTTTGTTGGAAGTCTTCACACTTGTGTCACCGACCACAACTACTTCATGCTCCTATGGTGAGGGCTTGATGACCCTCCACGTCTCCATTGCATTGGCAAAATGGCATCTCCAACTCCTCGATAGAGACCGCATCTCAAAGTCGATGTCCAACATTTGCTTCTTCCCTTCCACCACAAAACCCTAGCACTAGATTGAGAGAAAGAGAAGAACGACAAGAAGAAGAAGAAGAAGTTGGAAAGATGTGTGTGTGTGTGTGTGTGTGTGTGTGTGTGTGTGTGTGTGTGTGTGTGTGTGTGAGAGAGAGAGAGAGAGAGAGAGAGAGAGAGACCTCTTCTCTCTACCAACCATAATTTCATAGGCCTACACACATGCAAATATCACATTAGACTCTCTCTCTCTCTCTCGCTCTCTCTCTCTCTCTCTCTCTCTCTCTCTCTCTCTCTCTCTCTCTCTCAAGAAAAGCCTACAGGCGACCCAATAGCTTCTCAAATTTTGTATGGATGGCCTTAAGCAATGAGGTTTTGTGCCTAGAGAGAGAGAGAGAGAGAGAGAGAGAGAGAGAGAGAGTCGTGGCCCTCAACACAAATAGACTCTGGAGGAGCTCAAACTATACTTCAATGTTGTTCTTGAATGCACAACAGCTTGCAAGCATTGGCCCTTCCGGTAGCATAGTAGTGTGGAAAGCTTGCTCCTAGGCTATGCTTGCATAAGATAGAAATAAAATTTTGATGTTCTTTTCTTGTTTAGTTAGGTAAGACATAAGGCAAATTAAAGCTTTTTTTCCATGTAAAAATAGATCCATAATAAGAGAATCAAGAAAGGTTTAAAGTTTAAAAATTTACCAAAATTTTAAGCAATTTCTCAGAAAAAAATTAGTAGAAGGCCTACAGATTTTGAAAAAAATTAATTATCATGTTAACGAGTCATTTTCTAGTTGTTAATAACACTTGAAAAAAAAAATATCATCAAATCACAATTTTTATGTCTTCTATAAATATAAATAAGAAAAAAAATTATTTTATAATCTTGACTAGGAGGTATTTTATGGTCTTTCAAAGCTCATAATATAAAATCAATGTGCTTGTAATCCACAGCTATGATCTAAAATCGATCATATACTTTTTTTGGGGGGGATTCAATCTTGCATAAATCATATAAGTTGAGTTGTATTTTGAAATTTTGTCATAAAATGTTTATTGAAACATTAACTTGAGACTAAAAGAACATGTAAATGAAATTATAGATGCTCCAATTGAGATTTCTCTTGAGTAATTTGCTATGAAATATGCCTTTCATGTGAAAAAAAAAATCAATGTGTGTAATTTTGCAATGTAGCAAATTCTCTTACTTGGAATTTACATAAGCATCAACGAATAGCATCTGAAGTATTGCTTACATAGCATACATGTCCGTATAGCACGATCAAATACAAAATTATATGAATAAATATTTTTTATTTCATGAAAGTTGTGTATTGAACACATGCAAAATTACACAATTTAATACTACCTTAAAGTCTTTTTTATAAAGTGGAACTGGTAAAAGTAAGTAAAAATCCTATAAATAACAAGTCTACTATTTTTTTTATAGGTCTCATTATTTTTGGCTTTCTAAAAATGAGGTTAGGAATACTCTCAATGTTTTGAACAATGATTGAGACTTACCTTAAATGTTATTTCACTACGAGAGGTTGTGTGCTCTTGTGACGCTTTTAGCGACGGAAATACACTGGGTTTTTATAACCCCCGACGTCGCTAAGAGCGTCGATACGGAAATGTCACTATAAGTGTCGCTATAACAGTCTTTATAAACGTCGCTATAACAGTCTCTATAAGTGTCTCTATAACAGTCTTTAAGTGTGACACTGCAGAGCCATCTTTAGCGACGCTGCAGAGCCTTATATAGCGACGTTCATAGCGATGCCCGAGAGGAAAATTTTTTGGTGATAGAGCATTCAAACCATCAACCATTGAATGTTTCATTAATTGATTCACCTTTGAAAAAAAGTGCAAAGGTAGATATAGACCCAAAGTAATCACCCACAAGACAATATAACCATTAACTCCATCATCTATAGTACGTATTGTTTGCAAAATAAAGATACAAAATTGACAAGCGTGAATTGATGAAAGTAAATCAATGACAATTGTATACATAGGCAAAATCACTTGATTGTTAAACTTTGCAAATCAAATAGTTACAAACCATTGTCATTATTTAAAAAATATACATGATTTTCAAAAAGACGTATAAAAGTCGTCTCATGATACATAAGCTATGACAAAATGAAACTAATGCTATCTAGCTATGGCTAAACTGACGTCGTCTAATCAGACGTCTCATCGTGTCCAAGCGATGTATCTGTCGGATTCTGCAAAAAAACAATAAGACAACTTTTTGTAAGTATAAACATATAGCGACGTTTATAAAACAATACAATAAATAGAAAAGAATAAACCATAATACTAACCATGTCGCCGTGAGAACTCAGAACGTCCATAAGGGCGTTTAAGCCCTTCCTGCCTGCGTACTCACGCTCGTATGGTGTGGGATCAGGTCCTGTCATCGACCACTCTCAAAACATACAAAGAATCCATTATGTTAGAATTTAAAAACCCATAAACCCTAAACTATCAAACATGGAGAGCAATGCGAAAACACTTACAAAATCGGCCTCAAATGATGCCCACCCGCCGCTCCTGGCTCCCCAAGTGGTGCGAGCTCCCTGCCTCTACTCGCGCTCTGGCTGCCTCCTTTCGTTGCTTCCACTTGTCGGGATTCTCGCGCGCTTCTTTCTTCGCATTCTTCCAATCTTCTTTGGCTAGCCAATCTGGTCTGTTCCACCCATGCTTGATTGCTTTTTGCACTTCGGAATGCTTGTGCTTGCAGTATTCGCGCATTCGAACCTTCATTACGTCTTCATTGAAGCGATCATCCCGTGTTGGAACGGGAAACTCGTCATGAATCATGTTGATGACTCTATCTTTTAAATCATTCAGTACTTCACTCCAGGTTTTTAGTATATAGTGTCTAAACACCTGAGAGTAAAGACCGCGCATGCGCGAAATCACCTTCTTGCCTTCATCATCCAAGATGATACCGACGTTGAAGTCGACGGAGTAAGGCAAGCCCTCTCGCCGCTAACGCGTGAACCTAGGTGTTCCGACACGGGTCTCTAGCGGCGTGTTGATGGGGGTACGGACGTCAGGTGTCTCCACTAGAGTCTGAGCCCCGAAGCGAGGAGTGTCCACTGGAGTGACGCCTGGAGGAGTAGCTAGTGGTGTGTAGCCGCTAGGAACGGCAGTCAGCCATGCAAATCCCGGTGTCAATGGCAATGCCGTGGCTGGTGTCGGGACAGACAAACAAGGGAAGGGTAAAGAGACTTGTCGAACACGAGGCGGTGTCGAAGCATCGGCGGCGGCATCCCCACAACAACCACCACCGCCACCACTAGAGCCTCGGCGCCTAGACGAGTGTGAAGATTGTCTCGTTGACACCGAAGCTTCAGAGCACGCTGAGGACTCCTAACTAGAGGGAGATGCGGATGGAGTAGAAACGCGTGATGGTGCGCCAGAGCGATGACGCTCCACTTACCATTGTCTCTGTTGGGGTGACAAAGAAGAAAGAAACTCCTCATCCTCCATACCTGCATTAAACACACGAACATTTAAACTTAATATTGAATGAATGGAGTAGAAAACATGGACAAGTAGATATATATATATATAGAGAGAGAGAGAGAGAGGAGGAGGAGGTGCTCGTCGTTCGTGCTTGTGAGAACATACCTAGAGCATACGTACCTGGAGTGGACGCAAAGACCATTAAATACAATGACGCAATGACAAGTTCTTCTTCTATTCAACTTGAGCGATGGAAGAGACAAGTCAATAACGCGGAATTTTCAATCGAAAGAGAGAGAGAGAGAGAGAGAGAGAGAGAGAGAGAGAGAGAGAGAGAGAGAGAGAGAGAGAGAGAGAGAGAGAGAGAGAGTGCACACAATCAAATCTTGCAGTCGAAAAACCATGTGGTGGAGCTGCATGTGGCCATGGATTGCCTAGGATGTGAGCGCAAAATCAAAAGAGCGTTATAAAACATGGAAGGTACTTAGAGAGCCAGAGTTTTTACAAAATGTAGCAAAATTGTTCAAATACAATATTTATGGCTTTAAGAGATCTCTCTCTCATCCTCGCATAGCTCAGGATAACTTCCTATATCTATATAGAGCTCTCCTTTTAAATAGATGTCCTCTGTTTCATTTTGTAGATCCTCTGCATGCACCCCATAGAGAGTAGCAGCTTGATGTTCGTCTGGCACCACCTCAACGGCTTATGAATGAGCATCTTCTCCGATCTCCTCCATTGATGCCGCTGTGATTGGCACATGGTAGCCTTCATACGTCCGTGCACTACAAGGGGCTACCTCTATGACGTACCACCAGTTTGATGCAGACTTTCTACACACCCACATCTACATGATAGTGCATGTAGTGGACAAAACCCCTTTGCCTCTTCTCTAGCTGTAGCATTTCACAGCATCTTAACATCTTTTCACAGTAGATCTTTTGATCGTTCGTCTAACTCTAATTTTTTTACCATAATCTCGAAGTTAGACTCTAATATAAAAACTCAATCCAAAATCTTATCTTAAATCTAACCTAATTGAACATGTGGTGATTCACTCCATTGAAGGTAAGACATACCAATGGGGCTACTAGCTGTGTAGATGTGAATGGGCTTCACATATACAAATACTTCAATGCAAGAGTTCAATACTAGATTTGATGGGACAAAATCCTCCTCGAAGTTGGTCCAGCTGCCACTCTCCGTCTTGATGAAAACTCTTGGTGCTTCACTTTGCTGCCACCGCTTGTCTGGATTGGTCGTCCTCTCCTCCCTAGGGAGTGGCGGCTAGGCCAACTTCGAGGAGGATTTTTTCCCATCACCTGCGTCATGGATCAACAGGGTGGAGAGGTGAGAGTATTAAACTCTTGCATTAAAGTAGTTGTATATGTGAGGCCCATTCACATCTACACAACTGTTGTATGCGGCCCATCACTTGCTTCCCCTCAGGGGTCATAATGGTCTCATCGGACATATAATTGATGAGGTAGGCGTATCACTTTGGCATGTCCCTCCCGTGAACTATAGCAACCATGTCCGATGAATGCTCATCATCCAAGCCTCTAGGTGACCCTGACGCAGTGTTCGAGTCAATCCTAAGCATCTCCGACGCAGTGGCCGAGACACCGGCCACTCTCAAACGTGTAGGCAGTATAATCCTTCGGTGTACTCAAAATAAACCTAAATTTAATCTAACGTAAATCTAAATCTAACCTTATTTTAAACGATAAAAAGAGAAAAATGGTATAACCTTTCTATCACCAAAGTGTGGTAGATTGGTTATGCCATTTTCCTCTTCAATAACAGGTAAATAACGTAAATAAACCTAAATCTAATGTAATATAACATAAATCTAAATTTAGCATAAATAAACCTAAATCTAGTTTAATATAATGTAAATCTAAATCTAACGTAAATAAACCTAAATCTAATCAAACGTAAATCTAAGTAAAAATAAACCTAAATCTAATCTAATTTAACTTAAATAAACCTATATCTAATTTAACGTAAGTCTATATCTAACCTAATCTTTAACGTCTTTTGGGATAGTTTCTTACGACGTTAAAACTCTCTTCTTCTTGTGTGTGTGTGTGTGTGTGTGTGTGTGTGTGTGTGTGTGTGTGTGTGTGTGTGTGTGTGTGCGCGCCAATAAAAAGAGAAAAATGGTATAACCTTTCTATCACTCAAGTGTGGTAGATTGGTTATGCCATTTCCCTCTTGAATAACAGGTTTTGAGTTCAACTCCTCGTCGGCTAGATCTTTAGGTCTCTTTAATTAGTTTCCTACGACGTTAAATTAAACTCTCTTCTTCTCGGGTGTGTGTGTGTGTGCACGCCAATTAAAAAAATGAGAAAAATGGTATAAATTTTCTATCACCGAAGTGTGATAGATTGGTTATGCCATTTCCCTCATGAATAACAGGTCTTGAGTTCAACTCCTGTCGACTAGATCTTAAAGGTCTCTTGGGATAGTTTCCTACGATGTTAAGACTCTCTTCTTTTTCTTCTTCTTCTTCTTCTTCTCTCTCTCTCTCTCTCTCTCTCTCTCTCAAACACAATGTGTGTGTGTGTGTGTGTGTGTGTGAGAGAGAGAGAGAGAGGGAGAGAGAAACAGGGGAAGGGAACATGAGAGTGAGGAGAGGGAAGGAGCATACCTGGATCTCCTTCCTCTCCTCGTGTGTGTGTGTGTGTGTGTGTGTGTGTGTGTGTGTGTGTGTGTGGAGAAGAAAGAGAGAGAGGGAGGGAGAGCGCGCGTTACCTTACTTGCTTGAGCGCGCGCCGAAAAATCAAATCTGAGATCTAAGTTTTCGGACGCTCTTGGTTATTTTTTTTAACCCTGACGGCATCGCTATCGGTGTCGCTAAGTTACTTGTAATTTAGCAATGCCGTGGTTTTTCACATTTGAGTGTCGCACTGCAAGCGTCGCTACGTCTATTAAGTATCTCTTGTAGTGTTTTGGTTTTAAAATATTGAATACGTCTTTATTTCACCTTTCATTTCACATCATGACATGTCTAGAATTTTCTTGCATTCTATTGTTTTAGAATGCTAAAGTGAAACTTCACCTTTCATAATTCTAGTAAAATTTATAAATATATATTTATTTATTTATTTATAAATTTATATTTATATTTATGTTCACGTATACACATATATATGTGTGTGCGCGCGTGTGCATACGCGTGCTCTTTTTATTTCACCTTTCATTTCAAAGCCTCACATGGCGCTTGAGTTTTCTTGCATTCTATAGCTTAATTTTGTTCTACAAAACTCACAATTGTGAGTGGATAGTATTAAGAACATTAGAAATACATTAGAAATATGCTGCCAGAGCTGCAGTACCATTAGAATTCAAGGGGCAATCCTTGGCTAAGTGACCAAAGTTGTTGCATTTAAAACATGCCCCAAAGTATGTTCCAAAGTTTAGAGGAATGGTAACAAGCCTAGCTCCGATGTTGATAACCCCAACGAAATGGAATCCCCGATGGGAGGGATTGAGAAGCAGGGAGACAATAACGAAGGGACAAATACAGGGAAGGATGAAGGAGGGATGGTATGGGAGAAAATGGATACGAAGATGCAGGAAAATATTGTGGAGGAATCAATTCCCATACAACGAGCTTCTGAAGGTACAGGCAATAATAATAGGATCATTACTCCCGCTGCTACCCCCAAATTTATGACAGTGACAACGGCGATGGCAGTCCAGGTCCCTGGTCTGAAAAGAGCCAAAAGAGTGAAGGCAGTGGCAAGAGACTCCAAAGTGCTGCAAGTCGTCAGAACGCTAGAGATGAAAGGATCTAGTTCATTCTCCACCCCTTCGAAAGGAGGGGGGCTTATTGTCCCTCTTCACAACCCATTCGCAGCACTGTAAGAAAAGGAATCCTCTGACTTGGAACCCCCGGATTCTCCTGAGACCAAGGAGAAGGGGGGGGGGAAGGGAAAAATTCGGATGCTGAAGAATTGGTTCCTCTATCCCAATGAACCCTGTAGTAATGATGGAGTCTCTCACTATCCAATCTTGGAATGTAAAGGGATTGAAAACTCTTAAGAAGAGTACCCTATTCTTGGAAGAAATAAAAAAGGAGAAGACAGTCAACTTTTGGGCTATCCAGGAACACCACCTAGATGCCCATAGCAAGAGAAAGCAGGTGCTAGGAAAGAAACTGGTATTCTATGGAGAAGGAAATAATGGCTTCAGTGGCGTCCTCAGCATTGTGGACAGAGAATTGGAGCCGAAGTTGGTTCTTAACCACCCATCCGGTAGAATCCTAGGGATTAGAATCAGATGGGAAGGGCATCCCCTCACCATTGTGAATGTGTACGGCCTTTGCAATGCAAAAGATAGAACTAAACTATGGATGCATCTCAAAGATACCCATATTGAAGGGGAGTGGTTGTTGGTTGGCAACTTTAATATGGTAGAAAAGAGCAGCGATAGAACAGGATCCTCCAGTGTGTTGGCTGGCTCAGAAAGGTCTAAATGGAAAAGTTTGTGTGAAAAGTGGGCAATGATCAACTTATGGGAAGTTGGCCCATGGAACAGCATACTTGGGTTCACCTACACAAGCCTTCAGTACGCCCGCACTGCCTCCCGACTGGACAGATGCTATTGCTCGCACCAAGCTGACTGGATACCGACGCTGATGGAAATGAAGGTAGTCCCAACAACAATCCTCTCGGATCACATTCCTCTACACATACATTTTAAGAAGAATAAAGAGGAGGAGCAAGCCCCAAGAGGTTAAAAAAAAAACTGTTGGTAACAGGGGCACACCTATTCAAAGACCCTCTTTTCAGGAATCTACCCAAGAAAGCACTGGGTAAGCTAAAAAAAGATGTCGACCTCAACAAACACAACGCATGGGACCTCTTTGCTTGGAGCATCCAGAAAGCAATCAAAACCTCGGGCCCCCAAATCAAGAAATCTAGGGAGGATCACCTTTTGCATCTTACAGCGGAGGTACAATTGCTTACCGCTATAAAAGCCAATGGGCATGCTACTGAGGTCGAACACAAACGATGGCTTGAAGCCAAATCGAACCTTGATAATGAATAGTTAGAAGATATAAAAAAGGCTAGACTTCTATCTAGGGAGACTTTTTTGCAACCGAAAGCCTGCAATCAAGCTCAGTTTTTTAGGGCTTTAAAAATCAAGAAGAGCCGGGGCCACGTCCGCTTGCTCGATGATAAGAAAGGAACAACAGTTCATAACCATGATGAAATGGCTGGTCTGATACTGAGCTATCTCAGCCAAGGACGGCCGGAGACCCAGTCCCAAGAAGTGGAAGAAGCCAGAGGGACCTTGCTTCAGAGTGTCAAGAAGGAAATTCCCCACACAGAAGCTAATAACTTAGAACGGGCATTTTCCGAAGACGAATGTGCACTAGCATTACAAGCCCTTGGCAAGGAAAAGTCCCTTGGTTGGGATGGGATGACGGTGGAATTCTATAGAGAATTTTGGGATGATCTCAAGGCCCCAATCACAAGGTTGGCCAATAAAGCCATGGTCGAAGGGTCGTTAGAGATAAGTGTGAAGAGAGGGCTTATCAAGCCCATCCCAAAACACATCTGATGTTCTAAACTGAAACATTGGCGCCCTATAACGATGATGTCGGTGGCCTACAAAATTATAGCTAAAGCAGTGGCCCTCAGACTAGCCCCCTTACTAACCAAGATCATCTCACCCCATCAACATGGTTTCATTAAAGGAAGATCCATTTACGATAACATCTTGGCAGCAATGGTGGGCATAGAATACGCAGCTGTCACAAAGCAGGAGTGCGTTCTGCTGCAATTGGACCTGAACAAGGCCTATGACAGAATAACATGGACATATATAGAAGCCGTCATGGAAGCTCTAGGGTTTGGGCGGCGCCTCTGTCGGCGGCTGGTTCGCATAATGGGGGCTGGTAGCCATTCAGATCTCCTATTCAACGATAGAATTGTGGGCTCTTTTGAGGTCAAAAGGTCAATTAAATAGGCATGCCCTCTCGCCCCCGTACTTTTTTCCATAGGATCACATCCTCTAATCACGACGCTCGAAGCTAGTGCTGAATGAGGGGACATACAAGGCCTTGTTTTACTAGGAAATAGAAAACTCCTAGCAAAACTATTTGCAGACGATTCTCTCCTCTTCTTGAAGGCGTGCCCCGAGGTCATTAGAAAAGCTCTGGAGATTGTACAAATGTTCTCAGTAGCTTCGGGGTCCCAGTGTAATATAGAGAAGTCAAGGATGATTTCCCTATCGGAAAATGACTCATTTGACCCTACTGTTTGGTCAGGGGAGATTGTCACAAAAGGGAATATCTTTAGACATCTGGGAGCCCCCTTGGGGGTGGATGTAATTCAGAAGCAAAGATTCGAGTGGGTGCTTGAAAAAATCAAAACAAAAATGAGTAGGTGGGAGTATTCTCTTCTCCCATTCCCAACTCGGATAAAAGTGATGAATGCCTTTATGATTCCTTATATTGCCTTCACTAGCCCGCTTCTCAAGATGGCTAAGTGTCACTGGAAAGAGTTCTTAAAACCGGTAAAAACATTTTTATGGAAAAATAACACGAAATCTTCTAGGCCATGGCAATGGGCCCGTTGGGAATCAGTTGCTCGGTCGAGGAATCAAGGAGGCCTCGGGATTCTCAACCCTGTGGCCCATGCAGAAGCTTGTTGCACCAAATTTGTTGTTTCCTTGGCTAAACAAGATCAAGTTTGGGCTGTCATGATCAGAGATATGATAGAAGCAGCTAAACTTGGCACGAAGGGTGGAAAGTGGAGAGGGGTGGAGGTTCATGACAAACTGTTAGGCCCGGCGTGGTCTACCTTAAGACTGGGGGGCAACTCAGGAGAATTGGTAAGAAAATCCAATAGAGTAGTAGGAGTCTTAAAGTGGGGATAAGAAGCCAGATACTTCAAGAACTCCATCCTGCATTGGTCCCCCTGGCTCTCCAAAGTTGTAGATCCGCCGCAAACTCCCTATTGGATTGAGATAGCCAGGAAGCTAAATAATAAGGGTATGAACCGACTTGAGCACTTCTAGGACAGTGTCAACAATAGTTGGAAAACCATTGACCTTATGGTTGCCCAATACCAACTAAATAGCTTGGAGGTCTTGCTTGTCCACAAAGTGATGAAAGAGCTTGACAATCTAGTGATGCCAATCTGTGATTCGGAGTTGGACTGGAATGCCTGAAAATGGCCTGGAAGCAGTCTCTTGTGGAAACCCCATACTAAAATCATTTATCAGACAATGATGCAAATGAAGAATTGGTCTAGCCCCCTTAACAATCTATGGAAAAATCAATGGCCGGAGGAAAGGTGGGAGCATGTAATGGAGAACATATGGAAGCCAAAGGTTCCGCAGTTCATGAAGGTTTTCTTATGGAAGGTTATTTGGGGTGCTCTACCGACAGGGGTGAAGATTCAAGAGAGAGGGATTGGGTCAGATCGATGCTTGGGGTGCAGGTTAGCTAGTGAAGATCTGGCCCACCTATTCATGGACTGCCCAGCTGTAAAAGGCCTAGCAGGGAAAGTATGCAAGTGGGTCCAGAGAACATGGAAAATTAGTTTTTTCAAGACTGACTTATGCCTTGGAAGTAAAAATTCAGGTAGTCCTGCACTCCTCGTCAGCACTCAGATCGTCAGATACTTCTTCTTTCATAATTTATGGCAGACAAGGAACCACCGTGTTTTTGAAGGAGGATCTGAGGTGGCAAGTTCGCATAAATTATACAAGAAAGCAAATTGCTAATATGGGCACTCGAGCGCAAGCATCACTCAGAGGATTGGTCTAGGACTACTTGTGCATTGTTGTCAGCAGATGGAATGCCTAGGATGGGGGCAATTCTTAGCCATCAGTAAATAAAAGATCTCAGAATGACAAGAGCATGGGCTTTGTGTATCAAGGATGTGGAGGCGGGGTGGTAGGGGTGGCTGCCCTGATAGCCGTTGTAATTTTGATCGCTGGATGTTGTCATGGCTTAACATGAGCATGACATAACCTTGTAATTTTTTGGGCTGCTCAATATAATCCACTCACAATTGTGAGTTTTGCTATTTTTTTTAAAAAAAAAGAACATTAGAAATATACACCAACCTCAAGCTCAGACCGAGCCGTCCACTGAGTTTCCTCCATGCAAAGAAGCAAATCGGAAATACTAGCAAAAATTTTGAAATTTACTCGATTTTTGAACTATTTTCTCACACATTTCACCGGTTGTTCTTCCCTTTACCATGGTTTGCAACCGGCTAGTCTCAATTTTCAACCGGCTCATGGCTAAGCAAAGGCAATCCTCTCACGAACATTAAATCCAACTAAACTCAACCTAATGACTTTATCACTTTCTTATTGTTCTGGAAAGCCACCGTGACCCTTTCACTTGTTTTCTAAGCATAGGATACCTATTTTAAACAAGGTGAAGTGTTCACAGGGGCCTTCAAAAGGCAAAAAGGTGACTATTGACGGGTCATGAGAGTTAAAAATCTATTTTAAATAGGTAAAAGCTCATAATGATCTGAGAGAGAGAGAGAGAGAGAGAGAGAGAGAGAGAGAGAGAGAGAGAGAGAGAGAGAAGGTACTATTTAAAAGAAACCTTTTATTTAGTCGTTAATATAAAGTTGTGGAATTTAGTTTACTTATTAAGTAGTGTTTACAAAAAATTGGGGTTTAGTGTATTCTTAACTAGTTAGATTTGCAAAATCCAGGCTAGATTATGAGATGGCCTTGGCAAACACCTGTAAATATTTATAAGTTTCAATGTAAAAATCAACAAATTTTTAATATTTTGACCTAATAACTGCAAACTTTCAAGTGTACCCTTGATTTCTTTGGTTAGAAAAAATGCTTTTGGGTAAGTTTAAAATGACTTGTGGTTTTTAAAAATCAAAAGATTTAAAAAAATTATTACTTCCAAACTTTAAATCATATGTTGCATCCTTTCCAAAACAAGTGAAAGGGTCACGACGGTTTTCAAAAACAATAAGAAAGTAAAATTGTTTAAACTGGTATCAGTGTTTGGGAAAAGATTGCATCAGCTTAGTTTGGAGCCGATTGAAATCAAGACTAGCTAGCTGCAAACCATGGTAAACGAAAGAAAAACGGATGAAATATGTGAGAAAGTCATCCAAACATTTTGCAAATCTCAAAATTTTTGCTAGTATTTTCGGTTTTTTTCTTTGGGAGGAGGAAACTCAATCAACATCTGCTTAATAAAAGAGACTTTCTTAAATGTTAACACTAATTGGAATCAAGCTATAAAATGCAAGAAATATAAATCCGTGTGAAATGAAATGTGAAATAAAAAGAACTAATTAATATATGTCGGTGTGTAGAATTTATTAGAAAGCTTCACTTTAGCATTCTAAAACAATAGAATGCCAAAAAAACACATATGTGTGTGTGTGTGTGTGTGTGTGTGTGTGTGTGTGTGTGTGTGTGTGTGTAAAATTTACTAAAATTATGGAAGGTGAAACTTCACTTTAGCATTCTAAAACAATAGAATGCAAGAAAAGTAAAGACAGGATGTGAAATGAAAGGTAAGTCTCCTTCATGCACTGAAAACTAGGAAACTCCCCCCTAACCCAGTCTCAGCACTAAAGCACGGGAGCAAAGAGATGGGATCTATGGCTGAGGGTGCACGCACGAATCTCAAGGAGATTTGAGGGCTCAAAAAATGGGGCGTGGGGTGCTACACGCGGGATTTGAACCCTGGTGGGTGTTGGGCAAGGCGCATGGCTTATCCAACCCCCCGTGCGCATATGTTGACCATGGTGGGCAACAAACGCATGATAAGTAAGCGTGGATAGGGTGTGCCCATGTCCAAGTTTACTTTTCGACGTCTTAGTTTACTTCTGGTGCATCCTACGGCCCTGTACGCCTCTGCTTTTGTGCCCGAGCTTGTCAGTCGTAGATCCCACCTCTTGGGCTTCATTTAATGCTACGTGCCCTTTAGTGCTGAGGCTAACCCAACCCAACACCCAGGGTTTCTTTTAGAAAGCCAAAAAGTAAATGTAACATTGGGAAAGATCATGTGAAAGGCTTTCTCTTGAATGATCTTCAAGGCTTTCAAGGCTTCTTTGAGGGACACTTGTAAAACACCAAAAATTGGACGACCTTCATCCATATGGATACTAACGCCTTTAGAGGCCAAAAACATCACGTAGAATTTTGTGATATCACTCTTTATGAGTCCATTTCTTTATCATGATAAGCTCAAGTTTCAAATGTACGAGGAGACAATTTTTACAAACACTACAAAATGTCAAAAAATTATTGAAACATTAACTTATATGAATAAACAAATATGTAAATAAAATTATGAATATGCTAAAGGTGCTGACAATGAAGATCTATCATACCATCTACCTCTACACATGAAACTCAGAAAAGCTAGAGGGGAGGGATAGGCCCCCAGAGGGAGTAAGAAACTGCTTGTTATTGGGGCACACCTGTTCAAAGACCCTCTATTTAGAAGCCTTACCAAGAAATCCTTTAGCAAACTCAATAAAGATATTAATCTGGGAAAACCTAAATCCTAGGACCTTTTTTCTCAAAGTATGCAGAAAGCAAGCAAAAGCTCAGGCCCTAAGATGAAAAAGGCCGTGGGAGAGCATTGGGAAGCAGCTCGAAGAAGGGGTTGTTTGTCTAACTTCCAAAAAAGCTATTGGTATGGCCTCCAAATAAGAACACAAAAGATGGATGGAAGCTAAAGCCAACCTTGGCAAGCAACAACTTGAGGAGGTTAGGAGGGCGAGATTGATATCCACAGAGACCTTCCTTTAGCCAGAGGCTGGTAATCAAGCACATTTTTGTAGGGCCATGAAAATTAAGAAAATCCGGGGATTCGTACACTCACTCACAGATGAGAATGGGAATGTTATGCAAGACCAAAACAAAATGGCTAGGATGATGATAGATCATCTAATTCAAATCATTCGCCAACCAGAGACCCGTTCTCAAGAAGTGAATGACGCCAGAAAGACCTTGCTCGAGAGTGTCAATAGGAAGATTCCCCAATCGGAAGCCAATCGTCTTGAGATGGTCTTTTTTAAAGATGAGTGTGCGCTTGTGCTGCAAGCTCTTGGCAAGGAGAAGTCCCCCCACTAGGATGGTCTGACTAGTGAATTCTTCACAAAATTTTGGGATGACCTCAAGGTCCCTAACACATATATGGCTAACCAAGCTTTTCGCAAGGGGTCATTGGATCCTAGTGTGAAAAGAGGGCTTATAAAGCCTATCCCAAAACAAGTTTTTTGCTTGCATCTTAAGCATTGGTGTCCAATAACTATGATTTTTGTGGCATACAAGATCATTGCCAAGGAAATCACTCTTAGAATTGTCCCCCTCCTAGACAGAGTCATCTCTCCTCATCATCACGGGTTTATCAAAGGAAGGTCAATATACGACAATATCTTGGCAGCAATGGTTGGCATTGAGTACGCATCCTTCACAAAGCAGGAGTGCATTCTACTTTAGCTAGACTTAGAAAAAGAATATGATAGGATTATATGGTCGTTCATTGAAGATGTCATGAAATCACTGAGCTTTGGGCCTCGCATTTCTTGACTGATACACACTCCGGGTGCAGGCAGTCAATTTGAGCTCTTGTTCAATGATAGAATGTGGGCTCCTTTGAAGCCAAAAGATCTATCCAGCAAGGATGCCCTCTAGCCCCTCTTCTCTTTTCCATTGGGTCACATCTTATGATAACGATGTTGGAAGCTACTGCTGCGTGGGGTGAAATTCAAGGTTTGACTTTGCCTGGCAACAACAAGCTCGTGGCATGTTTGTAGACAACTCCCTCCTCTTTTTGAAATCTTGTCTTGAGGTACTCAGAAAGGCGCTAAAGATTGTACAAACATTTTTGCGGCTTTAGGGCCGAAGTGTAGCATTGAGAAGTCTAGGATGATCTCCTTGAGGAAAACGACTCATTGGAACCATCAGTCTCTCTCTCTCTCTCTCTCTCTCTCTCTCTCTCTCTCTCTCTCTCTCTCTCTCTCTTTTTCTCTCATGATTCTCCATCTCCAACTCCAACTGAGAGTATTGGGATACTCCATTACCTCTATGTGCAGTAGTATTTCTCTCTCTAAACACTCATGATCAACCATTTGAATTCAAAGGATATTAAGCAACATTCCCTCCCATTCTTCCGTCCACAATATAATCATTTTCTTATATCTCTGAGTACTCTTTGTTTCTTCCCTTTGTAGCCAACATCCTTGGCTCTTGTAGCAGTCATCATTACACCTTCTCTCTATAATTTTCTTAATAAGCTAACCCAAATGTCACTCAATCCCCTTCAATTGCAAGACATTACTAACAAGCCAAAATGGTATCGATTAAATGTTGATTTGGAGCAGGAGTATTCTATTGCCTTAGAGAGAGAGAGAGATTGAAGGGTGCAGCCACCAGAAGGCTCTTGGAGAGAGAAAGAGAGCGCTCTGGGATATGGAAGATGCAACTGGCACAACACGAAAAAAGAAAGTGATGGGGGATCAGAAGGTTTGGCAAAGCAGTGCAAAAAGGTTGAGGATCAAGAGGTAAGGATGCGAGAACAAATTAAGTTGTGGGGCGTAAATAAACATTCCCCCTTCTTTTCATAGCTAGTGGTTTCATGCATGTCTAGGAAGGTGGTGAGATCTCAGTATATTTGCCCTCCTGCGGAAGTCAAGCAAACTTGTGTTGACACTCAACATCTCCTGCCGTGAGCAAGGTGCAACTTAAAATCTCCCCCAAGTCAAGGTGAGACACATCCTGCCTGAGAGAGAGAGAGAGAGAGAGAGAGAGAAGGGAAGGGGGGGGGGGGGGGAGCGGGGGGGGGGACGTGGCGGGTTGGAGGTGGAGGGAGTCCACATTGGTTGTCAAAATTTCTCGTCGTGAGTCGAGGTGCAACTCAAAAAAACTCTATGTCTCATCCCTCCCATCATTGACACACGATTCTCTCTCATTTTGCCTCCACGTTACCCAAAGATATATCTCCTTGTCCCCCTCTCTCTCCTCCACATGCCCTTCCCCCACCCCTCTTTTCCTTCAAAGTTGTAGGAGCATCTATTGAGATTCCTACAACTCAAAAAGAAATGCAAAAACGTTTGAACGACATATTACTTCTTTTGCAAGTGGGACTACACATTGGCCTTTAGTCCTTAAAGATAGTAATATTCTAAGTCCATAGGGGGATTTAGCCTTCAAATTTGGTAAATTCTCTTTCTTGCAAAGGGAGTGCCACTTTCAATCGATGTAAACCCTCTCCCAATAGCTTCTGTTTACACCAATTGGTATAGTCTAATATGATAAAAAAAGAAAAGTGTGCAATGTCTAATCATAAGTATTTGTCTACATGTTGCACTATTTCCCATGGCATCATCAGGTACGCAACAACTTAAGAGTGTCATTGACTCCATTTCATGCAGGAATGTACAGGACAACAGTGGATATTGGGCAACAATGAAATTCAAACGAATTATGTGGGTGACAATGCAACCCAACTTAAGAGGTGCACACAAGTCTCAAGGAGACACATGGCTTCTCGAGCACACCATTGGAAGGGAAGAATCATGGACTTCAAAACACAAGATGTCAAGAGGCTTGCCAAGGTGTAGCATGTGTATGTTGCTTCACAACTGAAGCTAGAGACAGCAGTGGCTCCATCGAGGTTTCCTGCAAACTATAATTTTACTCCTCTTTCAAGTTTTTAGGTTGTCTATTTAGTATTTTTGAATGTACATTGCTTTTGATGACTGTAAAATTTCCATTTCTTGTTCATGTTTGCAAATGTTTTTCCCCCCAACTTTCTAGAGTGGAAGCTAATAGAGTCCTTCACAAGAACTTTTGAGGCCATCCACATTGAGCTTGGCAAGTTGCTCTATGCTAGTTGTCCATCCTCTGAGCTTGCCTCACGTGACATTTTTTTTAATAATCATACTTATGTCACACCTAGGAGAAATGGGTATGGTAATCTTCCTCCGTTTCACTCGCCAACATTGGAGAGTTTGGAATGGCTTAAGCCAGACAGTGCCTTGATAGCAGCAACCAAAAGGAGAATCGAAGTGGATGTGCAAGTAGCAATGAAGTGCACCTATGGTTCCCACAAAGCCACGGTAACATGGTTTATGTCTCTTCATGTATTTGTGTTTAGTTTTTAAATTTAGAGTGTTCACATGACACCACAACAATGTGGAATTGCAAAGGGAGAAGTGCGATCAACGGATTCCTTGCAACTGCATGGGAGACTAAGGTGGTCAACACCAGGGAGATAGAATCAAGTGCTCTGTGGTTGTTGACAATGTCGTGTTTAGATACCATATTGCGAAGCAAAGCTTGTCAATGGTCTTTCCCTATAGAAGATGGAAGTTGATGGGAGAATGGGAGGCACTAGACTCTGATGTTGCTGCTAGAGAATGAGTTGACTTGCAAATATGCCTCCACAACAATGCATTGCACGACATTGCAGTGAATAATGACTCGCATCTCAATCACCTTCGCTCAAATATACCTTGCCCAAGCAATATCTCTTTGTAATCAATGAAAAGGTTATTCTCTCCAGAAAAGAGAAGAGCTTTCTATGTCACAACATTTTGTTTTCGCGATGTATTTTTGTAAAAGCTTGTAACTAATAGGGATTTTGCTCCCATTAATAGATACGGTGTTTTGAATTCGTTTATGTGCATATTTGTTTATTCTCAACTTGTTCAAGTTTTTGATTGAGACGTATAATTTTTTTGATATGGAGCACAAATGTTTTCAATGTTGGTGTCTTTCAATGCTTGTCGTGTGATTTTGCTTAAAATTAAAGTTTTAAGTTATTTTGACATTAATTTTAAGTGCTTCTTAAAAAGTGACTTTGGGTAATATAAGTGACTTTCTAGGTTTTAAACTTCATTTCTCACATTCAAAAAACTCTAGCTCTAAGCTCTCTTTGCATCTTCGAGACATCTTCTTCACGAACGAACCCATGGCAACGTCTTCTGATGCACTTCTCACACAAATGAAAAGGTAGGACTTACAGATTGAGCACATGAACTACTCAGTGTGCTCGAGGGGACGATTGACATGCAAGCCATTGTCAACCTTCATACATAGGCATTTGAAAGATTTCTTTACTACATGGCGTAACACATGGAAGAATATGATATGTCTTTGAGGGATCTGACACAGGATGGTTGCCAATGGATTTCCTCAAGCATCTCTATGCGGTCGACAAAAAATTTTGCTTTTGCTTGTTGAGGTTTATTAAAGGCCTCATGGAACGGGACTACATGACAGAGGATGAGGATGATCTCATAGATTTAGGCATGGGGTGCATAGGCACCCAATTCATTTCTTGGTACATGGTTCTACCCTTACTTCTGCTTAAGGGCATGGATAAGGGAAAGTCAAAGGAAAAGGTCAACCAAAGACCACATGTGACCATTGTGGAGGAATCAAATGAATTTATCGAAGAGATTGATGAGTTGACTAAAGCATCTGTGGCACTTGTCCTCTTGCAAGAGCCCAACTCCACTGAGGAGGAAGATCGGATGATAGAGGGAGATGAGGTGCTGGAGGAAGTTCCAGACCTCCAAATTCTCACTTTGCATGCAGTGGTAGTGGATGATTGTCACTTTTTGTTCTTTGGCAACATTGCCAAAACATTAGGACTTAGAGAAGATGAGTCGCTCGCATTGCTTGCTATCTATGTGGGCATGAAGGATCCTAGTAGAAAGAAAGAGAAAGTCAAATCTCAAATTGACTTTCAAGACCAAGGTCAGCCAGCAAGCCTCTCTTTCCTCCCCAATGAAAATGAAAAGAAGTTGGTGCAAATAGTAGCAAGTACACTTGTGGAAATCAAATCATGTGCCTCATTTTACAAAATCGTCCCGGAAAGCTTTTTTCATCCACACAAACCACTGATCGCGATGGGTAGAGATGATCGATCTAACACTGATCTTACAAAGAAAAATCTTGAAGGGAAAGATGAAGAAACTCAGGTAAACATATCTTAACCGGATCGATTGTCTATTGCTCCTTACAACAAGTGTTAAAGTCGTTTAAAATGCTTTGCAGATGGCATACCATGTTGATAAGTTTGCAATCCGTACTGGAGGCTTACGCAACGCGTCCATGGGTAGGGATAGCTCGCTTTGGCACTACCTGAGTCACCTGAGGCATCGATTCTTTGAGTTTCTCACACAGAGTTCTGCAAGAAAATGGTTCTGTGGAGCTGCTCAAGTGCAAAGCATTAAGTGTCATATTTCCTGGAGAGTCTCTTACCCTAAATGCTCACAAATGTATATCGGTGGACCGAGAGGCGGCATTGTATGCCTTAATTTATAGGCAAGCACCCACACTCAGTCCTCTCCCACTGCGCCTTGAGCCTAATGTGAGTCGAGGTGCAACTCAAAATCTCCCTCGAATGAACATGAGACACCTGCCTGAGAGAGAGAGAGAGAGAGAGAGAGAGAGAGAGAGAGAGAGGGTTGATGTGGCGGCTTGTCCACTGTGAGCTGCAAAGAGGGTGTTAAAGTTTAGGCATCTCAAGTGAACTGCCCAATGTGATCCCATTATTTAGTTTGGCGTTTAGATATTTATTTTACTTATTTGTCAAAGTCTTGGGTAGGGCAATTTATTGGGATTGCTATATAAGCAACCCCTTACCTCCATTGCATACACATTCAATTATTCATTGCCAAGGTTGATTAGTTTAGGAGACTCTCTCTCTCTCTCTCTCTCTCTCTCTCTCTCTCTCTCTCTCTCTCTCTCTCTCTCTCTCTCTCTCTCTCTCTCTCTACGCTTCCGCATCGTCAACTTTGACACCTCTAACACGACGTCAAGTATGTGTGATCCTCATCTAGGCATAGAGCTTTTCAAATCTCAAATGCAAAGAAATTGATGATCACTGAGCACTATGCTAGGCCAAATCATAACTGAGCCACCATAAGATGCTACCCAAGCGTCCACATAAATTCCATCCAATCATTCTAGTGGACGACCTGACTACCTTCTGATATTATTGGACGTAGTATGATCTATAGTTCAAAGTTTCTACAAAGGAAAATGCTCAAGATGGCATTACTTTCAGGTACAAAGTTGAGGAGAGCAACACCGAGGTTAATCCACTATCCCGGCCGATGTTGGGGTGTCCATGGTAGCTTCTTCATCTACTTGGTCTCACTGGGATTCCATTGTGGTTGTCAAAATCAAAATATCCCACCAGTCAAGCTGAGATACATCTTGCCTGTGTGTGTGTGTGTGTGTGTGTGTGTGTGTGTGTGTGTGTGTGTGTGTGTGTGTGTGTGTGTGTGTGTGTGTGTGTGTGTGTGTGTGTGTGTGTGTGTGTGTGTGTGTGTGAGAGAGAGAGAGAGAGAGAGAGAGAGAGACTGAGAGAGGCGGTTGATGTGGGGGTTGGAGGGATTCCAGAATGGTTGCAAACATTAGCAACCATGTGGAGAGGCAGGCCAGCCTTTTTATTATAGTATTAAGATACTTTATATTTCAACAATACTAATCAATGAGGACTCAAGTTTTAAGGTTCTCCTCTTAAAGGTGAGTTGCGCTTTCATCATTGTTGGTTGTACATTATTTCTTTTTAAGTGGGACTGCATTGGCCATTAATCCTTTAGTACACTAATTTATTAATTTTTTTGCAAAACTCACAGTACACTAAAATTTTAAGACCAATGTCCCCCCCCCTCTCTCTCTCTCTCTCTCTCTCTCTCTCTCTCTCTCTCTCTCTCTCTCTCTCTCTCTCTCTCTCTCTCTCACACACACACACACACACACACACACACAATCACACCCGACCATGTCAATCAACTTCAAAATTTGCGTTGAGAGCAATTTCGGTAAAAATGTGTCTCAACTTAATATCATGCCGTTTTCTATCTGCAGCTCTCTCTCTCTCTCTCTCTCTCTCTCTCTCTCTCTCTCTCTCTCTCTATAGTTGTCTTTCTCGCTCTCCCTCCTCCTCTTTCTTTCTCTATCTCCCAACTCTCTCTCTCTCTCTCTCTCTCTCTCTCTCTCTCTCTCTCTCTCGCTCTCGCTCTCCCTCCTCCTCTCTCTATCTCTATCTCCCCAATGTCAATCAACTTCAAAATCTGCGTTGTGAGTAGTTTCGAGAAAAATGTGTCTCAACTTAATATCATGCCATTTTCAATCTGCGGCTCTCTCTCTCTCTCTCTCTCTCTCTCTCTCTCTCTCTCTCTCTCTCCAAAGCTCTATGTCTCGCTCTCCCTCTTCCTCTCTCTTCATCTATCTCCCGAGTCTCCCTCTCTCTCTCTCTATAGCTGTCTTTCTCGCTCTACCTCCTCCTCTCTCTTTCTTTATCTCCCTAATTTTCCTCTCTCTCTCTCTCTCTCTCTCTCTCTCTCTCTCTCTCTCTCTCTCTCTCTCTCGCTCTCCCTCTTCCTCTCTCTTTCTCTATCTCCCTAGTGTCCCTCTCTCTCTCTCTCTCTCTCTCTCTCTCTCTCTCTCTCTCTCTCTCTCTCTCAAAGAATGAAGAGAATGTGGACACTCAAGAATTGCACGAACGACAGAAACGCTCAAAGAACATCGTCATTCGTGGAATCAAGGAGGAAAGCATGGAAACACCCCAATCTCTTGCAGTTGCTATTGAAGAGTTTTTTGCTACACACTTTGGCATGTCAGGAACCATGGCTTATGGTGCACATCGAGTTGGAAAACAAGGAGTCCCTCGCTCGGAAGAAAGACCTATTGTATGTACCATGGTTGATGAGGTAAAGAGAAAGATCATCCTTGACAATGGTTGGATCTACCTCAAAGGAATAGGTTGTAATGTATATGAGGACCGCACTATTATGCAACAAAATGTACGTCGCAAAGCATATGAGGAAAGAAGCAAGAAGGTTAAGGTATCACCTCAAGAAGAAAAGCCACTTAAGGAGGATGCAAGTCCACCCAACAAATAGGGACACATGATCTATGAGACCAACTCACGCTTGCGAATAAGCTTTTGGAATTGTAACGGGGATCCATGGAATGCGGGAATTGGCATTGATGAGCTTACCAATGACTCCGATGTGATACTTCTTGTCGAAACATGGGAGCATGATGCGCAACGCATTCTTGGATTTGACAAATACGATGTGCATTCTTTGATGTGGGCAAAAAATGCAAAGCAACGAAGAGACCAAGGAGGCGTAGCATGTATGACCAAAAAGGGTTTGAAAAATGTTTCCATTGTCAAAGAAGATAAGTATGAACGCTACTTATGGCTGAAAATCAGCCCACCAAATGGTCAAGTCATGTTTGTGGCCGGTTGCTACATTCCTCACTATGACTCCAACTTTTATGCTTGCTTGAATATGGATAGAGATCAGCCCTTTGTTGAACTAGAGGAAGACATTGCTCATTACAAGGATCAAGGTGAAGTCATTATTTTTGGAGACATGAATGCTCGCACAAATATGCTAGAACACGACACACAACAAGTAAACATGCCGCATGTCTCAAGAAGAATGGATGACTCATACATGTATAATCAAAGTTCTAATGATGCAAAAGAAGTGGATCACTATGGAAAGTCACTTCTACATATGTGCAATAGTACCGGAATGCTCATTGCAAATGGTGTATCTCTATGGCAAGGCACCAATGACTTTACATGTAGAAAGCACAACGGTGCTAGCGTGATTGACTATATGTTGTTCTCGGAAGCCACTCTAGAATGCATACAAAGCTTTACACTTGGTGAATGGAATCCGGAATTGGATCATAGGATGTTATGTATTGACCTCAAGTGTGGTAAATGGCCCAAGCATGTAGCCTCCAATCATGATGTGAATCATTTGTACCTACGTCTAAACTTCAAACGAGCACTTATATATGCTGATATGGTGGACCAAATGTTTAGCATGATAGAGCATCAAGAGAGCCCAACATTAGAATGCAAGTGGAAAGTTTTCAAAGAAGTAATTTTCTCTTGTGCGAAGGAATGCTCTTCAGTGAAACACATGTCTTGCAAAAGGTCTAAGAAGGGTAGCACCAAGAAGAAATGGTTTGACATGCGATGTAGTCAAGCCCGAAAACACTTGCTAAGATTGCATGCAATAAAAGACAAGGAATTTTACTTGGAATGTTCACACACATACAAAGCACTTGTTCAAAAGAAGAGGAGAAGGTGGGAAGTCGAAAAACAACTTCTTTTAGCACAAGAGAAAGCACCTGCATGTGGCAAGTTTTGGCAAAATCTAAAAGGAAAGCGCGTTGAGAGCTTTGGTGACTTGACTCTTGAGAATATGTATAAGCATTGTAAGAATCTCTATGAGCAACCCAATGTTGATAAGATGGAGTGTTGTAGCTGCCTTCCGTTTATGTCTCCCTTCTTTACCATTGAAGATGGATGCCGCGCGCTTGAGAAACTTGCTACTCGTAAGGCAGGTGACCTTCAAGGTGTCAAGGCTGAAATGATTAAATGGACAAGCAAGAAAACACGATATTGGATATGCGATATGTTTAACCTTGCACTTCAATATGGCATGCCTCATGATTGGAGTGCAAATTGGATCAAACCTTTGCACAAAGGAGGAGATGTAAACAATGTGAACAACTATCGCACTAGTTATTTGGATGTATCATGGAGATGAAGATAAGTGAATGGGATGAAAAGAATGGCAAACGTGCACTTGGCCAAGCAGGTTTTTGAAAGCATCATAGCACTATTGATCACCTTGTCACTCTTGGAGTTCTTATGGAAGCGTCTCGATTGAAAGGAAAAAAGTTGTATTGTTGCTTTGTGGATTTCAAGAAAGCTTTTGACATGGTACCGCGAGGAAATCTTTGGAGACGTATGCAAAGCCTTCAAGTGCCGAGAGAATTTATGCATGCAGTCTTTCGCATCTACCAAAAAGTGATATGTCGATTACGTATGGGAGATGGAATTTCAGAATTTTTTGCAAGCACTATTGGTGTCAAACAAGGATGCCCACTTTCCCCAACCCTCTTTGGGCTACTCATTGATGAATTGGAATGCCTGGTTCTTGACTTTATGCAGCAAGAAGGCATAGAAGAGGTTAAGATTGAAAATGCGGTGATCATGCTTTTGCTTTATGCCGATGATGTAGTGCTCTTGGCACATACCTTAGAAGATGCACAAAAGCTTATGAGTGTCTTGGAACGCTTTTGCCTACATAGCGGGCTGATCGTGAATGGATCCAAAACCAAGGTTATGCTTGTAAAGACCCTCAATGACGAAAATCCATGCATTGTATACAACAATGAGCAACTTGAAGTGGTATATCACTTCAAGTACCTTGGCCTTGAGGGTCCATCCAATCATAAATGGAAGGATTGTGCAATGCGCCGCTTGGAAGCCGAAAAGAGGGCTTATTATGCATTTGAGAACATGTGCAATGCTGGAGAGATCAAGTGTTGGGCTCTCAAAAAGTACCTTTTTGACACATTGGTGACACCAGTGCTTCTTTATGGAGTGGAGGTGTGGGGTGCAAGCATCGGAAAATCTACTTGGAAAGAGTTTGAGAATGTCCAAAAGCGTTTTCTCACTAACTTTCTCCAAGTCAAGACACAAACACCCTACATGCTCTTACTTCTTGATTCCGGATCGCTTCTCATTGAGGTCTTGGGCATGCAAAGGGTTTTGGAGTACATACGTAAGACACAACGTAGCCCTTTGCATCGACTTCCTAGAATCGCATATGAAGCAAGTCAAAAGGTTCAAAAGATATGCAAGAGCAAAATACTAAGTTTGGGGTGCATGCTTGACATCAAGAAATGGTTTGGAAGATGGGATGCATGTCACTTGGTCAAGGATGCATCGATCGACTCCCAAGTTAATGAGGCCTTCTTACAACGCCAATGTATCACGGCTTGGGAGAAATCTGGAGGTTCTCGCTTCAGGCATTACACCACACACGTTGCCCCAAACTACAAATGTCTCTTCTTCTCCGAACGAGGTAACCGAACCCATACCTACATCCTTAAGCCCATGTCGTTGAGTGCGATCTGCACCATTGCCTCCATTTGTCTTAGCTCTCATTCTGTATGCTGCAAGAAAGGACGTTGGGGCACTGGCGAGGAGTGTCATCGACTTTGCACCTTATGCCCTCATCAAGTGCGAGAGAGTGAGTACCACACACTACTTGAGTGCTCAGCTTTTGACCACATTAGGTGCTCTTTTCCCCATATATTCAGCCATGAGCTCTCCCTACATACCTTCCTCTCCCAACCACGATGTGGACTCTCTATTGCGACACTCATTTCAACCATTTTTGAGCATCGAGAGTCACTTATGACCTCCACTCACACCATGTGACATGTTCATTTGGTCCCATAGGTCATATTTGACCTCTGAGGATGATAATAGAACTATCTATCTATCTATCTATCTCTCTCTCTCTCTCTCTCTCTCTCTCTCTCTCTCTCTCTCTGTGTGTGTGTGTGTGTGTGTGTGTGTGTGTGTGTGTGTGTGTATTTCTTGCTCTCCCTCCTCCTCTCTCTATCTCTATCTCCCCAATGTCAATCAACTTCGGGAAAAAAGTGTCTCAACTAAATATCGTGTCGTTTTCTATTTGCGGCTCTCTCTCTCTCTCTCTCTCTCTCTCTCTCTCTCTCTCTCTCTCTCTCTCTCTCTCTCTCTCTCTCTCTCTCTCCCCATGTTGGGGTATAGGCGTCTGTGCCTTGCCCGACCGCCCAGAGTCTGGGCGCCCGCTGACTTGTATACCTTATACATAGCATAAGTGTATAGGGGGCTACTCACTTCAGAGTCTCCCCACCCATATCTGTGTGTCGTGTGTCTCCTTCTCTCTCTCACTCTCCGTCTGTGGTGCTCCCCGATCCCCTTCAATTGGTATCAGAGCTATGGTGACCTCAGAGAGCACGACGGCTTTGAGAGCTTCGAGACGATAGCTCGCGCGATAGCTCGCTCGCTCTCGACGGTGGAGTTCGATCGTGGAGTTTCACGGAGAGAGATTTTAGCTTGAGGAGCATTGTCTTTGGAGCTTAGGAGCTTGGTGTGGTCAAGCTTGGTCGAAGAGGCGGTTGCGGCTTCCTTGGTGAGAGGAGCTTTTGAGCTCAGTGGAGCTCGTTAGAGAAGTGCTCGGCAGAGGAGAGCTTGACATTCGAGTGCTTGGATGCTGTTGTGGCAGAGCTCTTGCATTGGAGCTTTCATTGAGAGGACATTGCATCACGCAGAGTGGAGCAGGAGCAGGTTCAAACCTGTGTGCAGCTCGTTTTTTGCCATTTTCGGGCTCTAAAACGCAGTTTTTTGCGTAGCTCCGTCATACAGAGTCAGATCTACATGATCCAGGAGTCTAGGTCAGGGTTTTGGCACACTCCGGACGCGATGGTGATGTCTATTTGCTGAAATTCTGCTTTGAATTACAGCAGGTACAGCAGCAGGTTTATTTGTGCACTTTCGGGTACCAAAAACACTGTTTTTGGTATATCTTACACACACGGAGTATTTTCTGCAGCAACCAGCAAATTCATAGGTGTACACAGGTTTTTGGATATGCATTTGTCCAGAGAGCCACTCATGCGAGAGTGAGCTATGTTGCCATGGTCTTGACGGTTTATGTATGCCATGTATAGATTTGTGTATTTGTTTATGGATGAGATTATTTGAGATTTGGCTCAATTTATAGAAGAAACTCTGTTTGATTTTATCCAGGTTCTCGCCATAGCTTCTACGTATCCGTAGGTTGCTCTTTGACAGTTTAGTGGTTGAGTTTACTCCCACTTTGACAAGTGATTTTCAGTCATCATTTGGTTGGATTTTGGAGTCACTTGTGTATGCCCTTGTGTGCCGTATTTCGTATTGCGCATAGCGACAGATCTTGCAAGGTTTTGTGAAATGTTGCTATAGTTATCTGGCAGACATTTGGTCATCGATTGAAAGGTATTTTGGCACCAATCATCACTCACATGTATGTCATTTGAGGTGCCGTTGAGTGGTACTCCGGCAAGAGCGGGTATGCTCATATGTATGACTTTGTGAGGTGATTCCGGTCGAGTTTATTCCCGGATTGGCCATTGTGGCATATATTATTGTCTCTTTGAGGTTTACTGTTGAGATTTTGCTCCAGTTACAAAGGAGACTCTGCCAAAATTTTGTCAGATATTTATGCGCGATTAACTCATATTGACTTGTGATTTTTGGTGCAACTTTGCATCAGGTTTTGAGCCATATTTGCAGACTTTTGTTGATGCGATTCAAGCCAGTTTAGGGCTGATTTGGTTCACATTTGCTACTCATTGTTGGTTGCTCTTTTGCAAGCATTATGGCTGATTTTTCATTTGACTTCCAGCGTTATGGTCTGACACAGTTTGATGGTGTAGATTTTGTTGCTTGGAAGGAACATATGCTTGTTGCATTGGCGGATTTGGGGCAGGATAAACCCTTGCGTGGTTTATCGGCGAAGCCCAATTCTATGCGTGATGATGATTGGCAGGATCTTGATGAGTTAGCCATGTCTACGATTTGTTTTCATCTGGTTGAGTCTGTTTACTGGCAGGTCTCGAGGGAGACTACAACTCATGCTTTATGGCAGAGTTTACATGCTATGTATGCGACATCCATGTCTACAAGGGAGTATAGTCCCACTTCTATGTCCATGGGAGAGATTGGTCCCACACGCAAGTCTCGACGGCATAGAGACTTGACATGTTGGCATTGTGGACATAGAGGGCACATTAGGCGTCGATGTTTCAGGCGTTTGAGACAACGGAGGCGACAGATGCGTGATGCAGATTTGGGCACGACAGATGCTAGTGAGATCAGTACGGTGGTTACTGAGTATGCTTGTGACGGCGATGTCACATTTACATCTAGCTTGTCTTCAGACGATCTTATGTCTACGGAGTGCATATCGGATTGCACATTGTCTTCACATTGGTTACTAGATTCAGATGCTACTTTCCATGTCACGTCGCATCGTGAGTGGTTTAGCACGTTTTCTAGTGGGAGACTTGGTTGTGTGCACATGGCTGATGGTGCTGTGTATGACATTGAGGGTGCAGGAGACGTATGTTTGTCCTTGCCAAGTGGTATGAGATTTACCTTGCATCATGTGCGTTATGTGCCAGATCTGAGACGGGATTTGATCTCAGTCAGATAGTTACGGGATAGTGGATGTTGGGTATCGCTGCTTGAGCGATCTTTTGCGTTGCATTTGGGTTCGCTAGTGATTGCGAGAGGTGCCAGGAGTGGTACAGGTTACCCATTGCATGTGGATCACGGGAGAGACAGTGTTGTCTCTGTGATCATGCAACCAGGTAGAGAGCGAGAGAGCAGGCGAGTCTCTTTTACTTGTGGGTTGCAGGATGCTTTGCATGGAGTGCAGAGTAGTGAGCTCGTTGTGCACACAGTTGGGGCACGACTTGAGCAGTCACACAGAGAGGTGACAGAGTCAGACATGCATGCTTTGCTAGTGACTGAGCAAAGCAAAGAGTCAATTGAGCGAGATACTTCTATGCAAGATAGACAGGTAGAGCGGTCTTGCTCTAGTGAATCACGCCAGGAGGAGGTTGTGCAAGAGTCTATGCATACGGAGTTAGAGCATGAGAGCTCTAGTGAGTCACAGCAGATTGAGTGGTCATGTTTGCAGTGGATGATTGCAGAGGAGACTGAGATGTCAGCGATTATGCAATCATTCCTTTCTATGCTCGACAGTGAGCATGGGGATATAGTTGTGCAGGATATGTCTTCCAGCAGACACCTAGAGCAACTAGTTTGCTCTGAGGTTGCACGACAGGTTGATGCGTCTTTTGCGGACAGTCAGGAGATGCATGTCGCTAACATGCCTTGTCAGTCAGAGATGCCTATTGCCAGGGATATATATGTTGATGCATGCTCCGTAGAGCTAGCAGGGCCCGCTAGCATTGCATCGGCATTCGGTGGTCTCATGTATGAGATGCTGATCTTGAGACCGGATATCGCAGCTGCAGTGAGAGCACTTGCAGTTGGGGTTGTTAGTCGTTTGTTGACTGATGATGGCATAGTGCACGAGTGAGATATGCAGGTATTGCGTACATACTTGCAGTACGTGTGCGGTACGTCTAGTGGTATATGGACTTACACGGGACCAGGACAGCCGGATGCACATGATCACAGCCAGCCAGTGGGCATCGGTTGAGAGTGGTTTTCTCTCACCTTTTGTAGTCTTTAGACTAGGTTCTCTTGCTTAAAGGCACAGTCGCCTTTAAGTGGGAGGTTGTTGGGGTATAGGCGTCTGTGCCTTGCCCGACCGCCCAGAGTCTGGGCGCCCACTGACTTGTATACCTTATACATAGAAAAGGGTATAGGGGGCTGCTCACTTCAGAGTCTCCCCACCCATATCTGTGTGTCGTGTGTCTCCATCTCTCTCTCACTCTCCGTCTGTGGTGCTCCCCGATGCCCTTCACCCCCTCCTCTCTCTCTCTCTCTCTCTCTCTCTCTCTCTCTCTCTCTCTCAAGCTCTCTATCTCGCTCTCCCTCTTCCTCTCTCGTCCTCTCTCTAAAGCTCTCTGTCTCTCTCTCCCTCTTCCTCTCTCTTCCTCTCTCTTCCTCTCTCTCTCTCTCTCTCTCTCTCTCTCTCTCTCTCTCTCTTGCTTCATACATTACACCACCTATATTGCCCCCAACTACAAAACCATGTTCTTCGCTGAGAGAGAAAACCGTACTCACACTTACATGCTTGAGCCTATTCCCTTGTCCGCGATACGCACTATCGCAGCAATTCGGCTTAGCTCCCATTTCCTTCGATGCGAGATAGGGCGTTGGGGCAATGGAGAAGAGTCAAATCGATTATGCACATTATGCTCACTGCAAGTTAGAGAGTCTGAGTACCGCACACTACTAGAGTGCTCAGCTTTTGATCACATTCGAACTTGCTTCTCTCACATTTTCAGCCATAACTTAGACCTACACACTTTCCTCTCCCAGCCAAAGTGTGGGCTCTCCATTGCGACTCTCATCACTACAATTTTGGAGCATCGAGAGTCACTCATCAGCCATACACATACTACATCACATGTAACTTTGGTCCCATAGGTCATATTTGACCTCCAAGGACGATAATAAAATCTATCTATCTATCTATCTCTCTCTCTCTCTCTCTCTCTCTCTCTCTCTCTCTCTCTCTCTCTCTCTCTCTCTCTCTCTCTCTCTCTCTCTCTCTCTCTCTCTCTAAAAAAACGCAGCTGTTTTTTGACCTAGTAGACAGCAGTCCACTCTTTTGATCATAACTTCTTCATCCGAACTTTGATTTGGGTGATCTATAGCCTCAATCGAAGAGCATGAAGTCCTCTACGCATTGATGTAAAGACAGAATTTTCAGAGTTATCGAAGGCGTTTCTGTAGTAGCATTTCCGAAGTGAACAGGTTCAACAAAATTGATTCTCATCTCCTATTATACATACAATGTCTTCCGGCACTCGCAAGGGTTCTTCTTCTTCAACAAGGTCCACAACCATTGTGGAAAATGATCCAAAATCTCCTAAGTGTGGAGATAGCAACACAACCACCCAACCAACGACATCGGAAACCATGATCATGTCGTACTTGGTATCATTGCAAGAGACCGTAAACAAACAAGGCGAAGACTTATGAGCACTTGCAATGGAGAATGGCACACTAAGGGTACTTGTGGTTGAGAATGAGAATCTCAAGAGGACACTTGAGATGCAAACAACACGTTTGATGCAACTTGAAGAGGAAGTCAAGGAATGTAAACGCTCTCTTGTGGACTTGAATGCTTTGAAGGAGCGGATGAGCAAAGTAGAGCATGACCATGTATTGAAAGAGGAGAAATTTGACACTATAAGCCGGGATGTATGCAACATGAGAAATGTATGCACAAACAAGTCTTGGGCTGATGTATGTGGTAGCAATGTGGTTTCTAATTCCTCACTCGTGCAAGCTATGGTTCAAACAAAGAATGTTGAGAATGTCGATGTGGAGGAGTTGAAGGAACGGGAGCGATGTTCCAAGAACATTGTTATTCGTGGAATTCCCGAAGAGAAGTTAGAGACACCTCCTTCTCTTGCCATTGTTATTGAAGATTTCTTCAAAACTCACTTTGGCATGTCCGGAGTTATGGTCTATGGAGCACATAGAGTGGGGAAGCAAGGAGCTCCTCGCTCGGGAGAACGGCCAATTGTATGCACCATGCCGGATGAGACCAAGCGAAAGATTATCCTTCATAATAGTTGGATCTATTTGAGGGATACAAAATGTTTTGTATGTGAAGATCACACTATTAAGCAACAAAATATGCGTCGCAAGGCATATGAGCAAAAGAATAATCAAAACAAGGAGATCTCTCATGAAGAAAATGTGCCCAAGGAGGAGGCAAGTCTCTCAAGAAAATAGGGATGAGTAACCTATGAGACCGAGTTACAATTGAAAATATGCTTTTGGAATTGTAATGGATACCCATGGAATGCGGGGGTTGGCATTGATGAACTAACAAGCAAAGCCGATGTTGTACTTCTTGTTGAAACTTGGGAGCATGATACACAAAGGATTAACGGCTTAGAGAATTACAATGTACATTCATTGATGTGGTCAAAGAATCTCAAGCAACGAAGAGGACAAGGAGGTTTAGCATGTATGGTTAAGAAAGGATTGGAAGATTTTGTATCAATTGTGAAACATGACAAGTACAAACGTTATGTATGGCTGAAAATTATGACACCAAAAAGAGCACCCATTTTTGTAGCCGGTTGCTACATTCCTCATCATGATTCTCCCTTTTATGCTTGCATGGATATAGATCAACCATTTTCTGATTTGGAAGAGGACATTGCTTATTTCAAAGGTGAAGGTGATGTTATTGTATTTGGGGATATGAATGCTCGCACAAAAACATTGCAACATGATACTCAACAATTTGATATGCCATACATTTCAAGGGAGTTGGAGGAAGTTCACTTATATGATCGTACTTCAATGGATGAGAAAGAGCCGGATCACTATGGAAAGTTACTTTTACACATGTGTCATAGCACGGGTATGCTCATTGCCAATGGTGTATCTTTGTGGAGTGGAACCAATGGATTTACATGTAGGAGACATAATGGGGATAGTGTGATTGACTATATGCTACTCTCTGAAGCCATCATGTATCGCATAAAGAGTTTTATATTTGGTCAATGGACCCCGGAATCCGACCATCGCACCTTATGTATTGACCTTTCATGTGAAGAAGCAACTAAGCATGATAATCTCAGCCAAAGGAAAGAGAAGTTATCACTATGTATGGATTTCAAACGGGCACCAATGTACATTGAAATGGTTGAGCAAAAATTATGGATGACAAAGGTTCAATGTGATGCACCATTGGAAACTAAATGGGAAGCTTTCAAGAAATCTATTTGTTCTTGTGCGGAAGAATTCTTTGCCATAAAGCATCTCCATGGTATCAAGAAAGATAGATCACGCAAAAGGTGGTTTGATAAAGAATGTCAAGATGCTCGAAAGTCCTTGATAAAGCTTGATGCAACTATGGACAAAGACAACTATCAAAGTCATTGATTCAAAAGAAGAGAAGAAGATGGGAAGTAAAGCAACAAGAATTTCAAGTCCAAGAAAAGGCACATGCATGTGGAAGATTTTTGAGAAACTTGAGAGGCAAGCGGGTTGAGAATTTTGGTAACTTGCCTCTAGATGATATGTACACACATTGTAGGCAATTATATGAGCAAGCAAATACTAAAAAAATGCCATTTTATGGTTCACTCCCATGTATGCCGTCTTTTTTTACTATTGAGGATGTATGCGGTGGGCTTGAAAAGTTGGTCACTCGCAAAGCGGGAGATCTTCAAGGTATCAAGCCGGAGATGATCAAATGGACGGGAGATTTTACCCATGAGTGGATGTGTGATATGTTCAACCTTGCACTTCAACATGGTATGCCTTATGATTGGAGTACTAATTGGGTTAAGCCTTTGCATAAAGGAGGGGATGTAAAGAATGTAAGCAACTACCGGACTATAATGATTGGGTCTCTTATGGCAAAGTTGTTTGGGTGCATAATGGAGATGAAATTGAGTGATTGGGCTGAAGAGAATGACAAGCGTGCAAAGGGACAAGCGGGTTTTCGTCGATGCCATAGCATAGTGGGCTGATTGTAAATGAATCCAAAACAAAGGTTATGCTTGTGAAAACCAACCATAAGGAGAAGCCATGCATTGCGTACAACAACAAGACACTTGAAGTTGTTGAGAGCTTTAAGTACCTTGGCCTTGAGGTTCCATCCAATCACAAGTGGCATGAATGTGCTATGCGTCGTTTGGAAGCGGGAAAGAGAGCATATTATGCATTTGAGAACATGTGTAATGCGGGAAACATCAAGTGTTGGGTTCTCAAGAAGTATCTTTTTGATGCATTGGTGACACCGGTTCTTCTTTATGGAGTTGAAGTGTGGGGCGGGAGCATCTCAAAGTCTACTTGGAAAGAGTTTGAGAATGTCCAAAAGCGTTTTCTTACAAACTTTCTCCAAGTTAAGACACAAACACCATATATGCTCCTACTTCTTGAGTCGGGATCTCTTCCAATTGAGGTTATGGGCATGGAAAGGGTTGTGGAGTACATGATAAAGATGCGTCAAAACCCCTCACATCGACTTCCTACAATTGCATGGGAAGCAAGCAAAAAAGTTCAAAAGACGCATAAAAGCAAGATCTTGAGCAGGGGATGGATGCAAGACATAAAGAAGTGGTTTGGGAGATGGGATGCATTACACTTGCTACATTATGCTTCAATTGACTCTCAAGTGAATGAAGCTTTTGTACAACGCCTATGTATTACGGCTTGGGAGAAATCCGGTGGGTCACGCTTCATACATTACACCACCTATATTGCCCCCAACTACAAAACCATGTTTTTCGCTGAGAGAGAAAACCGTACTTACACTTACATGCTTGAGCCTATTCCCTTGTCCGCAATACGCACTATCGCAGCAATTCAGCTTAGCTCCCATTTCCTTCGATGTGAGATAGGGCGTTGGGGCAATGGAGAAGAGTCAAATTGATTGTGCACATTATGCTCACTGCAAGTTCGAGAGTCTGAGTACCACACACTACTAGAGTGCTCAGCTTTTGATCACACCCGAACTTGCTTCTCTCACATTTTCAGCCATAACTTAGACCTACACACTTTCCTCTCCCAGCCAAAGTGTGGGCTCTCCATTGCGACTCTCATCACTACAATTTTGGAGCATCGAGAGTCACTCATCAGCCATACACATACTACATCACATGTAACTTTGGTCCCATAGGTCATATTTGACCTCCGAGGACGATAATAAAATCTATCTATCTCTCTCTCTCTCTCTCTCTCTCTCTCTCTCTCTCTCTCTCTCTCTCTCTCTCTCTCTCTCTCTCTCTCTCTCTCTCTCTCTCTCTCTGAGCCGTTTTTTGACCTAGTGGACAGCAGTTCACTCTTTTTACCATAACTTGCTCATCCGAACTGCGATTTAGGTGATCTATAGCCTCAATCGAAGAGCACGAAGCCGTCTACGCATTGATGTAAAGACAAAATTTTTCTGTGTAATGGAAGGCTTTCCTGTAACAGCATCTCAGAACTGAAAAAACTGTCAAAACTTTGCGTTTTTGTTGCCGACTTGAAGGCAATGTCAGACAAAACTCGGAAGGGTGGAAAAGCCACACTCGCCATGGAGAATGATGCAAAATCTCCAAGGAATTTGGATGCTAATCCAACCACATCATCTACAACAACGGAAGCAATGATCATGGCTTACTTGATCTCGTTACAAGGAACCGTCAACAAACAAGGTGAAGAGTTGCGCGCACTTGCAATGGAGAATGGTTCTTTAAGAGTTCTCGTTGTGGAGAATGAGCACCTCAAGAAGGTTCTTGAAATGCAAACAACACGCCTGATGCATCTTGAGAATGAAGTTCAAGAATGTAAACGCTCTCTTGTTGACATGAATGTATTGAAAGAGCGCTTGAGCAAAGTTGAGAGTGATCATGTATTGAAAGAGGAAACAATAGATACAATACGGCATGATGTATGTGAGATGAGAAATGCATCCAAATCATGGGCTGATATATGTAAGGATAATGTGGTTTCTACATCTCCTATCGTACAAGCCATTGTCCAAGCAAAGAATGTAGAGAATGTGGACACTCAAGAATTGCACGAACGACAAAAACGCTCAAAGAACATCGTCATTCGTGGAATCAAGGAGGAAAGCATGGAAACACCCCAATCTCTTGCAGTTGCTATTGAAGAGTTTTTTGCTACACACTTTGGCATGTCAGGAATCATGGCTTATGGTGCACATCGAGTTGGAAAACAAGGAGTCCCTCGCTCGGGAGAAAGACCTATTGTATGTACCATGGCTGATGAGATAAAGAGAAAGATCATCCTTGACAATGGTTGGATCTACCTCAAAGGAACAGGTTGTAATGTATATGAGGATCGCACTCTTATGCAACAAAATGTACGTCGCAAAGCATATGAGAAAAGAAGCAAGAAGGTTAAGGTATCACCTCAAGAAGAAAAGCCACTTAAGGAGGATGCAAGTCCACCCAACAAATAGGGACACGTGATCTATGAGACCAACTCACGCTTGCGAATAAGCTTTTGGAATTGTAACAGGTATCCATGGAATGCGGGAATTGGCATTGATGACCTTACCAATGACTCCGATGTGATACTTCTTGTCGAAACATGGGAGCATGATGCGCACCGAATTCTTGGATTTGACAAATACGATGTGCATTCTTTGATGTGGGCCAAAAATGCAAAGCAACAAAGAGGCCAAGGAGGCGTAGCATGTATGACCAAAAAGGGTTTGAAAAATGTTTCTATTGTCAAAGAAAATAAGTATAAACGCTACTTATGGCTGAAAATCAGCCCACCAAATGGTCAAGTCATGTTTGTGGCCGGTTGCTACATTCCTCACTATGACTCCAACTTTTATGCTTGCTTGAATATGGATAGAGATCAACCCTTTGTTGAACTAGAGGAAGACATTGCTCATTACAAGGATCAAGGTGAAGTCATTATTTTTGGAGACATGAATGCTCGCACAAATATGCTACAACACGACACACAACAAGTAAACATGCCGCATGTCTCAAGAAGAATGGATGACTCATACATGTATAATCGAAGTTCTAATGATGCAAAAGAAGTGGATCACTATGGAAAGTCACTTCTACATATGTGAAATAGTACCGGAATGCTCATTGCAAATGGTGTATCTCTATGGCAAGGCACCAATGACTTTACATGTAGAAAGCACAACAGTGCTAGCGTGATTGACTATATGTTGTTCTCGGAAGCCACTCTAAAATGCATACAAAGCTTTACACTTGGTGAATGGAATCCGGAATCGGATCATAGGATGTTATGTATTGACCTCAAGTGTGGTAAATGGCCCGAGCATGTAGCCTCCAATCATGATGTGAATCATTTGTACCTACGTCTAGACCTCAAACGAGCACTTATATATGCTGATATGGTGGACCAAATGTTAAGCATGATAGAGCATCAAGAGAGCCCAACATTAGAATGCAAGTGGAAAGTTTTCAAAGAAGTAATTTTCTCTTGTGCGAAGGAATGCTTTTCGGTGAAACACATGTCTTGCAAAAGGTCTAAGAAGGGTAGCACCAAGAAGAAATGGTTTGACATGGAATGTAGTCAAGCCCGAAAACACTTGCTAAGATTAGATGCAATCAAAGACAAGGAAGTTTACTTGGAATGTTCACACACATACAAAGCACTTGTTCAAAAGAAAAGGAGAAGGTGGGAAGTCGAAAAACAACTTCTTTTAGCACAAGAGAAAGCACATGCATGTGGCAAGTTTTGGCAAAATCTAAAAGGCAAGCGCGTTGAGAGCTTTGGTGACTTGACTCTTGAGGATATGTATATGCATTGTAAGAACCTCTATGAGCAACCCAATGTTGATAAGATGGAGTGTTGTAGCTCCCTTCCGTTTATGTCTCCCTTCTTTACCATTGAAGATGTATGCCGCGCGCTTGAGAAACTTGCTACTCGCAAGGCAGGTGACCTTCAAGGTGTCAAGGCTGAAATGATTAAATGGACAAGCAAGAAAACACGATATTGGATATGCGATATGTTTAACCTTGCACTTCAGTATGGCATGCCTCATGATTGGAGTGCAAATTGGGTCAAACCTTTGCACAAAGGAGGAGATGTAAACAATGTGAATAACTATCGCACTATAATGGTTGGTTCTTTGATGGCAAAGTTATTTGGATGTATCATGGAGATGAAGATAAGTGAATGGGCTGAAAAGAATGGCAAACGTGCACTTGGCCAAGCAGGTTTTCGAAAGCATCATAGCACTATTGATCACCTTGTCACTCTTCGAGTTCTTATGGAAGCGTCTCGATTGAAAGGAAAAAAAGTTGTATTGTTGCTTTGTGGATTTCAAGAAAGCTTTTGACATGGTACCGCGAGGAAATCTTTGGAGACGTATGCAAAGCCTTCAAGTGCCGAGAGAATTTATGCATGCAGTCTTTCGCATCTACCAAAAAGTGATATGTCGATTACGTATGGGAGATGGAATTTCAGAATTTTTTGCAAGCACTATTGGTGTCAAACAAGGATGCCCACTTTCCCCAACCCTCTTTGGGCTACTCATTGATGAATTGGAATGCATGGTTCTTGACTTTATGCAGCAAGAAGGCATAGAAGAGGTTAAGATCGGAAATGCGGTAATCATGCTTTTGCTTTATGCCGATGATGTAGTGCTCTTGGCACATACCTTAGAAGATGCACAAAAGCTTATGAGTGTCTTGGAACGCTTTTGCCTACATAGCGGGCTCATCGTGAATGGATCCAAAACCAAGGTTATGCTTGTAAAGACCCTCAATGAGGAAAATCCATGCATTGTATACAACAATGAGAAACTTGAAGTGGTAGATCACTTCAAGTACCTTGGCCTTGAGGTTCCATCCAATCATAAATGGAAGGATTGTGCAATGCGTCACTTGGAAGCCGGAAAGAGGGCCTATTATGCATTTGCGAACATGTGCAATGCAGGAGAGATCAAGTGTTGGGCTCTCAAAAAGTACCTCTTTGACACATTGGTGACACCGGTGCTTCTTTATGGAGTGGAGGTGTGGGGTGGAATAATCGGGAAGTCTACTTGGAAAGAGTTTGAGAATGTCCAAAAGCCTTTTCTCACCAACTTTCTCCAAGTCAAGACACAAACACCCTACATGCTCTTACTTCTTGAGTCCGGATGGCTTCCCATTGAGGTCTTGGGCATGCAAAGGGTTGTGGAGTACATGTGTAAGACACAACGTAGCCCTTTGCATCGACTTCCTAGAATCGCATATGAAGCAAGTCAAATGGTTCAAAAGACATGCAAGAGCAAAGTACTAAGTTCGGGGTGGATGCTTGATATCAAGAAATGGTTTGGAAGATGGGATGCATGTCACTTGGTCAAGGATGCGTCGATCGACTCCCAAGTTAATGAGGCCTTCTTACAACGCCAATGTATCATGGCTTGGGAGAAATCCGGAGGTTCTCGCTTCAGCCATTACACCACACATGTTGCCCCAAACTACAAATCTCTCTTCTTCTCGGAGTGAGGTAACCAAACCCATTCCTACATCCTTGAGCCCATCCCGTTGAGTGTGATCCGCACCATTGCCTCCATTCGTCTTAGCTTCCATTCTCTACGCTGCGAGACAGGATGTTGGGGCACTAGAGAGGAGTGTCATCGACTTTGCACCTTATGCCCTCGTCAAGTGCGAGAGAGTGAGTACCACACACTACTTGAGTGCTCAGCTTTTGACCACATTAGGTCATCTTTTCCCCATATATTCAGCCATGAGCTCTCCCTACATACCTTCCTCTCCCAACCACGATGTGGACTCTCTATTGCGACGCTCATTTCAGCCATTTTTGAGCATCGAGAGTCACTTATGAACTCCACTCACACCACGTGACATGTTCATTTGGTCCCATAGGTCATATTTGACCTCCCAAGACTATAATAGAACTATCTATCTCTCTCTATCTCTCTCTCTCTCTCTCTCTCTCTCTCTGTGTGTGTGTGTGTGTGTGTGTGTGTGTGTGTGTGTGTGTGTGTGTGTGTGTGTGTGTGTGTGTGTGTGTGTGTGTGTGTGTGTGTGTATCACGCAGCCAGCCGGGGGCGATCTCTCTCTCTGTGTGAGACTCTCTCTCACTGTCATGCCTGTTCGTAGAGCTCACGCGCCGGATGCAATCTCCCTGTGTTGCCGAATGCAGAATTCAATTGCCGGAGGAAGGATTGATCGACACGTGTCAAGGGGGGGGGAGCCGGAATCCCCTCCCCCATTATCTATTAGTATAGACCCAGTGTTCGGGAAAAATGTGTCTCAGCTTAATAGTGTGTCGTTTTCAATTTCAAAAATGCCGGTTCTCTCTCTCGCCGAGACTCTCTCTCTCTCTCTCTATCACGCAGGCCCAGTGTTCGGCAAAAATGTGTCTCAGCTTAATATCGTGCCGTTTTCAATTTCAAAAATGCCGGTTGAGGGCAAAGGGAGAAGGAGATATTCTGCCCCCAAATAGAGAAAAATAGTTCAAAAACCCAAAAAATAAACTTAATTTTCTAAAATTTCCTTCTCAGCTTGATATCGTGCCGTTTTCAATTTCTCCGAGACTCTCTCTCTCTGTGTGTATCACGCAGGCCCAGTGTTCGGGAAAAATGTGTCTCAGCTTAATATCGTGTTGTTTTCAATTTCAAAAATTGCAGTTGAGGGCAAGGGGAAAAGGAGATATTCTGCCCCCAAATAGAGAAAAATAGTCCAAAAACCCAAAAAATAAACTTAATTTTCTAAAATTTCCTTCTCAGCTTAATATCTTGCCGTTTTCAATTTCAAAAATGCCGGTTCTCTCTCTCTCTCTCTCTCTCTCTCTCTCTCTCTCTCTCTCTCTCTCTCTCTCTCTCTCTCTCTCTCTCTCTCTCTCTCTCTCTCTCTCTCTCTCTCTCTCTCTCCCCCTGTATCACTCCTGCGCAGTGTTCGGGAAAAATGTGTCTCAGCTTAATATCGTGCCAGTTTCAATTTCAAAAATGCCGGTTGAGGGCAAGGGGAAAAGGAGGAGAAGGAGATATTCTGCCTCCAAATACAGAAAAATAGTGTAAAAACCCAAAAAATGACCTTAATTTTCTAAAATCCCCTCCCCCATTATCAATGAAAGGATTTTTCCCGAACACTGCATAGGAGGGTGCGGTCTCTCTCTCTTTCTCTCTCTCTCTCTCTCTCTCTCTCTCTCTCTCTCTCTCTCTCTCTCTCTCTCTCTATCATGCAGCCGGCCGGGCGCGATCTCTCTCTCTCTCTCTCTCTAAGACTCTCTCACTGTCACGCCTGTGCACAGAGCTCACGTGCTGGATGCAATCTCCCTGTCTTGCCGAATGCAGAATTCACTGGCCAGAGGAAGGATTGATTGACACGTGTCAGGGGGGATCCGGAATCCCCTCCCCCATTATCTTTCTCGCTCTCCCTCCTCCTATCTCTTTCTCTATCTCCCTAGTGTCCCTCTCTCTCTCTCCGTCTCTCTCTCTAAACATCTTTGTTTCGCTCTCCCTCTTCCTCTCTCTTTCTCTATCTCCCTAGTGTCCCTCTCTCTCTCTCTCTCTCTCTCTCTCTCTCTCTCTCTCTCCCAAAATCTCCTAACTGTGGAGATAGCAACACAACCACCCAACCAACGACATCGATAACCATGATCATGGCGTACTTGGTATCATTGCAAGAGACCGTAAACAAACAAGGCGAAGACTTACGAGCACTTGCAATGGAGAATGGCACACTATGGGTACTTGTGGTTGAGAATGAGAATCTCAAGAGGACACTTGAGATGCAAACAACACGTTTGATGCAACTTGAAGAGGAAGTCAAGGAATGTAAACGCTCTCTTGTGGACTTGAATGCTTTGAACGAGCGATTGAGCAAAGCAGAGCATGACCATGTATTGAAAGAGGAGAAATTTGACACTATGAGCCGGGATGTATGCGACATGAAAAATGTATGCACAAACGACTCTTGGGCTGATGTATGTGGTAGGAATGTGGTTTCTAATTCCTCACTCATGCAAGCTATGGTTCAAACAAAGAATGTTGAGAATGTCGATGTGGAGGAGTTGAAGGAACGGGAGCGACGTTCCAAGAACATTGTTAATCATGGAATTCCCGAAGAGAAGTTAGAGACACCTCCTTCTCTTGCCATTGTTATTGAAGATTTCTTCAAAACCCACTTTGGCGTGTCCGGAGTTATGGTCTATGGAGCACATAGAGTGGGGAAGCAAGGAGCTCTTCGCTCGGGAGAACGGCCAATTGTATGCACCATGCCGGATGCGACCAAGCGAAAGATTATCCTTCATAATAGTTGGATCTATTTGAGGGATACAAAATGTTTTGTATGTGAAGATCGCACTATTAAGCAACAAAATATGCGTTGCAAGGCATATGAGGAAAAGAATAATCAAAACAAGGAGATCTCTCATGAAGAAAATGTGCCCAAGGAGGAGGCAAGTCTCTCAAGCAAATAGGGATGCGTGACCTATGAGACCAAGTTACAATTGAAAATATGCTTTTGGAATTGTAATGGATACCCATGGAATGCGGGGGTTGGCATTGATGAACTAACAAGCAAAGCCGATGTTGTACTTCTTGTTGAAACTTGGGAGCATGATACACAAAGGATTAACGGCTTAGAGCATTACAATGTACATTCATTGATGTGGTCAAAGAATCTCAAGCAACGAAGAGGACAAGGAGGGTTAGCATGTATGGTTAAGAAAGGATTGGAAGATTTTGTATCAATTGTGAAAGATGACAAGTACAAACGTTATGTATGGCTGAAAATTATGACACCAAAAAGAGCACCCATTTTTGTAGCCGGTTGCTACATTCCTCATCATGATTCTCCCTTTTATGCTTGCATGGATAGAGATCAACCATTTTCTGATTTGGAAGAGGACATTGCTTATTTCAAAGGTGAAGGTGATGTTATTGTATTTGGGGATATGAATGCTCGCACAAAAACATTGCAACATGATACTCAACAATTTGATATGCCATACATTTCAAGGGAGTTGGAGGAAGTTCACTTGTATGATCGTACTTCAATGGATGAGAAAGAGCCGGATCAGTATGGAAAGTTATTTTTACACATGTGTAATAGCACGGGTATGCTCATTGCCAATGGTGTATCTTTGTGGAGTGGAACCAATGGATTTACATGTAGGAGACATAATGGGGATAGTGTGATTGACTATATGCTACTCTCTGAAGCCATCATGTATCGCATAAAGAGTTTTATGTTTGGTCAATGGACCCCGGAATCCGACCATCGCACCTTATGTATTGACCTTTCATGTGAAGAAGCAACTAAGCATGATAATCTCAGCCAAAGGAAAGAGAAGTTATCACTATGTATGGATTTCAAACGGGCACCAATGTACATTGAAATGGTTGAGCAAAAATTATGGATGACAAAGCTTCAATGTGATGCACCATTGGAAACTAAATGGGAAGCTTTCAAGAAAGCTATTTGTTCTTGTGCGGAAGAATGCTTTGCCATAAAGCATCTCCATGGTATCAACAAAGATAGATCACGCAAAAGGTGGTTTGATAAAGAATGTCAAGATGCTCAAAAGTCCTTGATAAAGCTTGATGCAACTATGGACAAAGACAACTATCAAAGTCATTTGCATACATACAAGGCATTGATTCAAAAGAAGAGAAGAAGATGGGAAGTAAAGCAACAAGAATTTCAAGTCCAAGAAAAGGCACATGCATGTGGAAGATTTTTGAGAAACTTGAGAGGCAAGCGGGTTGAGAATTTTGGTAACTTGAGTCTAGTGGATATGTACACACATTGTAGGCAATTATATGAGCAAGCAAATACTGAAAAAATGCCATTTTATGGTTCACTCCCATGTATGTCGTCTTTTTTTACTATTGAGGATGTATGCGGTGGGCTTGAAAAGTTGGCCACTCGCAAAGCGCGAGATCTTCAAGGTATCAAGCCGGAGATGATCAAATGGACGGGAGATTTTACCCATGAGTGGATGTGTGATATGTTCAACCTTGCACTTCAACATGGTATGCCTTATGATTGGAGTACTAATTGGGTTAAGCCTTTGCATAAAGGAGGGGATGTAAAGAATGTAAGCAACTACCGGACTATAATGATTGGGTCTCTTATGGCAAGGTGTTTGGGTGCATAATGGAGATGAAATTGAGTGATTGGGCTGAAGAGAATGACAAGCGTGCAAAGGGACAAGCGGGTTTTCGTCGATGCCATAGCACCATTGATCATCTTGTCGCTCTTCGTGTTTTCATGGAGGAAAGTCGGTTGAAAGGCAAGTGATTGTATTGTTGTTTTGTGGACTTTAAGAAAGCCTTTGATATGATTCCACGTAACAATTTGTGGAGAAGGATGGAAGAACTCCAAGTGCCAAGTGAGTTTATGCTTGCGGTTTCTTGAATCTATGAGAAGGTGATTTGTCAATTGCGCATGGGAAGAGAAATTTCAGAAATTTTTGTAACCACTATTGGGGTTAAACAAGGATGTCCATTGTCACCAACTCTCTTTGGTCTATGCATCGATCAATTGGAACAAATGGTACTTGACTTTATGCAAGAAGAAGGCCTTGAAGAGGTCACTATTTGCAATGCGGTAATCATGCTTTTGTTGTATGCGGATGATGTAGTGCTTCTAGCACACACTTTAGAAGATGCACAAAAGCTTATGGTTGTCCTTGAGAACTTTTGCTTGCATAGTGGGCTGATTGTAAATGAATCCAAAACAAAGGTTATGCTTGTGAAAACCAACCATAAGGAGAAGCCATGCATTGTGTACAACAACAAGACACTTAAAGTTGTTGAGAGCTTTAAGTACCTTGGCCTTGAGGTTCCATCCAATCACAAGTAACATGAATGTGGTATGCGTCGTTTGGAAGCGGGAAAGAGAGCATATTATGCATTTGAGAACATGTGTAATGCGGGAAACATCAAGTGTTGGGTTCTCAAGAAGTATCTTTTTGATGCATTGGTGACACCGGTTCTTCTTTATGGAGTTGAAGTGTGGGGCGGGAGCATCTCAAAGTCTACTTGGAAAGAGTTTGAGAATGTCCAAAAGCGTTTTCTTACAAACTTTCTCCAAGTTAAGACACAAACACCATATATGCTCCTACTTCTTGAGTCGGGATCTCTTCCAATTGAGGTTATGGGCATGGAAAGGGTTGTGGAGTACATGATAAAGATGCGTCAAAACCCCTCACATCGACTTCCTACAATTGCATGGAAAGCAAGCAAAAAAGTTCAAAAGACGCATAAAAGCAAGATCTTGAGCAGGGGATGGATGCAAGACATAAAGAAGTGGTTTGGGAGATGGGATGCATTACACTTGCTACATGATGCTTCAATTGACTCTCAAGTGAATGAAGCTTTTCTACAACGCCAATGTATTACGGCTTGGGAGAAATCCGGTGGGTCACGCTTCATACATTACACCACCTATATTGCCCCCAACTACAAAACCATGTTCTTCGCTGAGAGAGCAAACCGTACTCACACTTACATACTTGAGCCTATTCCCTTATCCGCGATACGCACTATCGCAGCAATTCGGCTTAGCTCCCATTTCCTTCGATGCGAGATAGGGCGTTGGGGCAATGGAGAAGAGTCAAATCGATTGTGCACATTATGCTCACTCCAAGTTCGAGAGTCTGAGTACCACACACTACTAGAGTGCTCAGCTTTTGATCACATCCGAACTTTCTTCTCTCACATTTTCAGCCATAACTTAGACCTACACACTTTCCTCTTCCAGCCAAAGTGTGGGCTCTCCATTGCGACTCTCATCACTACAATTTTGGAGCATCGAGAGTCACTCATCAACCATACACATACTACATCACATGTAACTTTGGTCCCATAGGTCATATTTGACCTCCGAGGACGATAATAAAATCTATCTCTCTCTCTCTCTCTCTCTCTCTCTCTCTCTCTCTCTCTCTCTCTCTCTCTCTCTCTCTCTCTCTCTCTCTCTCTCTTTCTTGCTCTCCCTCCTCCTCTCTCTATCTCTATCTCCCCAATTTCAATCAACTTCGCGAAAAATGTGTCTCAACTTAATATCGTGCCATTTTCTATTCTCTCTCTCTCTCTCTCTCTCTCTCTCTCTCTCTCTCTCTCTCTCTCTCTCTCTCTCTCTCTCTCTCTCTCTCTCTCTCTCTCTCCCCTACTCTTTTTGGATTATGCATTGATCAAATAGAAAGCTTCCTCCCTCAACTAGAAGGGGATGAACCAGCCATCCGGATGCTTACACTTCTCATGCTCATCTATGCAGACGATGTGGTTCTTTTCGCCCATGACATTACAGCTCTACAGAAATTGGTCGATGCGTTACATGCTCTTTGTGAAAATGTGGGTCTATCAATCAATGTAGACAAAACAAAGTTCATGATTGTAAAGACTCGTAAGATGGATATCCACGCCCCCCTCATGTATCAATGGAAACAAATTGAGAAATTCGACAGTTTCAAGTACTTGGGGATTGACATCCCGTGCAACTATGCTTGGGGACAATGCGCACATAATAGAATTGACATCGGCCATGCCAGGTACTATCAATTTGAAAACATGTGCACAAAAAGGAGCATAAAAACATGGGAGATAAAAGCGACCATTTTTGAGACATGCGTAATGCAAGCCATCCTCTACAGAGTGGAAATTTGGGGAGCAAGCATTTCAGCCCACACATGGAATGAAATTGAAAAATGTCAAAAAAAGTTTCTATGTCGACACATGGGGGTCAAAAAGACGACACCATACTCCGTGCTACTCTTGGAGACATGAAAGAGACCACTAGAAATGAAAGCATTGCAAAAAATGTACACGTATATCATGAAGGTCAAAGCGATACCTACTACTCGAATCCCCCGCATTGCATGGGAAACGGGATGTGCGCCGCAAAAGACAAAAAAAAAAACAAATTTCTGTCATCGAGCCTCATACATGACATTAAGAAATGGTTCGCTAAATGGAATGTAGAAGCATATGTGGACATGCTTATTGAGGATGGCAAGGAGGGAGAACATATGCTGAATTTTGAAATTGCATTACTAAATAGCCTCCACACCAAGTGGAAGACAACGCAACACCGCTCGAAATTTGAATACTATTGCAAGCATGTCAACACAAATTATTGGGAAGGCTATAACACAAACCCAATGGAAGCCCAGGCCCACATACGACATGCCCCACATGGCACGAAGAGCCATCTCTTTGATGCGCACAAGGTCACATATGCTCAAAATAGAAACAGAGGGCTGGCTGAAAATTGATGCTTCTAAACGGATATGCACATCATGTACAATGCAAGCTCCCGAAGATGAAGCACATGTGACATTGGAATGCCCAAAATACGCTCACATCCGGGCTAATTTTCAACCACTTCTAAGCGGTTGCTCTACCTTTGCGGACCTATTATCCAAGACAGACCCCTCCCCTACAGCTCTCAGAACATACCTCACCCGCATACTTGAGCATCAAAAGACACTCATAGGAACACAAAAAGAGAATAACACACACCACACCATACACCCTCATGAGGGGAGACAACGTATCACTTTGAGGTCCCATGGGTCATTTCTGGGCCCCCGCGGACGTTAATACCAAATCAAATCAAATCAAATCTCTCTCTCTCTCTCTCTCTCTCTCTCTCTCTCTCTCTCTCTCTCTCTCTCTCTCTCTCTCTCTCTCTAAAGCTCTCTGTCTCGCTCTCCCTCTTCCTCTCTCTCTCTCTCCATCTAACGCTCTCTCTCTCTCTCTCTCTCTCTCTCTCTCTCTCTCTCTCTCTCTCTCTCTCTCTCTCTCTCTCTCTCTCTCTCTCTCTCTCTCTCTCTCTCTCTCTCTCTCTCTGTGTGTGTGTGTGTGTGTGTGTGTGTGTGTGTGTGTGTGTGTGTGTGTGTGTGTGTGTGTGTGTGTGTGTGTGTGTGTGCGCGCGCGCGCTGCCAATGTTGCACAGACCACCCCGGACTGAGCCGCCGAGGAAACCAGCGCAGTCAAATTATCAAAGCAAGCCATGGACGCATGTGTAAAGCTCTCTCTCTCTCTCTCTCTCTCTCTCTCTCTCTATATATATATATATATATATATATATATATATATATATATATATATATTCGCCGCCTGCTACTCACGACTTCGTGTGTGTGTGTGTGTGTGTGTGTGTGTGTGTGTGTGTGTGTGTGTGTTTTATGGTTTCGGCATAAATGTGACGGAGGCAGGGTCCAAGTTAATGAGAAAGGATGTAGAGAGATACATCGCTCTCTTTTCGAGCGCCTTTGAGTCTGCCTCTGAGCCTGCCTCCTCTCTCTCTCTCTCTCTCTCTCTCTCTCTCTCTCTCTCTCTCTCTCTCTCTCTCTCTCCTGTGTGTGTGTGTGTGTGTGTGTGTGTGTGTGTGTGTGTGTGTGTGTGTGTGTGTGTGTGTGTGTGTGTCCGCGCTCAGAGAGCACTTCCTAGAAGCTCAACTATCAACAGCCGGCCGCCTCTACTGAGTCTGCTCTCTCTCTCTCTCTCTCTCTCTCTCTCTCTCTCTCTCTCTCTCCCCCTCCCCAACCCTCTTTGGGCTACTCATTGATGAATTGAAATGCATGGTTCTTGATTTTATGCAGCAAGAAGGCATAGAAGAGGTTAAGATCGGAAATGCGGTGATCATGCTTTTGCTTTATGCCGATGATGTAGTGCTCTTGGCACATACCTTAGAAGATGCACAAAAGCTTATGAGTGTCTTGGAACGCTTTTGCCTACATAGCGGTGTCGAGAAATTTGCGGTCTTGCCAGGAAAGCACCGGGCTTTTAGCTGTGAGAGTTTGTAAGAGAACTCCGAAAAACTATATGAGGGAGTTAAACCATAGATGCCATGAAGACTAGGGTTTGGAAGGAAGTGCAATCAAAGAAGTCCCACTTTTTCTCTCTTGCACTCACACACACAAAAAAAGAACACAAAAGAGAGTGTCAAAACAACACAAAGATGAAAACATCAAGGCTATGGTAATATCGTATCATGGGTAATATGAAAGGGTTAATAGATGAGTTAATGGCATTCAATCTTGACTGACGAAATAGACTACGAATTGTTCTTTGGAATTTTAGTTTTGTGCTTACCATAATATATATATTTTGTCTAGTGATTGGGATTAATTGTGTGTACAAATCCTCTTGGTTCATAGCAAGATAACTACGCTTACATCAAAAGAAAAATTATAGTCTATGACAAGTAGTATGATGGGATCCGGTGATAGAAGTATTTCATTGAGCCTTTCTGGGCCAAAGAGAAACACTATACGTTGTTGAAAGTGTATTTTACGGCTAATCCATACGTTAATTGTAATAGATCGTACAGAGTGAAAGCAATAGAAATTATCATCATGTGGATTATTCATTTAGGATAGTATGTGAGAAATGTAGATATGAGAGAAGGGAAGAGATGAGAATTTTCCCTCCCAAGCCCTATTCTTGTCCGTAGGCAATAAGGATACTGCGGGGAGAGATGTACCTGTAGCAAAGAGAACCTAGAATTTATAGAGAGGATGAATTACTAAGAATGAGAGAGATAGGTTTGGTTAAGGAGATGAGATTAGATACATATATATATATATATATATATGTGTGTGTGTGTTGGATTAGAGATGAAAAAGAAAACAACAAGAAATCAAGAAAACATCAATGTAGAACACATCTTACTTGACAAACCCTTCGGCACCATTATTGATAGAGAGAGAAGAAGAGTGGATAATTCCACTTTGATTGATACACCAAGTTCAAGACCTTCTTTGATTAGAGTTGATCTTCCAAGGTTAGCTTGTTGCAAGAATGGCTAGTCTTCTTCTAGGAGAAAGTGTAGGCTTAGGCTTCTGTTAATGGCTATGGCATTACTACTCACTCCCTCATGAATTCCTCTCATCAATGGCTTGAATGCTTGAGTTATTTTCAAGGAAGAAGAGGACCCCTTTTATAGGTGAAGGGAACCCCCAAGGGTTTACACAAGAAGAGAAGAGCCAGTGTGAATAGAAACTGGAAAAGTTGGAAATGAGCTGTCCCTGCATGATGTGGGCAGACTGGGGTCCAGTATTTTGATCATATCTCCTCAACCGTGGATCCAAATGAAAAAGTAAAAATATGGGCAGAAAATTCAGCTCATTAGCTACGATTTTCATTTTAAAATCATTTTCCAATTCGGATTGGAACCTTGTGTGAAAAATTCATCAAAATAGGGTCCATTTCTGGAAGCAAAAGTCTTCCTGTGGTCCCCTTAGCCTAGACTTTCATTTGATTCCAAAGGACACCTCATGCCATATGAAAGCATGTGTTAACCCTCACGGCTCACGGACAACCCATCACCTACGACGGACGTGTATTATGTATTTGGTAGAGTCAGGTACCGGGCTTGTCGGACCAATAGGAAAAGGGTAAAGAGTGATCGCCGATGCGAGGCGCACTCTAACTGGGACATTCAAGGGATTAGTTGGCTAAGTATGGGCGCCCAAGTGTGAATGGGGTGAGCTCATATAAAAGCCAACTAAACCTAAAATTCACTCATTCTCTCATTTGTGCAATAGAAGAGTGCTCTTGCTCCATCTCCATCTCCATCTTCTTCTTCTTCACCTCCTTGTGTGTGTGTGTATGTGAGAGAGAGAGAGAGAGGGAGAGTGTGTGTGCGATCGAGCATTACGAAGGCACGACGGCGGCAAAGCGGTTGAGCGCGCCACGACTGCAGCTTCTTCTTCATCGCGGCAAGGAATCCACCACGAAGGCGAGCGTAGAGCGGTGAGTGACACACCCTTTGCTCTCTTGAGCTTGCTAGATTAGTCTTGTTGTGTGCTTGGAGCCATTTGTGGCTCGCACACGGTGTATCGGCAAGTCCCTTGCTTCGACAGTGCGGCAAGGAGCGCACATTTTTGGCGCCGCTGTCGGGGAATCGCCTTGCACTAAGCCCAAGAGGCACTTTGTGCTTCTCCTACGAGTTGTTTGTAGTAGGAAAGAAGAGGAAGAGGAATGAGTTGTTTTTCTGTAAGTTGTTAATTTCTGTGTTGTCTGCAAGTTCTGTGATTTCTGCATAATGTTGTGTTTTCTGTTTGCACACAGTCTTTGCACAATTAGTAGTCGTTAGCTTGTTTGCAGTGAATGAATAAGTAGGAAGGCAGTTAGCAATTTCTGTTTGCACACAATCTGTACACAGTTTTCTGTCAAGGTTTGGCTGCACATAGTCTTTGCACAGTAAGGTAGTGAGAGAGGAAGTAGGTGGACAGTTAGCTCACTGTCAGTAAGCAGTTAACAGATTAGTCAGTGGTTAGCAGCAATGTTAGTAAGCAGATAAGGTAGTGAGTTGTCTGTGAGCTGTTGACTGGGAGGTTAGGTAGGTGAGAGTGTGTGTGGCCAAGAAAGGGTCACCTAAACCGCGCGCGGTCATTGCCAAAAAAATAAATTTATAAAAAATTTAAAAAAAAATTAAAAAATTACAAAAAACCGAAAATATTTAAGCGTGAGTGACTGGGGGGCTACACTAAAATTTTGATCGGGATCGGGGTCACCTAAACCGCGCGCGGTCATCGCCAAAAAATATATATATATATTTAAGCGTGAGTGACTGGGGGGCTACACTAAAATTTTGATCGGGATCGGGATCCCAAGCCCAAGCCCAGGCCTCAGTCCTCAGTCTTATGATATATACCAGACTCACTCTTATATATATACCCTACCCCCTCAAGAGGGAATGAGAGTATGTGGGGCAAGTCCTCCACTCTCCTTCCTTCTCTTCCCACTTGCACCCTTAGACTTTCTAATTTGGGCCTAGTTCCCTACTAGAAATTGACGGTTTTAGGGATTCCGAGGACATAAAGTGACCAAACGGAGGGCTGTAAAGCACGGCACGTCCCTCTGAGCGAGACGCTCGTTTTGAGCTATCATACGTTCTATTCTATATCTGGGTCAGAAAAAAAAGACCAAAAAATCAAAAAATAAATAAATAAGAAAAGACTTGGGTTGCAAAACACCCAAAATTACTAGGTGAGCAGCCTTCACGGGCCCTCACTGACACTTCTAGGGGATCCAAGTCATATGAACCTACGCTCTGGATGAGTGTTAGAGCACGAGCATATTGGTAGTGCCTCCATTTACGCGGGCACCCATTATTCCTCCACCCTAGGTTCTGGACCTTCGGCCGGGACTCAAGGTAGCGCGACCCAAGATCCTCATATCGCGTCTAGTGATTCTTCCTCTGACTACGAAGTCATGGAGGGGTATCCTACACCAAACCCTGATAGTTCAAGTCAAGACATGCATGCCATGGGCCCACGGCCCGGGTCCAGCATGTTTAGCCGCTTAAAAGAGACCCTTAGTAGAGCTACTCGCTCCGAACATGTGGTTAATGAAATAAATGAAGGGAGTGGGGAAGTAAATTCGTCATTCATGCCTAAAATGGACCCTATGCTTCTTGAGAGTGTGCATGTGAATGTTCCATCCACTGCACCTCTTGATCCTTTAGGACTATCTCCCTCTGAGGTTTTACTACCCGATGGTAGGAGTCTTGCCGAAGTACAAGAGATCGAACGCTATATGCAAGCAACAAGGGAGAGGGAAATTGAGAACCTACGAAGGCTAGAACAAAGTCGAGCCCTGAAAGCAAAGGCTCCTATGACAACAATCATGCCAGCCGAGCAACCGAGTGCTCCCAAGGTAGCAGTCACGGAGGGGCAAGCTATGGGGAGCAATAATGCTTCCACTTCAAGGGAAACCTCCAGCACACCAGGCCTAGATGGAATATTCCTAAACAAAAATTGGTTAATGACCTACAAGCAGAAGCTTTAACTGATCGGTACACAGGACACACCTATCATGTGGGTTGGTTAGATGTTCTACAATCCACATCGGGTGCTACTAGCATAGATGAGCAACAACAGAAAGTTTGTGATGTCCTCCATAGGATTGTCGAGTTAGAAAGGCAGAACACAGGGATCAACATGCCTTCAACAGGCCTAATGAGATTCTTGGATATGGGAAAGGCCAACCAACCAACCCTGTCACAAATGGAGACTCACTCAGTGAGCCCCATTGATCCTCCATATGTTGTTTCGCCAGGACGCTCAGTACAATCTGAGCCCACAAGTGGCAGCTTTACCTTCCCAGATCTAGCACATCTTTCTCTTAATGACACTACGGCTACCATGCATATCCCAATGGTGAGCATGACAAGAAGTACACCATGGAGTTCATTTGTTAACACTACGCCGATGCCTAGTAGCACAGTGCCCCCAACTATACCTACATGTATGTATCAATCATGTGCACCTGTCGTACCTTAGCCTCATGTATCTCCTACACCTCCGATTATTCCAAGAGCTTACAATCCACAATGGAATTATCCAAGCTCTTATACAAGTGGAGCCATGCCATTTAATAATCACATGCCATATCAGGCACCCCCTATGCCTAGGGCCACGCCTGTAAACTTTGGACCACCGTCTGGTACACACCATACGAAATTTGGGACCCAAGAGCCGCGCGTATGCCAAGGCCAAGGCCAACTCCCATCTCACATGTGGTTCCAGGAGCACATACACCCATTATACTTGCTCAAATAGGAGATTTGGAAGCATTTTCTCAAACTATCGGTCGCTCTATTGCGGAAAACATGTGTACTGCACCTGATAGAGAGCCTAGGAGCAAGGCAGTTCAAGTAGCTAAGCTCACACAGAAATTCAGTGGAGACGGAGATGCTAGAAATCATATGGAAGTCTTTGAACATGTGTGCGATTCCTTGGAAGAGCACAATGAGCTACATAAGTGTAAGGCTTTGAGTTTGACCCTAAGCGGAAAGGCTGGAGATTGGTATAGAACCTTAAGAGTAGAAGAGAAAACGATCTACTCTACTCTGAGGAGACTATTTTTAAAAGAATACATACGAGAGGGAGTACTTTGGGGTGTAGCCTCTCAGCTCTAGAAAGCCCAACGAGAAGAAGGTGAATCCGTGAGAGACTTCATTAGTCGCCTAAAGAATTTGAATTTTCGATGCAATCCAAACGAGCGATTCAACAACAACCAATTGCTCGATAGATTCATTAGGGGACTACGACATGAAAGTATCTATAATGGCCTATTCATCAGAGGTATCACTACTTGGGAAGCAGTCACCATGAATGCAATCCAATTGGAGGATAATTTAATGATTGCAGGAGAAAGAGTGTCTGCCGAGCCGAAGTCAAGTAGCTCGCAAGCATCAGGGCATGAGCCAATGAAGATAAAGCCAATCGTGAAAGAGCAAACGATATCTGAGATGACTTTGGCATATCTCACCAAGGCCATCCAAGAAAGCCTTAGGGGTAATCGTGCTCTACAAAACACTCATATGTATCCAAGAAGAGAGCAACAATGGTGCTCAATTTGCTTGGGCCCACATACTACGAGTGAATGCCCTACTTTCAGAGTAAAGTTTAACGGGACTTGTAACGCGTGTGGTAGGTATGGCCATCAAGCGAAGGATTGCCTAATGCTTAAACGCATCATGGAAAATAGACCGCCTATAGCTTGGGCAGACTCACCTCGAGTTCCTGCATTGATGCCTACCCCACCCATGGAGCAACACTTGCCATTACAGCGCATGGTCCCTAGAACCCAAAATGTGTTCCAAACCACACCGTTGCCACCTCCAGTGCTAGGACCGCAACCCCCTCATCCAAGGTTACACCTATGAACCAAATAGGTTGCGAGTCATCTAGTACTTATGTAGATTGCGAAGGGGACATAGACCCTAGTATCACCTATGGAGTCGACATGCTTGAGGAGTGTCCCATGTACTATATGGAAGACCATTGGGGACAAATCAAACCGGTATATCAAGTTATTGCGCTAGCAGCAAGAGGCCAAAACATTAATAGTTTTGCTAGGAGACCACCTCTTCAGTGCTACGAATGTGGTGGACACATCGAGTAGCTGAGTGCCCCATTAGAATGCAAAAGAATGTTGCACTAATGCAAACAAGTCAAGGGAGTGCATTGGCAATGCCAATACTCATTTGTAATCGTTGTGGCATAGATCATTTGATCGCACAGTGTCCTAACAATCCAAAAGCACCGAAAATCACACCATTGAACCCAACAGAGATTGTTGATGGGACACCACCAACTATAAACATAGCACCAGTGAATGCACTCACACGGTCGATGCTCCAAAAGCAAAATTACATCCTCGAAGAGAGAGATGCTGCATCCATTGGCCGAGCGAGAAAGAAGAAAACACGAAGAAAGAAATCCCTTAATGCTTCTAGCTCAAAACCTAGTTCAAAGACTAACATAGGGACAGGAGAGGATCCCGTGTATATGAATGACCCTGAGGATGACTCAGATTCGATAGAAACCACGGAGACCAAAACTATTACTACAAAGGAAAAAGCCAGTGAGGGGGATCACGAGAGGGAATTACGACGAACACCAAAAGAGTATTCAAAGTTAAACCACCCAGTTGCGAACCCCCAAGATAAGCCACGAGAGACGAAAAATGAGGATTGCAAGAGAAAGATTGGAACCTATCCAAACCCAACAATTGGAAATTGAACGAGTCCAACAACTGAGGGGTTTGGGGGAAGAAACTCAACGAACATTAGAACCTGAACCCAAACATATCCAGATGTCGGACATAGTGTTTCCCACACAAGTTCAACCTCACAAGAACTACAGGCCATTAGCTATACCCAGTATCATTCGGGAAGAGAGTGAGGGTAGGACATCTAAAAGTGGACACACACCTTTCCTACTAGAGAGAATGTTTGAGGGAATGCCCGACCCCCTTGAGGAAGTGGAGATTCCATCTTCACCATTCTCTTGTCAGGGTCCTACGTCACACAAGATGCCATTAAATGTTGCCAAATTGATGGATTTCATGTCTTCAGAAGTTAGAACCACCATCATGTCCAAACTATATAAAGACCCCGAGCTAGTCTCAGCTCTTCAAGCCTTCCTCAATGGAGAATTACAGGCCGGATTACCACAGTTTGCACATATGAACAAACCTGACTCGGTAATGAATGATGAGGAACATTTAGCACCACCATCTGACCTAGCGGGACATGAATCTGTAATTGAAGTACCCGTTAACAAGTTGGGGCAATACTTTGAAGGTGATGAATCTAATGCTACTCTGCCAATCACTACTAAAGGATTAACTGTAAAGGGAGTCCTTGACGGTGGTGCGGGAGTCAGCATGGTGACAAAGAGTTGTTGGGAGTCTATGGGGTGACCTCACCTTGAAGCCACAAGCGTAGTGGTAAAAATGGCTAATGGATCTATTGTTACGCCTATTGGAATGCTTAAGGATCTCAAGATCAAGGTCTTGGGACACAAGGTAAGGCAGAATTTCATTGTTATGGATTTTTCCAAGCATCCTATGTCATTTGAGATGATCTTAGGGCGTCCATTCATGAGGGAAGAAAAAATGGTGTATGACTGGTCCAAAAACCACGTCTACTTACAGTTCCAAGACTCTGTCATTCAAGTTGATCTTTTAAGTGGTCGAACGCATCCTCTAGGAAATAAATTCATCATTGATAATCGATCAGACACAACAATTCACTCAGCTCCATTACAGTATTGTTACACGTGTAACGAAGACACGGATATTGGGGAGAACTCTCCTTATATGGATATCCTACCCGGAATGGCTGAGTCAGACAATGTCGATTGGGTACACCTAGTGGCAACTATAGATACATGGGGAGCTAGAGGAACAACCTGGGTAACACCAGATGGGGAAGAGATACCACACATTGCACTAGTAAACATGTTAGGTGTAGCGCATGTAACATCCGATGATAAGAAAGAGGCACACCTACCTGAGAGTGAAACCGATGATTCCTCAAAGGCTTCAGGCCAATACACATCAGAAACGGAATCTCAGGGAGAAATGGATTCAGAACCTGAGGAAACATCGAGTGAGCCAAGTATAGAAACTGAACACTCAAGGTCTAGTACGACCATCTATGGTAATTTATATGAGAGTGAAGAAGATACAAGCGAAGACCTATCAAGCGAGTCGAGTTCAAACATTTACCAAAATCAAAACCTTAACAAGAAACAAAGTTCATATAAGAGACGACGATATCGAGCAAATGTGAGAGCTAGGATAAACAAGGAAAGATCTACTGCAGAATGGCTCAGCTATCTAGGGGCATGTGATGCTCATCGAAAGCTAGTAGACAATTGGGGTGAACATCTCCAGAGTGTCATAAAAACTTATCCAATGTGGATTCATATACCCTATTGAGCACTCAGAATGGGTTTCTCCGATAGTCATTGTACCAAAAAAGAATGGGAAACTAAGAGTGTGCGTGGACCTCAAGAAAGTTAATGCAGCTACTAGGAGAGATCATTATCCCTTGCCATATTCAGAACATGTGCTTGAAAGAGTTGCGGGCAAGGAAGCTTATAGCTTTTTAGATGGGTACTCTGGTTACAATCAAATCACAATTGCATTAGAGGACCAAGCTAAAACTGCTTTTATCACAGAGTTTGGAGTGTTTGCATTTCGTGTTATGGCTTTTGGCTTAACAAATGCCCCTGCTACATTCCAACGATTAATAAACACTGCGTTTAAAGAATTTCTAAGGGAATTTTGTGAAGCTTTCCTAGATGACCTTTGTGTTTATTCTTCTGGGGAGAAGCATTTGTTATATCTACGAAAAATATTTGAAAGGTGCAGATTTTATCGCATCTCATTGAACCCTTTCAAATGCCAATTTTGGGTTAAGCATGGAGTCATTCTAGGGCATATAGTGTCCAAGAACGGGATATCCACAGATGAGAGTAAGATTAAAGCCATTGCCGATTTGCCACCACCTACGAACTATAAAGGAGTTCAAAGATTTATGGGCCATGTTGGTTATTATAGAAGATTTATTTTAAACTTTGCCGAGATAGCACGTCCATTGTACAAGCTTCTTATCGAGTTTCACTGGACGGAAGAATGTCATCAATCTTATGAGTTATTAAAGAAGGCCCTAACAAGTGCTCCAATCCTGCGAACACCTGATTGGAATATACCTTTTCATGTGCATATTGATGCATCAAATTTTGCTATTGGGTGTGTTCTAACTCAACCACGAGAACATAAATTGGACTACCCTATTAGCTTTGCAAGTCGCCAATTAAATGATGCCGAGATGAACTACACTACTACAGAGCGCGAAGGTCTAGCTATGATTTACGCAGTAAAGAAATTTCGCTATTACCTTCTTGCTACCAATTTTGTGTTTTATGTTGATCATCAAGCATTGCTATATTTGGTAAACAAGCCGTGTTCCACAGGTCGAATTACACAATGGTTGTTAATTCTTCTTGAGTTCGACTTCACCATTGTTGTGAGGCCTGGGAGGAAACATGTCATGGCGGATCATTTATCTCGTATCCCTAATGGCGAAGCTCCTACGGGGGTTGATGATGAATTGCCTGATACTCCTTTGTTCATTGTTGAGACAATGCCTGAATGGAGTGAAAAGATTGTTAACTTCTTAGTTAATGGTTTTCCACCCAAAGAACTGCGAAAAGATATAGCTCGAAAATTAATCAAGGAATGCGAACCCTATTGCTTACTGGCTGGAACTCTCTATAAGAGAGGAAAAGATGATGTTCTTAGACGCTGTGCCCGCGAGGATGAGTATTTATATATTCTACAATAGGCACACATGGACGTAGCTGGTGGTCACTTTTCAGGAAACTTGACTGCCCGAAAGATCTTACAGTTGGTGGCCCACTCTTTTTAAGGATGCATCACTTTTTGCAAAGGGATGTGATGAATTCCAACGCTTCAACAAGCCACAAAGAAGGGATAGGATGCCTCTACATCCCATCAAGGTAACCCAACCATTTGAAAAGTGGAGCTTAGACTTTGTAGGACCGATCAGTCCGGCTACACGTAACACGCAATCACGATATATCATTGTCGCTACCGACTATGTAACCAAATGGACTGAAGCAAAAGCAACACGAAAGGCGGATGCAAAAACAACATCTAAGTTCCTCTTTGAGAACTGTTAGTGCCTGATTTATCAAGGCTTTCAGGGCAGTCGGGCTATTATTTTTGAACTGTAACTAAAACCTTTATCTTTGAACCTTAGGGATAAGTGAACATGGGTATTTTATATTTTGGGGAAGTTAGTTGTGTGTCTCGTGAATTCTCAGGAAGAGAAGCAGTTATGTCTATGCCTGTTGATGCAGTTGGCTCTCTCTTGCATTGGTTCTATGCTTTTTCTGTTGTATTACTGAATGATGATGATGAATGGCACACTATTTTTCCTCTATCTCTGATGTTACATACCTGTCTTCTTTGCAGTATGGTGTTTGAAGTATGCAGTTTCCTGCTTCCTGTTTGATATGTACTGTGTGTTAACTTCATTGGTTGTTTGTTATGGCAATGTGTGCCTAACATTTGGCGATCCTGCTATTGGTTCGAATTTCGCCTAAAACCATATGGGTGCTAAGGAATGAATCACAGCGGCGACCTGTTCCCTGATAGTGACCATTTGCGAGATTTTGCAAACTGGAAAACACCGGGGGAAGAGTCTGAGGAGTATGCAACAGAATTCTTGAAAGCATTCTACCCACAACTGCCCAGCGAAGTCAGAATTCTCATTCTCGAAAAGGTAGTTACAAAAATGTTACCCTTTGGAGCCTGTAATTTACCTTCAAACTACAATGTGCATAATCAAAGAATGGTAGTACAGTATTCTAGACAAGGGAGAAGCAGCAATGCATGAGTAGATCAGGGCAAGATTCATATGGAACAAGGCTTATATTAAGAAGGGAGTTCTCTACAAGAGGAAGACAAGGAGAAAAGTCGGGTAATGATGACCAAGAAGAACCAGTAGGGGAACTTGCTGCAAGGGCAGATATTGTTGGGGAGGGGATTGAACTGCATGAACCTGAAAACAGGCTGCAAGAAACCCTACCTGCAAACCAAGAAGGACAACAAACAACTTATCCCACATCATACCCACTTTTGGGACCATTGGTCAATGTATTGTTAGCCCAAACAGTTTTGAAATCTCTGTGCAGTTTCTGTGCAAATTATGTGCAGTTTGTTGCAGAATGCAGTTTCAATTTTTCAGTTTGCAGAATGCACTTTCAATTTTTTAGTTTACAGACTACAGTTTCAGGTATTTCAGTTTGCAATGCAGTTTAAGCAGTTTCAGGGTTTAAAGAGGTACAAATGCTCTCTATTCTTTTGATGGGTGATTAATGGCAAAGAAGAAGAAGAAAAAGTGTGCTATTTGTCAAAAAGATGGGCACTGTGCAAAGCAATGTCCTTACGTGTGCAAGCCATGTCAAAAGGAAGATGTATGTGTCAAATACTGTATGCATAAACTGTGCAAGAAGTTGTATCGAATTGTCAGATCTTTTCGAGATGCATCAGATCATGAGGAACTATGTGATGCACAAGAGGATTTGGATGATTTTTCTAATCTTCTTGACAAGGCAGAAGACTGGCATGAAGGTCGTGAAGGAAAAAGAAGAAAGTCGTGCTCTAGTATGCGTAGGATACAGGTGTTACAAGAAGTAATTGAAGGCTTGACAGAGAAGTATGAAGATCACTTTCAGGAGGAAGACGAAAGTGATGATGACTGGGGAGTTACAACACCAATGTTTCCCTTGGTTGGGAACAATCAGGTACAATCATGTTTAACTTCTCCAAATGCACTTGTTGCAAGTCCCAAATCAATGAAAGAAGCTCAAACACAAAGCCAACCTGAAGAAGTCAAGAAGGTGATGTTGGAAAGGGCAGAAGAAAAGGAGCATCCTGAGAGCCAAAGAAGCCAAAAGGAGCACTTAGTATCCCAAAACCACACTCTAGATAGACTCAAGGGTTTGCACAATGTTGATGTACCAACAGTTTTTCAGGGACCTGCAGTTTCAAAAACTGAAGTTTCAAAGCCTGAATTTGAATTTTCAGCACCTGAAGTTTTTCAACCTGATTTTGATGTTCTTGAATATGGGATCAAAGTTGTAGATACTCAGATTATTGAAGAGAAGAAGTTGATTCAGGAAGGAGAGTTTGTTCAATGCAAGGGAGATATAGTCCAAAAGATGATGAAGGAAGAAGGAGGAAGCCAGGAGCAACTCATGAGCCAAAGGAGCCAAGAGGATTGCCAGCTATCCCCAAACCTCACATCGAAGAGACTCACCTCTTTGCAGGAAGAGAAGGACAGTTGCCCAAAAGAAGAATTATTGGTTGAGAAGAAGGGAATACAAGTGGGAGTGAGCGAGAGAAGCCACCAATATCCCATACAAACCCATATACCAACATTTGACATCAATCTTGAAGATGTTGAAATTCAGGGAGACATCAGATTTCAGTGTAATGCAGTGGAAGATCCGAAGATACATAAAGACATAATGTGTGCTACAAATGAGGATGATGTGATGAATCAGTTTTTGATGAATCTTGATGAGGAATATGTGACAGGTGACAGTCCAGAAGGTGTTTGTGTTGATGGAGAAGAGTTTTTTGGAGTTTTGAAGAGTGAAAGCCAATTTCCGAAAGCGGATATGAATTATTCAGGTTGTGAAGACAAGGATCTTCGATTTCAAATCCCTGAATTACCAGTTTTGATACCAAAGGTTCCCGATTTGCAGAGTTTCAGAATTCAGGTCCCTGATCCGCAGATTCTTGATTTGCAAAGAAGTTATGTAACTGAACTTGCTGAATTTCAAAGTCTTTTTCTTTCTCAAGTGAAGATTATCAATAATCTCTCATTCGAGCTAGAGAATGAGAGGCATTCAAGTATGGTTGCGGCAAATGAAGCGCTTTCCAAAATCAATCAACTTCAAGAAGAGAAGACATCATTGATGGCGGAGATTTCTCAGGTTCAAACTGAAGTTGACTTGCATATTTCTTATTGTTATGAAGTTCATGATGCTCTTAAGCAAGTTGTTTTGAACAAGGATAATCAAATTGAGGACTTGAAGCTTCAACTTACTCAAATCAAGAATGTGGAGTTTTCTTCAAATCTTGATGTTACAGAAGGTTTCTTGAATGATGATGTTGTTATCAATGATCTTTATGATGTTGGTGCTTTTACAAATTCAGTCATGGATATTGGAAGTCCGTTTTTTTCCAGTGAAGTTCAGTTTACTGATGATATTCTTGATGATTTATACCAAGTTTCTGATGTCAATGGTTTTGTTGATGCTGAGAAGATGCTTTTGACTGATGATTATGCAAGTATTTTGCAAGTTCCTAATGATGGTGAAGTGGGTTTTCCTGAAGATGGTTCTACATTTCTATGTAATGTTGTTGATGAAGGAGATGATGTTGATATTCTTATATCTCATTGGTTTTATATCTTCATGCTTGATAAAATAAGGGAAGTTTTTCAAGGAGCAGAAGTCAAAAGTTTTCAGTTTCAGGGAGATATCACTGATTGGACAATTTTGCAGCTACTACAAAGTGGATTTCTTTATGTTTTTGATAAGGGATGTGAGGAAGCCATCTTGGTGGTGTTTTTTATGTGTAAAGGAGAGTTCAATCTGTTATTTTTAAGCCTTGAATCAAATCAGTTTGATGAAGAAGTAGATCAGTTTGATGAAGAAGCAGATCAATTTTGGTTTTTCTTGAATCAACATTTTCAAGAAAATCAATTGTTTTGCCATGCAGAGTCTAAATCAGGTCTTCAAGTGTTGCATCTACATGCAGAGATATTGGATGTGTTCAAGAGACAGTGTCTAATGGTTGCAAAGTTTACATCCTACCTTGAATCTTTCTTCATTCTTCTTGAAGGGAAAACTGAACCTGACCCTGAACCTAAACCTAACCCTACTACTGAATTTGGATATTCACTTGAATATGAAAATGGGCCTAAAGACCTGAAATCACTTGAAGAAGAGAAGAGTTTTCTATTTTGTAGAAGGTATCTCAATTCAACAGTTGTGGAGAAAATGAAGACTGAAGTGATGGACTACATGAAGGGAGTTTGGGAGAAAATGAAAGTCATGGTGTATGATGTGGTGAGTAAACCATATCATATGTTTGCAGAGGAGGAGATGAAGGAGGAAAACTTGTTTATGGAGAAGCAGAATACTGAACTGAAGCAGCAGTATACTGACCTGAAAGGGCAGTTGGAGGATCTGAAGATGCAGTTGCAGCAACAAGAAGGCCAACAATCTGAGCATGTGTTTGTTTTAAAAAAAAAATCTGAAGTGTTTGCAGGAACTGATGTGCTAGCAGGAGTTCAGGAGCATATGACTGAAGCAGCAGGGACAAGTGTAGTTGTAGGACAGGCTAAAGATGTTGCAGAGGAGGACACAGAAGCTGCAGGAGGAATTCACAACTTAGATGATCCAGTGCAAATGATTGTGGATGAGAAACTCTGTCAGGAGACTGAAAGTTCTAAGGAGGCAGTTACAGTTCAGGTGGATGCAGAGGTTGAAGAATTTGACAAGGAAACTCCAACTACAGCAGCAGTTTCACAACAAACTGAATTCAAGGATCAGCTGGTGGATGAATTTTTTTATCAAGGGATATTGTGGGTTCTCACAAGGTTTGAGAAACCTTGCCCACCAGGTGTGCCAGGTGTTAGTGCCTGATTTATCAGGGCTTTCAGGGCAGTCAGGCTATTATTTTTGAACTGTAACTAAAACCTTTATCTTTGAACCTTAGGGATAAGTGAACATGGGTATTTTATATTTTGGGGAAGTTAGTTGTGTGTCTCGTGAATTCTCAGGACGAGAAGCAGTTATGTCTATGCCTGTTGATGCAGTTGGCTCTCTCCTGCATTGGTTCTGTGCTTTTTCTGCTGTATTACTGAATGATGATGATGAATGGTACACTATTTTCCCTCTATCTCTGATGTTACATACCTGTCTTCTTTGCAATATGGTGTTTGAAGTATGCAGTTTCCTGCTTCCTGTTTGATATGTACTATATGTTAACTGCATTGGTTGTTTGTTATGGCAATGTGTGCCTAACAAGAACATTATCACACGTTTTGGATGCCCCTTTGAACTTGTGAGTGACAATGGAACTCATTTTATAAATGAAGTAATAAAAGAACTCACATCAAACTTCATGATATCTCACCACAAGTCTACACCCTATTATCCCCAAGCAAATGGCCAAGCTGAGAGTACCAACAAAACTCTCATCTCCATTTTGACAAAGACAGTCGAGGCTCATCGCACTGATTGGGACCTAAAGCTTACATCAGCTTTATGGGCTTATCGTACTGCGTATAAAGTTGCTATTAATTGCACACCGTTTAAAATGGTGTATGGCCAAGAATCAGTTATGCCATCGGAGTTTGTCATTCCTAGTCTTCGAGTAGCTTCTCAAGAAGGTTGGGATGGTAACCCCTTAGTGGAGCGATTATATATCCTGGAAAGGCTAGATGAAGAAAGGCAATTAGTTGTGCGAAATGCTCTAGTGGAGAAGGATAGGAGAAAGAAGTGGTTTGATAGCCATTTAAAGGATAAAGACATCAAGGTTGGTGATAAATTTCTTATGTACAGGGTACGTAATGAAAAGAAGAAATTAAAATACGCTGGTAAGGGACCATATCGAGTATGTGAAATTACTCCGCAAGGTACCATTCGTGTGGAGACTCTAGATGGAGTTGAAACCATTGGATTCCTTAATGGGAGTAAATTCAAAAGATATTATAATCCTCTAAGCCAGGAAGAGTTGCAAGCCATCCATCAAAAGAAGGATGCCAAGGAACAAGCAGAGCTTTAAAAAATCCAAGCAAGAGTTGAGGCTCGAGAACGACAACAACGTCTTAGACGCCAACGAGAGGCTAATCTGGGAATCACGCAAGCATTTTTCGAGGACACAGATGACGACTCATTAGAATCTGAGCCACCCCTACGATACCCAATTGAGCTAAATAGCCCCTATGAGAAAGTACTATACAATGCCTTATTAGATACGGGAGCTAAACACAATTTGTTATCCTATGGAGTTTGGTGTCAATTAGGGAAACCGACCCTATCCCCGAGTACGATGCAAGTCAAGGGCATTAATAAAAAGAAAACTGCTATTCTTGGAGTCCTTCAGACCCATGTTGTCTATGACAATGGAAGCATAGTGCAGACGTTTCTAGTCATGCCCGCAGATCTATGGAAGGCAACGTAAACCTGGGACGCACGTGGATGTTGGCAACCAAATGCACTATTGATTGGGATACTGGTAGTGTCACGACGCGACCACCGACTCTTACCCCTATCATTCAAGCAAAGTCACCTACGTTGCAAACTCTAGCAAAGTTGAAGGATAGCCGACATTCACAAGCCAAGGTGGTTAACTCGTCTTTGCTGGCTACCCATGAATCTAGCACTTCAACACTTGTAGTTGCAGCAAGCAGTAATATTGCAAGTACTCAACCTGCACGACCTAAGACTACATATCAATGGGTCCCCAAGGCCTTACTTCCAACTACGTCAACCCTCCCATCCATTCCAAGAAAAAATTTCCCGGGAAAACCAAGAGCGCGCCCTAGGAGAGTCAAGACCAAATCACGATGGATTCCAAAACAACTATTAGAAGCCCAAGGCTACTATGATGGAAATGAGAAAATTTGGGTACCTAAACGTAAAATGTGTCCTTCCCTATCAACAACAAACCCATATGAGTCAAACAGTGTAACGCTAAAGCCAATGGCAGACCGTGGGAAGGGAAAGATCACAGAATGCTACACACCTAGTCCAGAGCTAGTTTGGGCTTCAAGGCAAAACCAATTTATTCCACCTAGCTCAGGAAGGGGGGAGTTCCATGAAGCTTCTAGCTCCTCATGTAATACATCCATAGAGGTAAAAGCTTCTACACAGTCTCCATCTATAGTAGTGGACCTCCATGAAGCTACAAAAGAATCCACACCTCCCAGTGTTCAAGAATCACATGATGAACCACTTCAAGTTCGATCCTGGGAGAGTACCTTACCACCCTTGCAACTTGACGAGGCACCTAGGGTAATAGAAAACTACTGGCAAAAATCCTCACCTATTACCAACTGGAACAATTGGTTTCAAAGCGTGACGACATCATTTCAAACGGTATGATCTACCCAAGGAAGGGGGGAGTGTTTGTGGACATCCATCATTCACTTGCTTCCCTCTCAACCTTTCTCCCTGACCTCTTAATCTCCGATCTTAGGGAATGTATATATAAAACCTTATACTCACAAAAACAAGATAAAAAAGTAAAAGAGCAAGAGCCATAACACAAATCATAAAAACAAATTATGCACAAGAACACGACCCTTGTAATATTTGCGCTCTAACCATCATCTATTTGCGTGTACAGATATGGCTAGTACGCTAGAGTCATCCACTCCTGCCTTGGGTGAGAGGTACCCTCGTTACTTTTCACAAATATTTCACATGGTCTTTCCAGTGCTTGCATGTGAATGGGATTTGATAGGTATGCTAGCATGTGAGAGGAATTTTGAGGAGTTAGAATGGCTGATACGTCTCTTGACCACGTCTGATCCATACTTAGTAGAGAGCGTTTCTCCCATTGCACAAGCCTACCCTTTTGACCAATATGACTATAGGCGTCTAGTGACCTTCTTAGTAAACATGGGCACCTATGATGAAGAAGAAAATTTACACGACTACACGGATGGCACATATGGTCTCATGGATGATGACTTTGTTTATCTCGACAACGAAGATAGGGGTTTAACCTTAGGGTTTCCCCCCAACCTCTACAATATCCTATTCCCTTGACTCTCTAGGGAGAGTGCAAATAATTAGGTTAGGGTTCCTTATGTTTTTTGTTGTGTTCAATAAGTGTTAGTACCTTTTTCCACTAATGTGCCTCCTGGAGGTATTCCTTTTGTTTCCTAGTGTGTACAGCAGCGTGTTGCTATTGGTAGGATTTGGACCTTCATGGAATCTTTATCTTGACTCACTCTTCAAATCAAGCGCGACCATCGACACAAACAGGTGTTTCTTGTCCATTAGCATTGCCCCTTATCTTTTTTGCATCTATGATTGTCAGCTTTAATTGTGATTGGTAGCCTAATATTCACCGCATTTGCTTAGTATCAAACATTTAATTCAATGTAATTTTTTGTCATAATCACTTGTCTAGGTTTAAAAATCAAGCAGTCCGACAAACTAGTTTGACCAAGTTAGGTGTTAGAAATCTTCTCTTAATACCATGGGGAATGCCTTCCTAATAATTAATGGTTACTTAGGTTCTTAATCCGATTTAGGCAGCATTATGTGAAATGTACTAGGGCTTTCTAGTGGGCTTGACCCTATTGACCTTTAGCTTAAGTATTAAAGGGAGTTTACTAGTGTGATGAGCCTGGGGAGGTGTATCAGTGTTATATGACCCCCCCAAAGTTACAAAATTAAAATGCTGAAAATGAACAAACAAAAAATCAAAGTGCCACACTGTAAAATCTTAAGCTAGAAGAGAAATCTCAGCTTGATTTGGTACTTCACTCACATGTATTGCCTATGGTACTAGAGCCCTAGAGGTTCCTAGTATGGGCGCTTTTACTTGAAAAGCAAAAAACCCAAGGCATACAAAATAAGCACACACATCAAAATTGAATCACTGTGAACAGACTTTGGGGGGTCAAAGAAAAAGTAATCAGTCAGGCGATGATTTCATGAGAAATTCCTTTTATGGTAGCTTAACTACAAGGTCTTCTAGATATAGTCTCTAGTCAGCCCTTGAACATGAATACTTGGCTCTCGCGATTAAACAACTTAATTGACCACAAAAAATTAAGAAGCTTACCCATGGTATTAATATTCGATCTCTAGTGCCTTTCGACCGTCAAATTAGCGACCCCATACTTGTTTAATTTTTTATCTTTACATCTGTTTATGCATTTGATTACATTGCAATTTAATGTTCATTGCTGACAAATTGTTTGAAATTCTTTTACCAATCAATTTGTCTACCTAAAACTGCATATGCTTTTTAATCACTTATGAGAATGCAATTACTGTGCCAATGTTGTTTGATTTTGCAATGACTGAAGAAGGCTAAGGACATTCATCTCAAATGCTCTTCCACCTCGACGAACGAGCTTCAACTCAATAGCTTCCGAGGACGGAATCTACATCAGGAAGGGGGGCATGTTAACCCTCACGGCTCACGGACACCCCATCACCTACGACGGACGTGTATTATGTATTTGGTAGAGTCAGGTACCGGGCTTGTCGGACCAATAGGAAAAGGGTAAGAGTGATCGCCGATGAGAGGCGCACTCTAACTGGGACATTCAAGGGATTAGTTGGCTAAGCATGGGAGCCCAAGTGTGAATGGGGTGAGCTCATATAAAAGCCAACTAAACCTAAAATTCACTCATTCTCTCTTTTGTGCAATAGAAGAGTGCTCTTGCTCCATCTCCATCTCCATCTTCTTCTTCTTCACCTCCTTGTGTGTGTGTGTATGTGTGTGTGTGTGTGAGAGAGAGAGAGGGAGAGTGTATGTGCGATCGAGCATTACGAAGGCACGACGGCGGCGAAGCGGTTGAGCGCGACACGACTGCAGCTTCTTCTTCATCGCGGCGAGGAATCCACCACGAAGGCGAGCGTAGAGCGGTGAGTGACACACCCTTTGCTCTCTTGAGCTTGCTAGATTAGTCTTGTTGTGTGCTTGGAGCCATTTGTGGCTCGCACACGGTGTATCGGCAAGTCCCTTGCTTCGACAGTGCGGCAAGGAGCGCACAGCATGACATTGCTCCTTGACAAAGTTTTGTAATCATGCTTGTAATAATGCATTAGAATAAGTGTATCTTTGAAATCATGCCACCTAGTGTCCCACTAGGATTTGATTCCCTCCTAGTAGCTATTTTTAAAAAAATATAAGAAAAATATGAAAAATACATAGAATATATATATATTGGAGTTTACCCTGGATATAGGATCTAGCTAGGGTGTGAGATGATAATGAGATAGTAGAAATAAAGAATCAATGCTTTTTGCCCCAAGTTAAAGAGGCGAAGCTATTGACGCTTTTCCCATAGTATTTTTTTGATGGTAAAGTAAGAATAGGTTACCCTTGAGATAAATAATAGGATGAGATAAAAAGCATATTATTATACTTAAATATGCATATGTACCAAGTGTTCGGGAAAAATGTGTCTCAGCTTAATATCGTGTCGTTTTCAATTTCAAAAATGCCGGTTCTCTCTCTCTCCGAGACTCTCTCTCTCTCTCTGTGTATCACGCAGGCCCAGTGTTCGGGAAAAATGTGTCTCCGCTTAATATCGTGTCGTTTTCAATTTCAAAAATGCCGGTTGAGGGTAAGGGGAAAATGAGATATTCTGTCCCAAATAGAGAAAAATAGTGCAAAAACCCGAAAAATAAACTTAATTTTCTAAAGTTTCCGTCTCAGCTTAATATCGTGCCGTTTTCAATTTCAAAAATGCCGGTTCTCTCTCTCTCCGAGACTCTCTCTCTCTCTCTCTCTCTCTCTCTATCACGCAGGCCCAGTGTTCGGGAAAAATGTGTCTCAGCTTAATATCGTGCCATTTTCAATTTCAAAAATGTCGGTTGAGGGCAAGGGGAAAAGAAGATATTCTGCCCCCAAATAGAGAAAAATAATACAAAAACCCAAAAAATAAACTTAATTTTCTAAAATTTCCTTCTCAGCTTAATATCGTGTCATTTTCAATTTCAAAAATGCATGTTCTCTCTCTCTCTCTCTCTCTCTCTCTCTCTCTCTCTCTCTCTCTCTCTCTCTCTCTCTCTCTCTCTCTCTCTCTCTCTGTATCACGCCTGCGCAGTGTTCAGGAAAAATGTGTCTCAGCTTAATATCGTGCCGGTTTCAATTTCAAAAATGCCGGTTGAGGGCAAGGGGAAAAGGACGAAAAGGAGATATTCTGTCCCCAAATAGAGAAAAATTGTGTAAAAACCCGAAAAAATGACCTTAATTTTCTAAAATCCCCTCCCCCATTATCAATGAAAGGATTTTTCCCGAACACTCGGCAGGCGGGGGTGGTCTCTCTCTCTCTCTCTCTCTCTCTCTCTCTCTCTCTCTCTCTCTCTCTCTCTCTCTCATGCAGCCGGCCGGGTGCGATCTCTCTCTCTCTCTCTGAGACTCTCTCTCACTGTCACGCCTGTGCGCAGAGCTCACACGCCGGATGCAATCTCCCTGTGTTGCCGAATGCAGAATTCACTGGCCGGAGGAAGGATTGATCGACACGTGTAAGGGGGGGGGGGGGGGGGGGGGGGGGGGGGGAGCCGGAATCCCCTCCCCATTATCTATTAGTATAGATTCTTTATCCGTCTGCCTCTATTTACTTAGAAGATACCTTTACATATGTGTATTTGCTATGTCCATGCCTTAGCTGTGTTCTTCCATGCCCACAATTTTATATACTTCCATTGTATGGAATCTTGGTAGGTTCCTTCGTTCCACTCCTCGCAGCAAGCCATGGATCTGAATCGAACTCTAGTGGTCGTAACTAACTACTAAATAATTGTGCTAACCACCTCGCAGTTACGACCTTGTTGTGGGCACCTTAATCCTTCTCCTTTTTTTCTAAAAAGTGTATGCTTGTCATCCCCCACCTCTTGCCTCCTTGTTAATTTGCATAGCCTCTTGTTGACAGTGATGCACATCACCTGCCGCTTGGACGCATACGACACGTCCGACACCTCCGTCCCCTACTTGTGCAACATCCTGCACATGCCACCTTCCCCACCATTTCTTTTTCCCTTTACATTCATTTACAAACTTTGGTTAGAATCTTACCAGATTTCCATTAAAACAATAATTAGAGCCATGAACGCGTTTACATCTTTTTTTTTGTTTTTGCAAAACTCACAATTGTGAGTGAACTATATTGAACATCCCAAAAAATTACAAGGTCTTGTCATGCTCTTGTTGAGCCATGACATCATCCAAGAACTGTAATTACATCGGCTATCAGGGCAGCCATCCCCACCAACCTGCCCCCTCCTCCTCCCGCGTTTACATCTTTTATGATGCTTGTATTGGTGAAGGTCACTAACACGCCTAAAATTGACACTTGTTTTCCCATCATTTTACATGCTAGAATCTCGAAATTACCTGCCATTTTTCATGTTTTGACCTTGAAATTTATGTTGCTTACTCTTTGCTTCACATCCATATGCCCAAAAACACATTTGCATCTTTTATGATGCTTGTATTGGTGATGGTCACTAACAGACCTAAAATTGACACTTGTTGTCGTGTCATTTTGCATGCCAGAATCTCGAAATTACCTGTCATTTTTCATGTTTTCACCTTGAATTTTTTGTTATACATGGCAAATTGTGTAAATTGGTCACTTTACACAAAGCATACGAAAGGAGGCTTGGAAAATTGCTTCTAAAAAAAATTTTCTAGTATGCATGTCAATTTTAAGCCCGGGTACTCACCATGTAAGGATGTGAGCCTTACAACAACGTTGTCTCCATCCTTTTGTAGTCTTGGCTTCTGTCCATTTCGGGCTTTTGATGTCCCAAGCACAACTTTTGATAAAAAGCGCACCCTCACAGTGAAGGGCTTTCTTGTTGGAAGCTCTAAAGCTAGAAAAAGCCAAACGGTGTGTCTGAGGCAAACACCATCACAAAGTTTAGAGAGAAGACAAGGATTGACAAATGGCTCAGAGCCTTCTACCAAACAAAAGGTGTCCTTGCAAAGTTGAAGGGAATAAAGTTAAAAGAGTCTTTGTATTCTAAATATGGAGAAAAAGATTGAAATGATAGTTCCCCCTTACCCCAAAAAAAAAAAAGGGAGGACAATATGGCAATCCAGGAATGCATTACTCTTTCAACAGAAGTGTGAGCCTCTCGACACAAATTCTGTTATGGTGGAACATCCCCTTTGTAGAAGGAATAAAAATTGCAAGTTTGCAAGCAAGCCAGAGAAGTTGTGGAGGTGCGTCCCTTGCGTTTTTTTTTTTTTTAAATTGGAGCTCCCTATGCAAAGGATATGCCAAGGCCCATTATAACTTGTTGTGACTAATGCAATTCAAGCTCAATTGAGCACCAAAAGAAAAGGGGTTTGTTGTGTGTGTGTGTGTTTTTTTTTTTTGGGGGGGGGGGGGAGAGAGAGAGAGGCAAACCAAAGAGAAAAAGGAAAGAAAAGAAACGGATAACCTACATGTAAAGTTATTTCATTTTTAAAAAAATTAAGAATCCTTCATTTTCCTATTGAAAATGTTTTTTTTTTACTCTCTCAACTAGAGAAAGTTTATATTAAGATAATCACCTGCATGAGCGCCAAGCTCAACTCGAGCCCTTGCCAAACAAATACATCAATTTATAGATGTAAGGCTATTAAAGCCCTTGGGATGATTCATGTGATGGAAATGATGTTGTTATTTCATAGTGTCAAGTGTTCGATGTTGATTGTATTCAAACATTACAAGAGATCGCTTAAATTCCAACGTCAAATTATCGACGTCAATGACCGGCGTCGGTATATATGTAGGTAAATCTGGAGGGAGACTAAATTTTCACAATTCAAATTTGAAATTTTCGACGTCTATTTCGAGGCGCATACCAGTGTCTATATCGATGCATATATCAACACTGATTTTGGCACGCATTTCGATGCTTATATCGGTGCTTGTACCGACGAATTCTACAAAAACAGAACCCGTGAGTTTTCTATATCATTTCGCTCATTTTTTCTCTTCTCTTGCTCTCCTCCTCCTCACTTGTTGCAGATCTGATGCTGTAGGGCTTGGCGGACTTGAGATTTCCACTCACAAGCTCCTCTTTATCAACAAGGTAAGCTTCGTTTCAAGCTTCGTAGTAGGTTTGCTCACTTTTGTGTGTGAGAGAGAGTAACATAGTGTGTGTGTGTGTATGTGTGTCTTTTGCAGTTTTGGCCACAGTTCTTCAAGTGTTTCTTCCTTCAATAGGTCGTATGTGAGTGCTCTATCATTCTCTTTTCTTGCATACACACGCACGCACACACACACACACACACATTCACATAAGCACGCATGCAAATCAATAAAAATACACGCTAAACAATGTAAACACACTATGTGCGGCGCACACACACATTTTTCAATTCAAACAAATAAAAACTTGAAAAAAATATAACTTTTGTTATTTTATAATTTTATTAATTAAAAATCATCATTAACAAAGAAAGATAACAACATTTAATCATTAAAAAGAAGACTTTTTTAAATTTACATCATTTTATAATTATTATTATTTTTTTATATAAATTAATTTTAAAAAAATTTAAAATTGTTTCGTTTAATTGTGACTTGTTGTAGGTGTTGTAAATGTAAATTAGAAACTTTATAGTGTTAAGTTATAAGTACCTTTGATTAGCTTTATTCATTTTCGCAAATCGTCGATCGATGTTGTTATGTCGATTGCTTATGACAAATCGAGGTTATGTCGATTGACGTAGTTATGACAAATCGACGTTATGCTTAACTAGGGCTAGTCGCTTAGGACGAATCAGTATTCAGACTGCTTAGGACTTATCGCTTAGGGCTAGCCACTTAGGTTTACAGTCTCTTTGCCGAAATTTTTAGGCCTACCCCCTTCATTATTTAGTTGCTTAGTTGCTTAGGGCTAGCCGCTTAGGTCCTGATTTTTGTGCACCTCTAAATTGAGGTGTGCAAGGATCAGGCATAGCTAGAGAATGTGAGGTAGTTAGAGCTAGTGGCAAATGGTAGAAAAATTACAAACGAACTTCAGAAACGCAAACAACTTAGACAAAGGAAGTAAAATAACGCAAATAAACTTCAATAACGCAATAGACTTTAGAAACGCAAACCAATTCCAAAAACACTTAGGTATTCAGTCGCTTAGGGCCATCCGATTAGGTATTTAGTCGCTTAGCCGCTTAGGGCTAGCTACTTAGGGTTGGCCGCTTAGGACTAATCGATTATGTATATTTTAGTCGCTTAGCCGCTTAGGACTAGCCGCTAAGGGCTAGTCAATATTCAGGACGTTTAGAGTTGGCCGCTTATGGTATGTAGCTTAGGGTAAATGGTTTGGCTGTTCAGTCCACTTAGGGTTTAGATCTTAAGTAGGGCTAGTCACTTATGTGTTTGGCCGTACAAAGATGCTCAAGGTTTAGTTGCTAGAATATGGCTTTGTTTCAACGGTTTAGGGTTGAAACAACATGAACGGACTTAGGAAACGGCTTGTATACTTCAAAAATGCAAATAGGCTTCAAAATTGCAAACGAATTCAAACAATGCAAATGATTTTGCGTTCTATTGAGGATTGAAATGTCATGTAGACATGGATGTGTACTTATGTAGAACCCTCGAATATAGGCATTGACTAATAGATTATTACCTGGTGGTCCTGATCTCCGTGCACCTCTAGACAAAGGTGTGCGGAGATTGGGCATGGCTAGAGAATATATGGTAGTTAGAGATAGCGACGAATGGTAGAAAAAATACAAATGAACTTCAGAAACACAAACGGATTTTAGAAATGGCGTGTGTACTTCAAAAATGCAAACGGACTTTGATAAACAAAGTAAAATAACGCAACAGACTTCAATAATGGAAATAGACTTCAGAAACGCAAAAAGATTTCAAAAACACAAATGATCTTCAAACATGGCAGTTTGTTGAAGATTGGTCCATCAAAATGGATTTATTAAAGCAAGATCAATTTATGATAACCTCATGACAGTCATGATAGGTATGGAATATGCAAGTTCAAGAAACAAGAATGTATCTTACTGCAACTAGACCTAGATAAGGCATATGACATAATAATCTGGTAATTTGTGCAATAAACGTTGCAGACCTTGGGTTCGGTCCACACATCTATCAAGCGGTAAGTACTCTTGGTGAGGGAAGCTCCTTTGAATTTCTCCTCAATTCAAGAATAGCTGGTTGCATTGATGTCAGGAGATCCATCCATCAAGGGTGCCCCTTGGCGTTGCTTTGGTTTGCAACCTGCACCCACCCTCTTATTGCTATGTTGGAGCAAGCAGCAATAAGAGGAGAGATTGCAGGGCTTCAAATCTAGATTGATAAAAAACTACTAATTAAGATGTTCGTTGATGACTCTTTGTTTTTCCTCCAAGTTGCAGAGAATAACATTAGAAAAGTCTTGGAGATAGTACAAGTGTTTTCCACGGCATTGGGGTCTAAGTGCAACATAGAAAAGTCAAGACTTATCTCTTTGATAGAAAAGACAATTCTGATTCTTTAGGGTGGAATGGAGAGATTGTGAAGAGAGATAACATCTTTTGGCACCTGGGGTACGTGTCAGGGGAGGAAAAACTCTCAAGCAAGCCTTTGATTGGGTTCAAGAAAGAAATAAAAAGAAAATGAAGCGTTGGGAGTTCATCCTAGCTCCTTTCCACTCCAAGTTAATGATAATTAATACCTTCTTCATCCCTTACATTACCTTCACATCTCCATTCCTACAACTATCCCGGATTCCTTTTGGAAGCCCATCAAGGAGTTCTTGTGGAAGAACAAACTGATAGGCAAGCAGACCATGGCAATGCAATAAATGCACAACGGTTGCTAAATCAAAGGCTTGGGGTGGTCTAGGCATTTTTTATCCTTTCACTCATGGTCTGGCTCTTTGTGCAAAATTGTTCTGCACCCTAGCCAATTCAGATGAGAGCTAGGCTTGCATGGCAAGGGGAATGGTTATGGAAGCCTACATGAAGTCTAAAGGTGGCTCATGTCTCAACCTCAACATACAAAATAGGCTTATACCCCTCATTGATGTAAGGGCCAATTAGGTGGATTTACTGGGAAGTTTATTGATAAATGTTGTAAAGCCATAGCTACACTCAAGTGAGCACTCATTTGGAAGAAAGTGACCAAGTACTGGAAAAGAACGGCTAGACATTGGTCTCCTTAGGGACCTATAGTAGTGGAGGACTTAGGCCAAAATAATCATTGGATTGAAATAGCCAAGAATCTCAACAACAAGGGCTTTGGCACCCTGAAGTCCTTTTGGGATTTTCAGAAATGGGATTGGCAATCCTTGGAGCATCTAAAACTTTGTAGCAATCTCTCCCTGCAAGATGAGATCCTCATCCATAGTAGTGGAGGACTTAGGCCAAAATAATCATTGGATTGAAATAGCCAAGAATCTCAACAACAAGGGCTTTGGCACCCTGAAGTCCTTTTGGGATTTTCAGAAATGGGATTGGCAATCCTTGGAGCATCTAAAACTTTGTAGCAATCTCTCCCTCCAAGAGGAGATCCTCATCCAAAGATTACTGGGAAAAGTCTCGAACCTTACCCTCCCTCTTTGCTCCACGCCAACTGATTGGAAAACTTGGAAATGGCCTGATGAAAAGCTTTTTAGTTAAACTAAGAGTAAAGCAATTTATGAGAAGCTTTGTTATACAAAGATTGGATTGATCACCTCAAGAGGGGTCTGGGGTCTGGGTCGAAAAGTGGTCAATGAGAAAATGGAGCCAAGTAATTGGAAACATTTGAAAGGCCAAATGCAAATAGAGGGGCAAAGTTTTCCTATGGAAGTGCTTTTTGGATTCATGCCTACTAGGGAAAAGGCAAAAGCGAGAGGCTTAGGCAAAGGGACCTATGTTAGATGCAAACACCCAAATGAGACCCTCACGCACTTGCTATGGGAATGTCCATTAATTAGAGTCTTCACATGCACAAATGGGTGTACACTCGTTTAGACACTCACTTCTTTAGACACGACCTAGCAATGGGCTCTAGATGCATAAAAAATGAGGATCCCCTCATTGACATTTGTATAGTTAGAGCTACAATATTGAAAGCAGTTTGGCAATCCAGAAATGCTCTTTCAAAAGAAGTGTGAGCCTTTTAACACAAACCTGGTTTTGGAAACTTGTGGATGGTAGTGCATTAATAGAAGGAATTTGTATTCCAAGCTCTTCACAAAAGAGTAGCAAGAGAGGTGCATCCTCATGTACTTTTGGAGAACCGTGGGCAAAGGATATGCCAGGGTTGTTTGTAACATTTTGTGATCAATTCAAATCAAGCTTGACGAAGCATTTTTTTAATAAAAAGAATGTCTCTTCTTTTCTATAACATTTGTCCAAGGTTCCTTGCTTGTAGGAAGCTTTTGGAATTGATGGCCGTAGGTAAAAGACATTCTAGAGCTTCGAGCTTTCATATCAAACTTGGACCTAGACTCTGTTTTACAGCACTGCATTTGATTTGGTCTAGCAATTGAGCATGTTCAATAGAAGCAATTGAGCATGACTTATAAGATCTTTAAGGTTGGTTGGTGTGCTAGGTAAAACTTTAGCATAATGGAATACGATCACCAATTGAAGAACTTGGGACAACATATCAATTTTCTCCCAAGAGCACTATCTTTGATCTTTAAAAGGATCACTTCATCCAACTAGAAGGGTACCTACATAATGTAGAATAATAGAAAAACGTTGCAAAGAAACCTCTGCATGGTCACACCTTAAACTGGGAGGATTAACGGAGAGCTAGCTAGTAACGAAGTGCTTCATTTGGAAGATCTTACTAGGGGCATTACTGGTAGATGTAAAAATTCATGCCCTAGGATTGAGGGTTTCTATATGTCATGGCCTTATGAAGAAGAAGAATTTGTTCACAGGAAAACCCGAGGCAAATGTTGGCATATGCTATGCCCAATGTACATCCACAAAAATAGTCAATATGAAGACGTTTATGCAAGTCACCCGAGTGAGAGTTTTTTGTGATCAAAAAATGTTTTAGTTCTCATGCTATTCCTGATGAACATTCAAACAATCTCGAAAATGTTTTTGCATACTACATTCTTATCGGTTTTCAAGGGACAAATGGTGGGTCAATTCCAAAAACTAACAAATGAATGGTGCTAAAGACAACCCCATAAAACAAAATTATAACATGTTGTTGGTCGGGGCATGGTATGGCCATCATTGTGTTGGAAAAAGCCATGGTCCTTGGGATTAGAGATCAATTCACTGTCGCTTTGAGTACACGACAAGGTTACGAAACCCGTCATGGAGATAACATGGTAATTTAGAAAAAAGGCGTGTATGAGGAACTATTAATGTCTACGTTTTGCGTTGGGATTGCCCTTCAGCATTGCAGGGCTCGACCAATTAAATTCTCGATGTCTACGGCATTAGAATGAACTTCGTGCATCCATTTATTTATACGGAATTACCAATGCTAGACTGGGCATATTCGAGCATGCGCCTAGATTATGCAAGAAAAACGAGCGATACTTTTTAAGAGCAAAGGGTACACAAACATACTAGCGTTCTCAACCCATTCCTCTGATCCCATTATAAATTGGATCGATGAGAAAGGTTAACCCAACCCTGCTTGACACTTTGTGCCCCTCGCTTGCTAGTCTTGGCAAAGGATTTAAAACATAAAAAAGGTGGGCTATATGAAAAAGCGTAGGGAAATTAAATAAAACAAGAACTGAAAGAAAGAGGACAAAACATAATACCGGGTGGAAGATACATGCTTTACCTTGCAAGTTGTGAAAGATTTCTTCTCAATAAGAGTGACACTTAGTGGTATATAGCTTTATCGAAGCCCGAAATGAAACGATGCTGCACTGAAGAGGACTCAAACCCCTAACTACCTGGTTCGAAGCCAAGGACTCTATCCAATTGAGCTATCGGTGCGGGGGGGTTGGGTCAAGGAAAGCCCAACCCTGGAAATGTTTTTTGCGTTATTTCAAAATGATTTTACGTAATTAAATAAAATTAGCTCAATTAAAAGAAAAAAAGTCAGTCCTTGTCGTTGATGATCTCCTTACCGAAGAATTTAACCATCCCTCCCTAAAAGAAAGAATTACTTGATATATGTAATCCGTAAAATTTGGATTCAGTCGTCAAGTGTGTTTTTAACCCTCCCTAGGGTGTCCGCTCTACCCGTGAGAGGGTTTTTTATACACGATGTCTCGTTTAAAGGTAGTCCCTTTACGAATCCAGCTTCCAAGATTATGGAACTTAACAACAATCTGGATAGCGTCCTTGAATTTATTATGAACGGCTTGGATTTTATCCACCCCCCGTACAAAACAATTATTTTTGTTTCTGGATTCAGCAGCATGTCTTTCTCAACAAAAACTACTTCTGGAGAGTCCGAAGGCAAGAGCTCAAACAGGGCTTTATACATGTCAACCAAAGGTTGCGCCTGGGAGACTATTTGCATGGCATAATGCTCTATCGCTTCCTGGGAGAAGTGGACCTTCAAGAGGAGTTCTATGCCCTCTTCCGGGGACATGCTTAAAGGGATAGATACCCTAGTCACAAGCATCAATCCAGGAATAAGGTCCTTATAGAACAAGGTGAACAGACGGGAGTTTGCCTCCTTAAACTGTACCTAAATCCGAGCCCATTCCTGCATTGTGGCTTCGCTGACTATGGAGGGGTTTAACTTGGTAGAGATAGAGTTTACTAGATTGTTATTTATTTGCGCAAGCTGCAGCTATGAAACGAATTATAATCGTTCTCAACGCTGGGCAATCTGCCTTGTTGGTAAGTTTCTAGTATTTTCTCTAATCTTGCTAAGTTTCAAATAAGATTGAATGGCAATCTTCCTCGTTTAGTTGCATAAACTGTGAATGTGAAGACGCTTGAGTTACTATTGAAGAACTACTAGCGCCCATATTCATATAGTATGTTGTTTCAGCAAACCCAAGCCCAATTATATTTAATAAAATTAGAAGAGCAACAAACAAGAATACCTTTCTCTTAGAAAGAAAGGAGAGATATATGGTGAGGCTATTAAAAAGAAAGGAGAGATATATGGTGAGGTTATTAGAAAGAAACGAGAGATATATGACGAGGTTATTCATGTTTATCTTTTTTTCTCTTTTTACGATGCAAATAAGATTGAAAAAGCCATAGTCAAAGAAAACAAGGCAATAGCTTCTCTTAAGGCAAAGCCTAAAGTAATATAACCAAATGATTATTTAGCTAATAATAGATTTCACACCACAGGGCTTGTCAAAGAACTGAATGTGTTTCCAATACCCAGTACTGCTCCTACTAAGGCTATGGTAGCCACTCCTGCTCCAATTAATTTTGGACCTTCTAACATAACTAATTCTTAAGTGTCTGTGTAATAAAAAAGTGTAGCTATTAGCAGAAAACGAAGTAAAGGGGTTGGCTAGCAAAGAAATCTTACGCTTTTGAAGAAGAAAGATACAGAAAGCATGCCTACCTTACGAAACACGTTGGATGTCATTGAAAAACCAAGACATTTGGTAAAGAGTCTTGTTGTCTCTTTGCAAGCAAGCCTATTTAATTGTAACAATCTAACAAATAACACGATTATTTTTTAATGAATCCAAAGAAAAAACATAGTAAGCATAGCCCTAACCCAAATGAAGAATAAGTGGTAGATTGATAATGCTATCATTAAGGTTCATTGGTTTTATATAATGTCAACAATATAACTAAGCATTTGTTGACAGAGTCAAAGTCCCTTGTTTCTCAATCATGGCATCCACATTAATAAGTCAAAAGCCTCTTGGGCCCTCATTATGTTTCCTAAATATGTGAGTGCTTTCATTCTCATTTTCACTTTTGGTAAAAAGTGCATAGATAATAAGTAGTTTGAGTAACTACGCTAAATACGGATCACCTGCATAGGTAGCAGCCCATCGTAAAGGAGATCATGCCCCCAATTAGTTGAGTTGTCAAGGAAAGAAGGAAATATTGTCTGATATTGAAGCTATTGGAGATGTAGCCCGGCTACAATTAAAACAATTAGGTAGATATGTATGTATGTATTTATTTATTTATTTACATTGTGTATGTATGTGTATATATGTATATTTATTCTTTTTGTTATATAAATATATTAATTTATTTATTTATATATACACACACACACACACATATATATATATATATATTAATGAGTTCTTTTTATTATATGTGTGTGTGTGTGTGTGTTTGTGTGTGTGTGTGTGAGAGAGAGATAGAGAGAGGGTGTGTGTGTGTGTAGAACTTACTAGAATTATGCAAGGTGAAGCTTCACTTTAAAGGATAGAGTGCAAGAGAAGTCAAGCCATGTGAGAAAGTGAAATGAAAGGTGAAATAAAAATATCCATTTAATAACTTAAAACCAAAATAACATTCAAGGTTAGTCTCAATCATCACTGAAAACATTGAAAGTATGCCTAACTCAACTCTCCTTTTAGAAAGCCAAAAATCTTGAGCAAACGAACCAAAATAGATACAAGGATATTTCCAGAATTTTTGAAACTTGAGAGATTTATTGGGAATTTTGATGATTTTTTCAAAATAATAAAATGAAAGGTATACATTGTACATTATTAGTTGAAACTAAAATAAAATAAAACATAAAATTAAATAAAAAGATACATTGAAAAAACTAAAACTAAAAAACATTTTAATGTCTTCATAAAAAAAGATAGATTCAACAAGCATAGAAAATAATAAAACAATTTAATGAAATAAATTTCTTTGACGCTTTAAATGAAAGGACTCTTTATAAGTTAAATTATTAATACTTCACATCATGGATCAAACTCTTATGGATTAGTGTTCGGGAAAAGTGTGCCCAGCTTAGCCTTGAGCCAGTTGCAAAATGAAAGTAGTCGGTTGAGGGGAGGGCAAGAAGGAGAAAATTCCGCTTAAAAAACATAGAAAATAGTGTAATTTTGCAAAAATACTGGTTCGTATTGTAAAATTTTTGGTTCAGATTTATCTTGGAGGGATTTTTGTATGTTTGTGAAAATGATTTTTCTCGAACACTGTTATGGATACACTCTTTATTCTTTCGTTCTCTAAAATATAACACTCTTTATTCTTTCGTTCTCTAAAATCCTTTTCAGCGAAAAAAAAAATTTGAATGCAGCTTTGAGAAATAGCATTTGAAACGACGTGATGTCTTCTTCTTCAAGACTTTTAAAGCTTTTTTAAGGACACATGTCTCACAACTAAGGCCTTTAACATGCCAATAAGTAGAGGAAAGTGAACTTCATCAACACAGGCTACCACAAATTTGGGCCCTACAACCTGGAAGTGCACATTGCGGAAATCCATTTTCTTTACCAATATCATAAATTGAACATTGAAAGTGTGTGTACATTATAGAAACCATAAAGTTTTCAAGATGCCAAAGAGGAGAAATACTAAGTGAAGGACCAAAGGTGTTTTGAGTACCATGTGTCAAATTTTGTTCAGGTACATGACAAAAATAAAAGCATCCTAGACTTTTGGCAGAGGGCTTCATGCAATGATAATTGACAACAAGAGTGTGTGGTCCATCCTAAGGAAGGAGAGAGAGAGAGAGAGAGAGAGAGAGGGCAACCGGGCCTGGGGGGACGGGGGACGGCCCATTTTCTTGCTAAGGACTTCTCATGCCACGGCCTCCCTCTCTTTCTTTCTTTGCATTGGCTTACACTCCCCTCTCTTTATGCCACATGGCACGTAGCCTACAAGGTGCATTAGATAGTGTAGAGCTTCTTGTAGAAGCACGTAAAGAGGAAGGGCAATTTTTTATAAAAATGCACTCTTAACACCATTAACACCAAGTGGGCCACCCAAAATTCAATCTATGGATGCAAGATATGCAATGAAGGGAAACTTTCCATACCAAAGTCGTTAAAGCCTCTCTGTGTGTGTGTGTGTGTGTGCGCGCGCACGCGTGCGTGCGCGAGCGCGAGCGTGTGTGTGCGTGTGTGTGTGTGTGTGTGTGTGTGTGCGTGTGTGCGTGTGCACGTGTGTGCGTGTTTGCATGCGTGTGTGTGTGTGTGTGTGTGTGTGTGTGTGTGTGTGAGAGAGAGAGAGAGAGAGAGAGAGAGAGAGAGAGAGAGAGAGAGATGGCTATTGCCTCTTGTTAGCTTTTTCAAAAATTAAACCCTATTGAATAATGATTTTTGGTCCCTTGCACCGACCATCCTATGGGGAGAGAAACTTCTTCCGTCACCTACACTGCCTCTTGCACCAATTCTATTTGTGCCTCCATCTTTCCTCCAATCTTACCTGCCAAAAAGATCAAAACTCACAAAGATTAACCCCATAGCTTGCGATATACTTAGTCACAAATGACACACACCCAGGGATCACACCAACCTGCAAGGATACATTCTGACCCGCCATCCTCCATACTACTCCTGCCCACCTGTCCTCCGCACACTCTAAAGAAAAAGGATATCTTCCCCTGCTGCAATAACACCCAAAACAACTTTCCATCAGCTTCAAGCAACAAATATAGAGGCTCTCAAGTCTCATGACTATGAGAATAAACTACGATATTGACCATAATTGTGAGATTGATGACTTAGTCAATGATGTCGTTGAACAACTTCAATTGTAATAGAAGCTTGCAAACTAGGAACAGAGAGACAGAGAGAAATAACACCATGGTAGTAGGGTTTACTTCCAATCTAGGGGAAGGGGAGAGAGAGAGAGAGAGAGAGAGAGAGAGAGAGTTTTGGCAGCTTTATAGCTAGCTTGATATAATGTATAAATGAAAACTAGGAGGCATTGAAGTGCAGCCAGGCAACCTTGAAAGCTCATGTTGGTACAAAAAAAATAGGGAAAATTATCAAAATACCCCTCTAATTTGATGAAATTCCCAAAATGCCCCTTGTATTTTCAAAATTCCCAATCTGCCCATAAAATACACCTAAAATTTCCCAAAATACCCTTAAATAATTTGAAAATTCCCAAAATACCCCAAGTCCTAAATTAAGCAAATTGGAGAGAAAATTGTTCATATGCATTCAAGCTTCCGACACCCAATGAAGGCAAGTCAAATCTCCACTACATATACAACAAAATCGCAAGGAAAATGTGGCATGGCTTCCTAATACAAAATGAAGCCAAATCCCCGCTATAATCGAAAAGAAAACCTCTCACATGCTGAGAGTAATGCATTCAAACTTTCTACACAAAATGAAGACAAGTCAAATCTTCGCTACGTATAGAGCAAATCGCAAGGAAAATGTAGTATGGCTTTCTAATACAAAATGAAGCCAAATCCCCACTATAATCGGAAAGAAAGTTCCTCCCACGCATTGTGACTTTCCCGCACAAAATGAAGCCACATCCCAGCTATATATTCAATCTGTAATTGGAGCTTTGCAAGAACGCTCATTGTGGCCAAGACCACCACAACGTGAGCATGTGAAAATACGCTTTTCCTTGAAGTGATCCTCAGTTCTAATACGAAGTTTTCTAGGATGCCCAGGTAGCCTACGTGTGGCAGGTGGTTTCAATTGATCACTAGCATCTTCACTTGCATCCACAATTGGACTTATGACACCACTATAAGTGTTACAATAGGCCTGCAAAGCATATGCCTTATGTACATATGATTGAACACACTCTCTCTTGAAGAGAATAGCCGCAATAGCATGAGCACATGGAATTTCAAATGATTGCCACTTATTACATGAGCATGACCTTGTACATACATCAACCACACATGTTTTTGTACTTGTCAAGATCTCAAAAACCATATCACTAGAGGGCAAGATTCGATATTGCCGAGCACTATTTCCAACCTCACGCAAATTCTTCTCTACATTTGCAACCAATGCAAACTATGCTCTATCTCCTAAAGACTCACATGCCTTCTTTCCCTCCATTCCACGTGCATAGAACCAAGCTGTTAATTGGCGACGAATGATATCAAGCATAGATATGATAGGCTTATCTCTAGCTTCAAGCAACCATGCATTCAATGACTCAGCAATGTTGGATGTAAGATGCCCGTAACGCTTTCCTTTAAAGTGTGTCGTCGCCCAATGAGAAGGGGGTGAAGTCGTTAATAAGTAGTCCGTCGTGGCAGGACTTATAACTCTCATCCCTTGGATAGCCGTGTCAAAGTCGCTCATAGTGTTGGCATAAGCTACTACACAAAACAACCGAATAAATTCTCCATTGTTGCATTTCTTCTTGAGATTAGCATCCAAATGGCACATACAATATGCATGCTCACATCCTGGAAAGACAAGCTCCACTGCTGGGAGAAGACCTTTTTGCTTGTCTGATACAAAAGTAATCGCATTGACACTCGCCATACAATCATGTATATTTTGCAAAAACCATATCCAATTGTCTTCATTTTCTGCATCTACAACACCAAATGCTATCGGAAACAAGCCCCCCATAGCATCAATCCATGTGGCTGTCAACAAAGCACCAAGATATTTGCTTGTCAGGAATGTGCCATCCAACCCAATAAAGTCACGACAATGCGTGAAACCAGTGATGCATGCTCCGAACGCAAGAAACATTCGAAAAAAACGACCTTCAGTGGTTTTCTGCAAATGGGCCACAGTGCCCGGATTGCTAGCCACAAGCTTGTCGCAATAAGACTGAAGCTTTCCATAAGATTTTGCATGATCACCATGAATAATACCCAAAGCAAGTTGCTTCGCCTTCCAAGCAATCTTGTACGAAATTGACACTCCAACTTCTCGACGCAAATCGGCCATGAGCTCCTTTGGCCTATACATTGGATGGTCTCGAAGTTTCTCTACATACCTTGTTGCAACCCATTCAGCAGTGGCTTCCTTGTTTCCAAGTTGTGAAGCACCACCACAAGTGTGCTCATCATGAAATGCCTTGACCATACACCCAGGTCCACCAGAGACCAAAGACGCATGCAAGCGCCACATGCATCCCTTTGCCTTGCATACAACGGTATATCTGGATCGATCACGTTTAGCATGCCTAAGCTCCACATGAGACTTGATTGCTTGTTCTTGAACCTTTGAACGAAGCACATCAAGAGATTCAAATTGAACACCAACAGAAAGAGTTGCAGAGATGGTAGCATTATTCTCTGATGTATTTGCATTACTCTCAGCCATGGTTTCCCTCTTGTTTGTACCCGCAATACCACACTTGTTTACATACAAACAACAACGAGCTCTTGCATCAATCTGTATCCTGCACTATGTGAATGGACATTTGCCTTGCACATAGCCAGTCACATACATCGCACAAAAGGCTCCCAACTAGTCTGTGGAGAGAGATGCACTAAAGACTCCCTCCTTTTGTGACATGTCGACCTCAAGGGCCGTGTAAGCTGCGTTGCTACGACTCACAGGTGACTGCCTGCGTTGCTGGGACTTGGAGCTGGCGAGCGACAATTTTCCCTGCTGCTCGCTAGCGTGCGACAATTTCCCTGCTGCTCGCTGTTTTTTTGCACAATTTCGGACGAAACCGTATGCTGAGAGAATACGAGGGGCTTTTTGAGAATTCTAAAAATACGAGGGGCGTTTTGGGAATTTCGGCAAATTGAAAGGGTATTTTGGTAATTTGCCCAAAAAAATACTAGGAGGCATTGAAACGTGACAGTGAGGCCTTAGAGTTTCTTAATATCAACATAAGGAAATAATCCCTTACTTAATAAAAGCACTGCTCTTTAGTCATGAGTGGTGCATATTATCGCTATCTGGTCACATAATAAGAGATTTTGTGCTTCAAGTCAAAATATTAAAAAACAAATATTAAATCAATATTTCACATCATGGATCAAACTCTTATGGATGCACTCTTTATTGATCCCTTCTTCCCTCTCATGGTGCTGCATACCTAAAGTGCACGCACATGCACACACAAAGAACTATGTACAACCTTCATCCACCCAGCATCCCCTGTCTAGCCCATGTGCCTTGCAATGCTACCAAGTCCATTCCCTCCGCTTCTCACTCTCCAAATAAAGAGAATGTTTTAAGATTCCCACTAATAAAGTATACAAAAGGTGTCACTAGAAAAACCCTGGCTTATCATTTTCTTAGAGACCACTTACAACCCTTGTATATTATGCTCATCATATATGTGAATAATGGATGGGTAGTGACAGCAAACCTCAAACTCAGGCTCAATGGGCCCCCCTGCCTAATTGATCCAACAATGTGAATATGTTAGAAAATTGAGGACACTTACTGGCAAGAATTCTAGAAGTAGATCCTTGACCCAACACAAAAATACATGTGCTCATCCTAGGGCCAAATCCCATCGTGGTAAATATTTTGGATATAAAGTCCCATTTGCCCCTCTCTCTATGTCCATGGCGAGAGAGAGAGAGAGAGAGAGAGAGAGAGAGAGAGAGAGAGAGAGAGAGAGAGAGAGAGAGAGAGAGAGAGATGGGAGAGGCATCTTTCTAGAGAGAGGGATAGAGGGAGAGACAATGAGGAAGGGTGTGAGAGTGGGATGCACATAGACATGGCAATGGTGGGAGGAAAGAAAGAGAGTAGACATGTTTAGAGTGTAGGAGAGTTATAGAATCAGAGAGGTAGAAAGTGAAATTTAGACAGAGAGAAAGAGGGGTGGGGCATCATTGAGAGACGTGGGATAGAGAGAAAAGGGAAAGAAAGAGACATAAGGCGCACACACACACACACACACACACACACACAAATGATGGAGAGAGAGATAGAAAGAGGGGGGGGGGGGGGGGGAGCGAGAGAAAGAGATAGATTTTAGTATTGTCCTCAGAGGTCAAATATGCATATGGGACCAAAGATACATGTAATGTATTATGTGTGAGACTCATAAGTGATTCTCAATGCTCAAGGATCGTGGTGATGAGGATCACCATGGATAGCCCACCTTGTGGATAGAAGAGGAAAGTGTGTTGGTCTAAGGCATGGTTGAAGATCCAAAGGAAGCAAGTTCATATGTGAGCAAGACCCAGGAGCAAAGTGGTGTTTTAGAGTCTCAAACTTGAAGTGAGCATAATGTGCATAGTCAATGGGACTCTTCTCCATTGTACCAATGCCCCAGAGAGAGAGAGAGAGAGAGAGAGAGAGAGAGAGAGAGAGAGAGAGAGAGAGAGAGAGAGAGAGAGAGAGAGAGAGAGAGAGAGAGGATTTTATAAGGGATTGATAGGGAGGAGAGAAAGAATGGTTAGAGAGAGCAAAGAACATGGCGGTATGGGGAGGAAGAGAGCAATGTAGTAGGCACATGTTAAGGGGAGAGAGAGAGAGAGAGAGAGAGAGAGAGAGAGAGAGAGAGAGAGAGAGAGAGAGAGAGAGAGAGAGAGAAAGGGGAGGGGGGAGTCTTTGAGAAACAAATGTGGAGGTAGGGAGGGCCAGAGCAAGAGAGTAGCAAGTGATAGATAGGGAGGATGAGAGGGGGTAGGTGGAGGAGAAGAGTGGATGGCTTTGGTGTCCAAAGAGGGTAGTAGTAGTGGTGGATCAGGGCCCCCCCCCCCCCCCCCCCCCCCCCAAAAAAAAAGCTCACTCCATATCCTGGCTCAAATTGGAGATATTCACACAAGTTGATTTTATCATCAGTAGATTTTCACAAATGAAGCCTTACACTAAACTTCTTCAACTATCGCACCTTGAGTTGCTCCTCAAACCCTAACATCCATAGGTGTCTCCCCCGATGCTCTCTCTTCCTACTCACCAAACCTAATTCTTAAACCCAAAATGCACCATATTGCTTTGTTTGTGTTCACCCACAAAGGTAGCACAGTGACCAACAATAGCTATAAGGTCTTTGCATAAAGCCTTCGGTGTGTATGAGCATTCCTCCTCAATAAAGTCCTTCTCTAGGAGAGGTAAACATATGGTTGCAAAACCGTCTTCTTGACTCACTTCAACAGACTAGCCCTGGCTTCATCCACTTCAAGAGAGTAGGCCTTAGTATGGCCTATGATCCTGCAAGGTGATCTAGCGTTAGCTTTGCCACTTCATCTTGGTCCTGCACTTCATTCCCCTTCCGATATGCTAGCGAGTCAATGTGGCCTCAACCTCTTCTGATTTTTAAGGCTTTGAAAAAGTGGGTTTCTTTAAATAATGATCTGGAATTTTTTACTTCCTCCAATTGTTGTTCAGCCATGTAAGTTTTTGCTTCTAGCAATATTTTGTGTGCAGCTTTGGACGATGAACATGTGTGTTTACTCATTGTAAGCCACTCTACTTCCATCTTCCAGCTGGTTCAGGCACTCCTTTTGAGACTTCTTCAATCTCGGAGTGTAGCTTAACTGCTT